>NC_135409.1:8775000-9100000 GCF_051989625.1 Stigmatopora argus | reverse complement strand
GGCGACGTCCACCCGCTTTCCTTTGTGGGGACCCTAGAGATGACAAAAGTTTGTTTTGTTCAAATAAATAAAAACATGTCAAATATCACTGGGCAGTTAACCGTCATTTTAAAAATGTCAAGCTTTTCCACTTGTATGAAAAGGTCCCATTTACTGAGTCTATTTCTATGGCCCATTGCATTTCTTTCAAGTCCGCCAAACCAACGTACACGTACACGGCCACGGCAAAAGACTTACGGATTCAAGCGTGAGCGAAGCACAAAATTTCTTCTCGTCGATGCCCTCCAACACGGCCCGGGCGTCGCGGTAGATTCCGTTGACGATCATCACCGCTTTTCCTGCGGGGACGCCGGACGCACGCTTAAAAGTCATATCCCGAAGGCAGACGGAGGCCCGCCTCGGCCCAGACCGGCTCGGCCCGGACCGGACCGGCTCCAAGTCGCAGCGCACCTGGTGCCGGGATCACCGTCTCCACATGCTCCTGATCCAGTTTGAGCTTGTCTCCGGTTTCCATCATCTTCACCACGGCCGTGAATTTCTCTCGGACTTCCTGCGGAGAAAACCTCGGTTGGCGGGAAGGCGCCAACTGGCGCCGGCCGACCGGCCGGCTCGACCGCGCTTAGTTACCGTGACGACGGCTTTCTTCTTATGATACTTTTGACCCAGCCTCTTGGTGACCACCTTGACGACGATGTCGGACTGCAGCCAATGGTCGGTCCTGACCGGCTGCTGCTGCGCCTTTTTCCTCTCCTCCATCTGAAGGACCACGTGGCGTTAGCAAAGACGCCGGGGCGCTAGCAAAGTCAGACGTTCGGGGCCGGCGAGGGCCGACCTCGATGATCTGCTCCAGGGCCGACTTCTTCTTTTTGTCTCGTGACTCCAAAGCGGAGGACGCTTCTTTCCTCTTTGCCGATGAGGGTTTTGCCAGCGCGTTGGTTGCCAGGCCGGCGCTAGGAGGAAGGACAAATCCACGTCACTAAACCCTACATGACACCAAACCATCCGCACGCTGTCCACCGCGGCGAGCGGACACGTCCCATCCGTCGTCTGGTCGGAAACTGTCGTACCTGGACGCGGAAGGACCGGCCAGGGATGCGCCGGCGGCGCCCAAGTTGAAAGTGACTGCAAGAGAGGGAAACCGGTTCAAGTGCCACGGGACCTACTATTCCCGGCGAACGGGAGCGACGTTCACCCTTTTCTTCCTCGTTGTCTCGCTTCAGCTCGGTGTAAAGCGAGTCTTCCTAGAGGAGGCGGCAAAACGTCAACGAGCGCGGAAAGGCGCGGATCGGCGGCGCGCCGCCCGGCGGGACTCACGTCTCCTTCCTTGCCGTCGCCGCGGCCTCGGCGGACCTGCTCCTCGATGAACTTGGCGCTTCGCTCCTCGTCGTCCAGCTCGTGTTTCTTCCTCCTGGCCAGCTCCTCCTGCCGGCGGATGGTCTCGGGGTCGCGGTCGATGTACTGGACGTACCAGCCTTTGGGCGTCTCGTCCACCTTGCAAAGACCTAAGCGGACGGGACGAGACGTGAAACTGGGCGGGTCCCCTCCCGCCGTCGCATCGCCGCGCCACCTTGTCGCCCCACCTTCTCGTCCCAGCCACTTGGTGAAGACGGTGAGCGTCTCCCAGCGCGTGGCGTTCATGTGGATGTGCTCGCGGTCGCTGATGTACTCGTTGTACACGATGTTGTTGTGCACCCGCTTAGTCCCTGCACGTGCACGAAAGCCAGCGTCGCTCGTGAACCTCCGTCCAAATAAGACACGGCGTCGATTCGGTCGATACGCCACACTCACCAAAACGTCGCCGGAGCAGTTCTAGGAAGCCGCTTTTAAACTCGCTGTGGGGCAAAAGCAAATTCGAATTGATTCCAAGTTGCAGAAGTAGTTCACAAATTCACACACTTGGCAGTTCAACTTTAACGTCCCCCCACTGCGAGAATTATGATGAGCTATATATAGATACACACACACACAAACACAAGTTCGACCGATGTTAAAAGTGCAAAAACTGACCTGGAAAAGTGGTCCATAAACTTTCTGGGACACTCGGAGGCCAGCAGGAGTTGCCGCTGATGAGACTCGGACATGCAGTGACACTTGAAGCCATTCTATGAGCGCAAAAACGGTATTAAATGGAGGGAAACTTCTTTGTAAAGAAGCTGAAATGAAAGCTAGCTTCCGGCTCACCTCGTCTCGGCATTGTTTTTGACACATCTGACAATACCACCTCAACTTCTGAAGGCCTTTGGATTTTATCCGGTTGCTTATCGCCTTCGGTGACAAAAAATCAGCTTTTCCCATTCCTAATCTTCAGAAAACTGAAACAAACTGAAAAGAAAAGGAGTCGTTTTTAACTATCGACACGAGCTGAACGTCAACACGGTTGTCGAGCCACATCCGGCACTGAAACGACGACGTCGCTGGAGAATGACGTCACAATAGAACCTTTTTTTAAGCAATTGATTTCTTTTTTTCTATTTGAACGGAGCTGGTTCTTCTTACGTTGTTAAAATAGATAAATATTCAATTTAACGCTGTTCAATGGATTTATATTTGTAATTTTTACTCGGAGATTTCTTCGCCTCCTTTCAGTAATAGGGTGACGTTGTATGTGCTGCTCTCTACCGGATGACCAAGAAACACGCCGATGGACCTCACCGTCTACTAGACCAAGTCCCCCATCTCTTCAAGAAAGCTGAATTCATTATGTATTCTGTAAAGTCAAAATAATAAGTGGGCAACTCCGAGTTCTAAACTAAACTCAAACAAACAAACAGCGTTAAATGGTATCAGATTTCTGAATGTATTTCTGTAAAATACTACGCAAAGACAAATGACAGAATTTGTGAAAAGGGCCCAATGCCAAAGCTTGAAATGTCATTGTACTTGTATAACGGCAATAAAAGCATTGAATTCAATTCAAAGGAGGGCCCATTCCGTCCTTTCACTTCAGGGAATCTTCTCTCCAGCCGCCATCGTTGATGATTTATCTTCTAATAATAGAACCTTTGTCCGTCTCTGCGTCATAACGCAAACACTGACATTTTTTTGGGAGGACAGTCAACTTTGACGCCAGGAGACAGCTGGATTGCAACGTTTTCGTCCACTTACACCCCGACCCGATGAAAGAGACGGGAATTCCTCAGAGGCGAGTCAAGACAAGGAGCTTCACGGTGTTCGCGTGTCAAAGTACACTTTGTACACTTCGAGGAAAAAAGGCACCTACAATCATGTAACAACGCCATGTGTGGGAATTGCCCCATATGGAAAAGCAAAAAGTAACTTGAATGGAGGGTCATTTCCTTTTCTGAAGAATAGGGTGATAATAAATTCGTAACAGTCAGATTTCAATGGCAATTAAAGAAAAGAAAATTGCCCTCAACCATCCAGACCGGGCTAAAATAGGAAAGGTAATAGCCTTGTAAGTACAAATCTAGTAATCATTGGTGGAGAACGGCCGACAGGTAAATCGGATTGGCTGCGCATGCGCCAGCATTTGGCCATTTTCCACCCCTCCCGGGCTTCTTCGTGACGTCACGTTAGCCCCCCTCCCCAACCCGAGACCACCGTGAGCGCAAGATTCCATTTAGGTGGGGTGAGGGGGGGCGAGCGACGCAGACAAAGACAGGCAGAGAGAGAGAGAGAGAGAGAGAGAGGGAGGGAGTGAGGGTGGGAGGAAGGGCGAGGGTGGGGGTCTCGCGTGCCGAAGAAGGGGCTAAAAGGAAGTGCACGCAGGCGGAGGTGGATCTCCTCCACGACGCTAAAGCTAAAGGTGCTAACAGGATGTTGCCGGTGTTGTGCGTCTGCTAGCGAGCCGCCCTGGACTCCCTAACCGCCCTGAGGTGCATCATGCCCGGATGGAAGAAGAACATCCCGGCCTGTCTCCAAGCGGACCAGGAAGGCGGTAAGGATCGGATCGGGTCGCATCGGATCGGAACGGAACGCAGCCGCCGCCACCGAGCGCTCACTCCTGCAGGCGTGCGTGCGTGCGTACGTGCGTGCGCGGGGAGGGGCAGGCGGGCGACCGGGCGTACTTGCGCGTTTGCCGGCTTTTGCTCCCGACGCCGTGCGTGCATGCGCGGCTCGTTGGGACGTGCAGCCCGTTGATTGACGTGACGTCAGGAGGTGAAGCTAGCAGATTAGCTTAGCCCGCAGGCCCGTACCTGCCGGCTGTGGCCCGAGGGCGCGCACGTCACCGCCCCCGGGCTCGAGTCCGTGTCACCCATTGGTCTGCTCGCACGTCGACAACCCTGACAAATAGTAACGCCTAAGTTCACCATCTAAGTGATGCTTCACAGGTCATCGCCGTGCGCTCGCTCGCTCGCTCGCTTGCTTGTTGGCGGCGATGGAGCAAAGACTTTCTCATGGACCTTTCATGGTCGCGTGTGCGTGACGGACGACTCGCATTCGTTTGCTTCATCTCGTGGTTCCAAAGGTCGTACCGGAGTAACACTAGCGACGCCGACGGGGCCGCAACGGATCGGACGTCCGTCGCCGTCAAAGGCGGTCGGTGACCGACGAATCCTTTTAGCGCAGGCGTGAAAGCCCACGACACTTTTGTCTCGCACGGACGGGCACGATTCCACACGCCGTCCTTTCAGAGATGTCACAACTCTGCTCATTCGTGTCCTTGGGATCTCGCGCGCCAGTGCTTCCATCTTTTTCGGGCGCCGCGCGTTTCACCAGAAACGTGCGTGAACTTCCACTTGCAAAAGAGGAAAGCACTTTTTGCTAGTGCCATTCTGTCCTGAATTTGTTGCCCGGACGGACGCACGCAAGCACGGCTGGCACACTGGCACCGAGCCTCGCGCGCCATCCAGGTAGAGCGCCGAGCTAACGGCATCCAACAAACATCGGGTCATTTTCTGCTTGAATTCGCCTGGCGTGCGGGTTCACCTTTTAGCGGCGGCGCTTCCTTTGGCGTCCTCCGTGTGGTGAATCAAGGTCAGTCAGTCACCGACGCTGAATTGCGCTTTGGTAACTTGGATTTTTCCCAAGTGGAAGCGTGTTTGACGCTGAATCGGCGGCGGAGACGATCGTTTTGGGATATGATCCGATCCACGGGTCGCTTTTCAGGACTGCGGTCTGCTTCCCTTTAGAAACGAATGACAGGAACAGATCAGAACGTAAACAGCGTTCGTTTTTTTTTCCCACGACAACGCACTCGTAAACGGAACAAACAAATTTAAATGAACTTGGATTAATATATACAGACACTCAAACATATGTTTAATGTAACTTTACACAAAACTGAATTCTAATTTTGTCTTTTGTTACCTTGGTTTTCCGGGTTAGCGGTTTGCCACGCCTGCACCCTCATGTTCGCTATCGATGGACTGTTTGCTGTTGTACTATTCCCTTCAAAATACTATTCCCAAAATGATGCACACAAATGTCCTCCTCACAATAGGATAACGCACGACCACTTGCCAATGAGAAATAGTCTTGAAAGAACGATCGCGGGAGCTTCTTTCCTTAGAAAGAATAACAGGAAATACAATAGTTGAGCTTACCCACGTATTGATTGTGGGTAATGAAGTTTTATTCTGAGAAAGGTTGCCATTGCCTATGGGTGTTGTGTGCACGAGTATACTTCATTACCCAGAAAGCCCTCTTTTTGCCCGCGCATGCGCGTTGTGCGTTTCCTGGTCGTAGGAGAAACTCGTCTGAATTAATCGTTCCGTGCTCGTAGATATTGTTATACACGAAAGATATGCAAAAAAGACCTGGCTTGGTCGCATCACGAAATTTTGATGGCATGACGGGCGAATTATTCGATCGAAATTTCCGCCGTAAGACGAGAATTTTGTATGACGAGGTACCACTGTACTAGCAAAGTGATTGATCATTTATTGGTGACATTTGCATTATTTTTACGGCTTTGAAATCTATCTTGAGGAAAATCGGTGGTCTAAGCGTAACCCATTCTTCCACGCGCTCTACACTAAAAGCAAGCAGAGCTGAAACGGTGACGCTTTGTCGCCCCCGCATGGCCGCTCGCCGCCAACTACTGCGACTACTTTCGAGTGACCCCAAGAGCTAGTTAGCTTTACGTTGTGGCTGTTTTCGCTCATCCTTGGCGGGACTGGTCGCTGGCCACCGCTGGCCACCGCTGGCCGCTGTCCCCGCCGATCCTAACGGGTCCTAATTGAGGGAGTCCGGTCTTTTTTTTCTGCTCGACTTTGTTGCTCTAGATTGGGCCGCATTGTGTTTGCGAGCATCCATTAGGAATGAAGGCCAGCCACGCGGACGTCCATTAAAGCCCAGCACCTCGGGCTCCGTCTGGCGTCTGTCCGCTGGGCCGACAGAGTCGATGAATTTGGCCCACGCTGGGGGAGGACGATACGGACGCCGTGGTTGGGGGAGCGGCTAAGCCGGCGCGTGTGGAGAATGCGATTAAACGCGCGCGCTCCGCCAGACGGCCAATCGCTGAGCGGCGGCGGCGCGGCGGCATCCTGCGAACGGGAGACTTTTGCCATTTTTAGCATCTCTCTCTCTTTCTCTCTTTTGACACCAAAGATCAGACACGTGCTTTTATTTGAAGAAAAGATTGGTGAAATGATTCCGAGGAAGCGCTCATTGCTTTGTTCGCCACTGCCAAAGAACACCATTTGAGCGCTACTCGTACGCGACCACAAGAGGGCGCAGTCAATTCTGCCCCACTAGTTTACTGCTGATTATAGTACAACGTTGATTCCGCTTGTCTGCATTCTACACTTTTTTTTGTTCCACAATCCTACCGGACTAGATTTTCATGCAAGCTACCTTCTACAAAAGCAGTTCTTGCATTATTTGTTTCAACATTTTCATGCGATAGAAATTGGACGAGACGCATTTCTCCGGAAAGATGGATTTTGGACTCTTTGATTCATTGGAAGCAAGCGTGCCCTGTTGATGTTCATTTTTGTTCCCGGTATTCGCTTGGCTTCTGCTCCTTGGTGGAACTCCTTGACGGAAGTGAGTAACCCCCCTCGGTGGAACCGAGTGTGTCATAAAAAGAGGAATGAATGGTGCAAAGGATGGAGGGAGGGAGAAATGAATGAAGGATGCAAGGAAGGAAGGAAGGAAGAAAAGTCCTGTCTGCTGACTCTTCAAGTACCCACACACACACACAGCGAATAAGGGGGTGTGTTGGGAGCGCTGTGATTGGCTGGGGCGGGCCGGGAGGAGGCTGCTGCTGAAGCCAGGCTGCAAAGAGCGTGCGCCAGCCGGAGGTGTGCGCGAAAAGAAACCCGAGCCGTCTCCTTTGTGCGGAGAGAGAGGCTTCCCGGAACCGCCTGGCCAGGAGGAATGGAGCGCTTCCTGGCTCTCCTGCGCCTCCTCCAGAGGAGGCGCCGGAGGAGGTACCGCGCCGCCGACGATTACCAGGAAGGCTATGACGACGTCTACTTCTACGCCAGCAAGTACCACGCGCGCCTGTTACGTGAGTCCGCCACAAACGAGCCTAGTCGGGGGACGCGGTGGGTGTGCGCGCTTTCATTGAACGGTGCGCAGGTGAGCCACCAGGTGCTTGCTGGGTAACGACAAGAACGGGAAGTCAAAAAGATGCTTTTGCACAGCATATGTGCAAGTACTTTGGCGAGTCCCACGACCGCGCAAGTTGGCACGTTCACCACGGACGGCCGTTTGGACCTCGCGTGGTGGGAACGCAGACCACTTTGAGTTTCAAAGTCGGCGTGTACGTCTTATCCGCTCTGCCTCAATTCCGATTCTTTCTCGTGGAGAGCCCGATTGTCAAGAGATGGAGATGTATGAGCTTCGGCCTTGGTCTACACTTTCCAGGAAGTGCACGGACTGCTTCTGGCTCCAGTGTACCTCAAGGTTCTGGACGTCTGCCGTACGCGTGGTCCGAGTTAAGCCACCGAAACCTGCGACGGTCGGTCAGTGGTCGTACTGCCTTTTGTGGGGGTTCCAGCCCCGAGAAACGGCTCATATTGAGACCCGGAATCCATCCGTATCACCGGCAAACAATAAAGAGCAGCATTTGCCCGTCGCCGAGTGGCCCGCATACATTTGCATGTCAACGAGACAGAATGATGTCGCTCGGGCCCGTGACACTCAAGTCGTCCACGTGTTAGCGCCCTGGCCGACTAGCCTACGTAAGATGACGCCCTCCGTGTTAGCACTTTTAAAAGGAGTCCAGGATTTGAAAGCGCACCTAATTCCCGTGGGCTCCCCCGCCAACAACGAGCACTAAGCGTCCGAGTCCAACACGACTCCACCGGAGCGTACCCAAAAGCACGGGTCTCTCCTTTTAGCCTCACTTTTAAGACCCGGTCTAAAAATTGCTCTTTGTACTCGTAGGGTCGCTCGCTCCCTTTAATTATTCAGCAGCTCGTCGCCACGGCAACAGGCGCTGCGGCGTACGTCGCTAACATCCGGCGGACCGTGACGGTTTCTGGTCCTTACCTGCGGGTGGCGCCCCGCCGCCCCGCGCGGGTTAGCGTGAACCGGTTGGCCGTGTCGTCGGTGGAGAAAAGGGCTTTCCGCAAAAGACACGTTAAAAGACACGTCAATCAGGCGTGATGAAATTAATCGGGCATCATGCAAATGTGGAACACTGACCTACATGTGGAATTGGACCGTGCCCCTTTCCACCGCGACATCCAATCGCGCGTCGGCATTGCGTTGCGGGCGTTGCTTTCCCCCCGCTGATGACGGTGTCAGAAAGTCCGTGCGAAGGTTCATTTGGATGAGATTTGGGGGGGGGGGGGGGGGGGCTGTGCGTATAGTCACTGAAATGTCCTTAATGTACTTGAACGCCTCGTTGGTCTCCTCACCTGACTTCCCACATTAAAAATTCATTGAGCACGCCGCGAGCTGTGTATAAAGGCTCGTTTAGTAAAGGGCCGGCGGCGGGAGTCGTGTCGATGGCAATAGACGGGGTGGTGGGCCGTGGGCGATCGTGTTTCATCGCCATTGGCGGCTGTAGGCGTCCCATCCGTTGGAACGTCTTCATTGACCAACTGCAAAAGGATTGGACGTATACTGATTGGTCACGCCCGCGAGCGTCCGTGGAAGTCAAAGAGTTAAGGACGAGGGCTCTTTGGCGTCCTGTGCCGTTTCCTCCCCTCCTTCGTCATCACGCCACGGGATGGGGCGGGCTCCCCCTCCCCCTCCTCATCCTCATCCTCGTTTCATGGCGGCGCTCCACATCTGCAGCGCCCTCCCCCTCTTCTTCCTCCTCCTCCTCCTCCTCCCTCGCCGTCCTCATCCTCGTCCGCGCGACGGCGTCCGCTTGAGGAGGGCTGGCGGCGGCGGCGGAGGCCGAACGACGGAGAAGTCGGTGGAAGACGAGCGTCGGGAGGATTAGAGGGAGGCCGGCGGCGATCGTGCGTGCATGGCGCTGGCCGGGGGGGCCGACGACGCCGTGTTGGAGGCTTCATCATGATCGCCGTCTCGTTCAAATGCCGATGTCAGATCCTGCGCAGGGTGAATAAAGGTAGAGTGAGCACGGCGTGTGCGGGAGATAGAAATGACAGCATCGTTTATCGCAAATTGGACTGCGATTGACATTCCTGCGTGCGTGCGTGCGTGCGTGCGTGTGCGTGCGTCAGCGAGGAAAGAGACATCCGGGAAGAAAGACAGCGAGCCATGTAATATTCATCATGTCGGATAACGAGTGCTCGCGTCGTGCCTACTTGCCGTGTAGCCGCGGTTTAGCGCTCCGCCGTCCTCCCGCTTGAGCGCCGTCGCCGCCGTCTTTGTGTATGTCGGCAGATGAAGGTCCGTACGGCAAGCATCCGGCGGGCTCGCGGCCGTCGGACGGCGCGCTGGCCATCAGGAGGCAGAGCATACCGGACGAGTTCCGGGGGTGCACGCTGGTGGAGCTGATGAAGAAGGAGGGCACCACGCTGGGGCTGACCGTGTCGGGCGGCGTGGACAAGGACGGGAAGCCGCGGGTGTCCAACCTCAGGCCGGGGGGCATCGCCGCCAGGTAGGGGGGCGGGCCGGTTGGGTGTGCAGGCTGGGCGGCCGGCCGGGCGACTCCAGCCCGCCCTAACTCTCCCTCCCGCAGGAGCGACCAGCTGAACGTGGGCGACTACATCCGCTCGGTCAACGGCATCAACTTGGCCAAGTTCCGCCACGACGAGATCATCAGCCTGCTGAAGAATGTGGGCGAGCGTGTGCTGCTGGAGGTGGAGTACGAGCTTCCTCCCGTCTGTACGTCCGCCGCCGACGCCGCCGCCGTCTCCTGGCCGCCACCGTCGCCCCGCGCTGACGTCCCGCCCTCTCGCTTCGTAGCCGTGCAGGGCTCGGGCGTCCTGTTCAAGACGGTGGAAGTCACGCTCCACAAGGAAGGCAACAGCTTCGGATTTGTCATCAGAGGTGGGAGCGGGTTGCGCCGTGCCATGCGCCGTGCCGTGCGCCGTGCCGTGCGCCGTGCCGTGCGCCGTGCCATGCGCCGTGCGACGCCGCCTGCCTTCCAGGAATAATCGCCGACGGCGGCGTCTCTCCCGTAGGCGGAGCCAGCGAAGACAGGAACAAGTGCCGACCCATCGTGGTGGCCACGGTGCGGTCGGGAGGGCCGGCCGACAGGGAGGGCAGCGTCAAACCCGGCGACCGGCTGCTGAGCGTCGACGGCATCCGTCTCCACGGCAACACGCTGGCCGAGGCCACCGGCGTCCTGAAGCAGAGCGGACAGGAAGCCACCATGCTGCTGGAGTACGACGTCTCCGTCATGGGTCGGCGCACGCCAACGAAACTCCGGCCGACGAGCGAGCGGGCGAGCCACTGACCTTTGCCCCTCCGGCCCCCGCCTTCAGAGTCGGTGTCCTCGGCTTCGGGCCCTCTGCTGGTGGAGGTGGCCAAGGCGGCGGGCTCCAGCCTGGGCGTGGCCCTGTCCTCGTCCATGTTCTGCAGCAAGCAAGTCATCGTCATCGACAAAGTCAAACGGGCCAGCATCGCCGACAGGTGGGTGTGCCGCCGCCGCCGCCCCCGCCGCCGCCGCCACCGCCGCCACCGCCGACACCGCCTCCTCTGCGTGCTCCGCCCTGATTTGGCCGCACGCGCAGATGCGGCGCCCTGCACGCGGGCGATCACATCCTGTCGGTGGACGGCAAATCCATGGAGTTCTGCTCCCTGGCCGAAGCCACGCAACTGCTCTCGGCGTCCTGCCACAACGTCCGCATGGAGATCCTGCCCCAGCACCGGGCCCGGCCGCCGGCGCTGGGCGCGCCGCAGCAGCAAGGTACGAGGCCGAGCGACGCCGAGGGGGAAAACGCCGTCGCTCTCGCCCTCCCGTCTTAACCTGAACGCCCCGCGACCCCCCTGAACCCCTGCATGTGTGTGTGCGCGCATGTGTGTGCGTGCAGTCAAGGTGCAGCGTTCTCCTCGCCCCCTCCCCTGGGAGAGCGGAAACTCCGCCCCTATCCTCCCCCCTTACCACTACAACACCTACCACCCCGACCAATCGGGCGGCAGGTCGCACAACCGCCACACGAACAATCCGCGTACGTGCGCCTCTCTTTGCCGCGGGTCGGGCCGGCGTCGGCCGTCGGCTGGCGCGTCCCCTTGACGTGCGGCTGTGTTCGCAGCCTTGGGTCACGGGTTCTCGCCGGGCTCCATGTCGGCATACAGTCTGTCGTCCCTCAACATGAGCGCGCCCAGGAACGCGTACCCCACTAGCCCGCGGGGTACGCTCATGAGGAAGAAGCAGAAGAAGAAGGACTTCAAGAGCTCCTGTGAGCATCCGCTTTGTATTTGTTCACTCAACTCACTCACTAAGCCAGGCAGGGGTGGGCAAACTGTTGCTCAAAGGGCCGCCCGCCCGGGTTGCGGGGTGCCGGGGAGGGCTTTTCTTTGCCTCCAAACCTCTAAAGACGAAAGCTTTCCACCAATGCGCCAATCGGGTGCTTCTGGTTTCGGCCCACCAACCCCCGTTGGGAAGAAAAAGCCACCCTCGCCCGCGGCGGCCCTCGGGCGCGGCTTTGCCCACCCCCGCACTCGGCGCTAACACGCCGCCGGTCACATTTAGCGGTTCCGCGGCTAGCCGCGAAGCCGGTCGCCGCCGTTTGCAACGATAGACGTCCAATCCGGCGGGAGAGCGACCCATTTCTGGCGGTTTCTAGAGCTCGGCCGAGCGATTGGACGTGTATCGCGGTCAAAGGCGGCCGGAGAGTGGCCGAGAGAGACTCCGAGCTAACCTCCGGGCGTCCTCCCTCGGCGTCAGTGTCCCTGGCGTCCAGCACGGTGGGCCTGGCCGGTCAGGTGGTCCACACGGAGACCACGGAGGTGACCCTGCCGGGCGACGGCATCATGGGCTTCGGCCTCCAGCTGCAAGGCGGCGTCTTCGCCACCGAGACGCTCTCCTCGCCGCCGCTCATCGCTTACATCGATCCCGACAGTCCCGCGGAGAGGTGAGACGGACGTCGGTCGGGCGTCGTCGTCGTCGCCGTCTGACCCGCGGGCGGCGCTCGCCTTGGCAGGTGCGGCATTCTCCAAATCGGCGACCGCATCTTGTCCATCAACGGAGTTCCCACGGAAGACTCCACCTTAGAAGAAACCAATCAGCTGCTTCGAGACTCCTCCATTACGGCGCAGCTCACCCTGGAGATCGAGTTCGACGTGGCGGGTGGGTACGAGCGGCTTCGGCGTCCGCCGTCTGGGTTTTGAGTGACCGACCTCCAACCGCTTTTGCCTCGTCTTAGAATCGGTCATCCCGTCTTCCGGGACGTTCCACGTCAAGCTCCCCAAGAAGCCGGGAGTGGAGCTGGGGATAACCATCAGCTGTGAGTTTGGCGAGGCCGAGGGCGAGGGCGAGGGCGGGGCCCCAAGCGAACGTGCCCGCTAAGGCGTGCTTGTGCCGCAGCTCCTTCCAACAGGAAAGCGGGAGACCCCCTCATCATTTCGGACATCAAGAAGGGCAGCGTGGCTCACAGGTAAGGCTCGAGGTCGCACGGGCTCCCGCAAATGAAGACGTCGGAGCTCACGTGCTGACGTGGCGTTCGTTGCGGCGCCGGAGGACGGGGACGCTGGAGCTGGGGGACAAGCTGCTGGCCATCGACAACATCCGCGTGGAGACCTGCTCCATGGAGGAGGCGGTGCAGATCCTGCAGCAATGCGAAGAGCTGGTCAAGCTCAAGATACGCAAAGACGAGGACAATTCGGGTAAGGACCCACGGGCCCGTCCCGTCCCGGATCCGGAATCTGTTCCCAATGAGAGTCCACCTCGCTCCCAGATGAGCAGGAAGTGTCGGGGAGCATCATCTACACGGTGGAGCTGCAACGCTACGGGGGACCCCTGGGCATCACCATCTCGGGCACCGAGGAGCCTTTCGACCCCATCGTCATCTCCTCGCTCACCAAGGGAGGCCTAGCGGAAAGGTGGGCCGGACCGGCTGCCGGACCGGCCGCCGGACCTCGCTCTCACGCCGCCGTCGGCTTCCTTCAGGACGGGCGCCATCCACGTGGGCGACCGCATCCTGGCCATCAACAGCAGCAGCCTGAAGGGCAAGCCCCTGAGCGAGGCCATCCTCCTCCTGCAGCAGGCCGGCGAGACGGTCACGCTCAAGATCAAGAAGCACGGCGAGCGTACGTCTCCGTCGGCGTGGCGGCCCGCCGCTTCCAAACGGGCTCAAGGTGGCCTCCCCGTGCGTGCAGTGGCCAGTCCCGAACCCCGACCCGTGGGCTCTCGGGAGAACCACGACGGCGAGACGGCGGAGGAGCCGCCGCCGCCTCCGGCTCAGAGGATGTTCGGCGCGCCGCCCTCCGTCGACAGCGCCGTGGAGTCCTGGGACGGCTCCAACGCGGACCACGGCTTCGCCGGTCCCGGTAGGCGCCTCGGCCCCGCGGGCCTCGTCCGCCGCCGCCGGGACGTCCGCTGACGTCGGCGGCCGCGTCGGTCGCAGCTCCTTCCTTCCAGTCGTCGCCGTTCCCTTTCCACGAGTGGCGCAACGCCAAGAGCGGCGACGGGCGTTCCCACGCTTCCTCCCGCCTGAGGACCGAGCCGCCGGCGGACCCGTCGAGCCTCGACGACGACTGGGAACGCGTCACGCTCGGCGGGCAAGTGACCCTTTTAACCAGTGGTCTCCAAACTATTCCACCGTGGGCCGTGGTGGGTGCAGGTTTTCATTCCAAGCCATAAAGAGGACACCTTTTCACCAATCTGGTGTCCTACAAGTGCAATCAGTGGATTGCAGTCAGGTGCTTCTTGTTTTCTGCTGAAATCTCATTGGTCAAACTGTTTATGCTAGACCGGTTGGAACAAAAACCTGCACCCACACCGGCCCTCAAGGACCGGTTTGGGGACCCCTGGTTTTAAACATACTAAACGGAGCGTTCGCCACGGGCGGCGACGACGACCGTCGTCGACCTCTAGCCGATACGATTTACCAGACTGACCTGCCTTTTACTTGTCCGGGGGGGTGCAGGTTCACGACGGGTCACGACGGGACAGAACCGGACCAGGAGGAGAATTTTTGGTCGCAGGCGCTGGAGGATCTGGAGACGTGTGGGCAGAGCGGGATCCTCAGGGAACTGGAGGTGCGCACACATACACACAACATCAGTGCGAGTCAGATCACAAATACCGACACATGGGTAACGCGGAGGGGGCGGGACTCTAGAAAATAGGGCGCCCTGAAAAAGCACAGCAAAAAAAAAAAGAGGCTGGTTGTTTTCCAGGAGCCGGAAAAGGAGTGGAAGCTCTTGGCTGGGGTATTGCTATCCTCCATCTTTCCTCTCCTACTTGTCTGATCCACTAATGCTCTTTTTTTCTTCTTCACGCTCTCGTGTTGAAGGCAACGCTAACAGCATCCACCAAAGTGACTTTGACTAACATTTATGAGTGACTTTTTGCGCTATTCAACTCCAATGCATCGTTACTAGCGTTACTAGCCCCATAAACTGGTGTTGTTTGCCAGCCAGGCACGTGGTTTTGCGCCAAATCCAAGACATGCACGCTGGCTTCATTCAATTGGCCGAAGACAAATGCTCGCTCGCTTTCTACTCGAGGCTTTGTTTTTTCCCCCAACGCTGCACGCGATCCGTTTCCAGGCCACCATCATGTCGGGCTCCACCATTAGCCTCAACCACGACCCGTCCCCCAATCGCACCTCGTTGGGACGCCAGGGCAGCTTCCAGGAACGCAGTAGCACACGCCCACAGGTGAGCCACTCGCCGAGCGCCGCCGAGCCCCCACCTCGCCGGCGCGTAACGCGCGACTGGCCTTGACCCCCCCCCAGGTGACCCCGCGCTCCAACACCTTGCCCTCCGACCCCCAACGCAGAGCCTTCGCCATGAAGAAGATGAGACAGGAAGTCAATGACATCCTCAACCAGACGCCCGTGGAACTTCACAAGGTGTCGTTCGTTAGAACACACTTCGATCGTGAGCGCGCGCTAACCTGCTAACGTGCTAACGTTCCATTGACGCCTTGCAGCTGAGTCTGGAAAAGTCTTGTGACTCGGAGGACTTTGGCTTCAGCGTGTCGGACGGCGTCTTGGATTGCGGCGTTTACGTCAACAATATCCGGGCCGGCGGGCCGGCCGAGCGCGGGGGCCTGCGAGCGTACGACCGCCTCCTGCAGGTAAGAAGGTCCACCGCCCCCGGCGGGGCCCAGATGACCAACCAACGTTCAGTCCGAGTCGTCACAATGTTTTTTGTTTTTTGTTTGTCAGATCAATCACGTGCGCACTCGGGACTTCGACTGCTGCCTGGTGGTCCCCCTCATCGCCGAGTCGCCCGACCGCTTGGATTTGGTGGTCAGCCGAAACCCCGCCGACTCGCTGACCAATCACTCGGAAGGCGCCGCCGATGACGGCCGGGGCCCTCGACCCGTCGGCGGCCAGAAGGAAGCGTTCGGCGAGGACGGCGCGCCAATCCGGTGGAAGAAACCCGGGCAGGGGACGGGGACGGGTCCGGGACCGGGGCCGGCGCTGGTCACCAACACGTCCGTGTAGGGACCCGACGGGCCGCGTCTTCCTCGGTGCTCGACACCGCCTCTGACCTTTGGCCCGCAACGGCGGCCCGAAAGCGCGCGGAGACCCCCCTCGCCCGGCGCCGCCCCGCTTCCCGACCTCTGACCCCGTTCCCGATCCCCATCGATAGCGGGAGCGCTCTTGATCTCGGCGTCGGGTGAGCGCCGAGATCAAATCCCGACTCCGACCCATCCCGTCGCGATACCCAAGCGGAGCCCCACCCTCTTTCCCGCCCTCGGGGGCGTGGTCTACGACGAGAGAAGAAAGCGGAATTCCAACGGAAGCACAAAGACCGCCGACGGGTCGCGACCGCGCACTGTTTTCTTTGGATCTGACGCGATTGGAATTGGACTCGCGTGCCATGGAAATCGTCCTTGATGGAAGGTTTAAAAAAAAAAAAAATGACGACGATGACACTGAAAGACACGAAGCAGTTGAAATATTTTTTTTAAATGTTTACACATGTTGACTGGCCATACCGTTCGTGTGTGTGTGTGTGTGCGTGAGTGCGTGTCGTCGTCCGGTGATCCCGCCCCTCTGCCAATAGGCAGACAAGATGATTCATCATATTCAGCAGATTGGCTGGAACCAATCGTAAGCGACACCTGGCTGGGATCGGTTCTCCAACCCCGCCCCCTAGCACACGCGCCAACGAGCATGACCCGCCCCCTCCCTCCAATAACTGTGATGAATTATGCTAATCAATTGTGTGTTTTGATTGACTGTTGTCACTTTTCTCTGTTTGTTCCCTTGACGACCGAACCTCAAGCGATGTAAAAAAAAAACGAAAGAAAAGAAGGCAGAGTCGTCGCTCACCCCACGACAACATTTTGTCATTTTAGGTAACGTGTCGTGACACGCCCGTGACGTCAACATTTAGCCGCTAGCTGTTTCGTCTCATTAGGAAGTCGACGTTTTCTTAAGCCACCGAAAAAACAAACTCGCTGCTATGCGCTCGGGACGGAAAGACTCGTGATTGGCCGTCGTTCGCTCGGACGCTGGCAAGCCGTTTAAAGCACAGCGCCCCCTAGCGGTCGCAAATAAAGCGCACACGACAAGATCGCGACTAACGAGAACTTAGCACAAGGCTAACACAGGGCTAACAACAAGAGTTCGTGACAGCAGGGCTAACCTTCGGGTCAAGGGTTGGGCTAGCTAACCCGAGCTCGCGCAAAGCTTTTGAGCGATTAGCGGTCAGGTTAGCGTGGGCTTAACTAGCACAGCTGAACTGGCGCCCAAAAAGAATAAGGGCCGACTTTTTCCACCAATAGAAAATAGACTAGAGGCCTCGAGGGCGTGGCTTCAGGAATGCACGCCATATCGCCATACACACAAACACCCCGTTTGTACGCGTGTATGGCCTGTGTGAGAATTTGCATATTGCACTGCCACGAGAAAAGGAGAGTTGACTTCCATGTAGCTTCACCAACCAACCAAACAAAGAAGAAGAAGAAAAAAACTCTTGTTTCAGGAACACGGACAATGTTGTAAAGTATTTTTGTACAAATTTCATACTTTGGTAGCATGACGTTCCTGCCGTCTCCGCCTTTCTCTGTGTGGACGACGACCAAACG
Organism: Stigmatopora argus; assembly: GCF_051989625.1. NCBI lineage: Eukaryota > Metazoa > Chordata > Actinopteri > Syngnathiformes > Syngnathidae > Stigmatopora > Stigmatopora argus. The sequence continues at coordinate 9,082,512 of NC_135409.1, read as the reverse complement.
ACAATAAACATCAACTACTCATGACACAATTTTGGAATTTTTGCCTGTCATTTCTTTCGCCGGGAGCGCCATTGCTTCACTGAGTCCACCAGCCCAATAAAATCCACTTCTACAGAAATTGTATTATTTTTTGTGTGTGTAAACGATCATTAACACTTTGAGTGTCATTGACGACGATAGACGTCGAATCAAATGAGGTTATCCCTCTTAGACGTCAATCCCATTTGAAGTGGGAAGGTGGCAGCTAATGAAGCCAGGCAGGCAAATAAAAAAATATATGTCGTTGGTGAAATACATTTTTAAACATGTACAATTTGACGTAACATTACACCAAGGCAATAATTTGTGACCAAGTATTTCCTGAATGTAGATTGTGAAAAACGTTTTGGGATTCCTCGCATATTAAAAGTAAAAGTAGTTGACTAACCGGATGTGACGTTTCAGGAGCGAGTCTTGGCGTGTGAAAAAATAGCTACTACTATTATTATTATTATTGTGGTTATGAATGAATGACAGGTTATAAATATTGGACTTTTTTTTCTTCAATGACATTTAAAAAAAAAAGAAAAGTTATTGGTGGTGTGTAACGGAACCGGACGTTGCGTTCTCACCGTCTGTCTGTACTTGCAGTTTCTGTTGTTTGGTTGCTCCTGTTTCACAGCACAAACGCCGAACTTTGTCGCCGTTTATCTTTCACTTTGTTGAAATCCAACATTTAAAGTCTTGAGTTGAGGGAGGTGGACGGCGGAACTCGGCATCGGGAAACGGAAGCATGTCCACGGCGCTGGAGAGCTACATTAACCGTATGCTACCGCTAGCTACCGAACTCGCGTGCTCCTTTCCAGCTAATGTTAATTTACAGCAATCTTTTTTGTGACTTTTCGCGCTCAGCGTTATAGGAAACGTAATGATGGGGGCTCGCGTTTTACTTGTTCACTAAAAAAAAACCCAACATCAACGTCTGCTATGCTTGCGTTTTGTCACAGCTGGCGTGGTCATCCTTAATCGCTGATGTGAAATTTTGTTTGGCCCCTCCCTCAGGTACGGTGGCCATCGTGACGTCAGACGGTAGGATGATTGTGGTGAGGAAACCCGAGTTTTTTAAAATCAGAAGCCAAACAAACAGTCCGCATCATTTGCTTGAGGACTTCCTCTTGAAGTATTAACGTCCCGTCTGGTTTTGCGTAGGGGACGCTGAAGGGCTTTGACCAGACCATCAACTTGATCCTGGACGAGAGTCACGAGCGCGTCTTCAGCTCGGGTCAGGGCGTGGAGCAAGTGGTTCTGGGACTTTACATCGTGCGGGGGGACAACGTGTGGGTGGACTTTGACCTTTCCGTCGCCCCCGCGGTCTTTTGTGTGCTCCGCCGCCGCCGCCGTCATCACCCACCTCATTGTCTTCTCTCCTTTGGTCCGTCCGGCAGAGCCGTGATCGGCGAAATCGACGAGGAGACGGACTCCACGCTGGACCTGGGAAACATCCGAGCCGAGCCGCTCAATTCCGTTGTCCATTGATAGACTGCCAGCAATTTCTTTTTTTTTCCTTCAATTTTTATATCAATTTTGTTCGTTCACATGATGTGCTTTCCACGCTTTAATAAATGAAATAGAGACGCTCTGCGCCACAATCGTATGGCATCCCCGCAATTTGTGTCACACCAGCACTTCTTGCACCAAAGCCGGCCTCGGCCGCTCCACGTCCGAGCCCACCACGAGGGCGTCGTGCAATCGCCGGATCTGCTCGGGACCGGGGGCCGGCTCCTCGTAATGCACCCGCAGCCACGGGGTGCCTAAAATAAAAGAAAGACGGCGGTCGGAAAAACGGAGTTGGGCGGGAGCGCACCCCGCCGGGCCACACCCACCTTTGGTGACCTTCCGCCCCAGAGGGAGCAGCAACTGGGCCCCCACGCTGTGATTGACGGCCTGGCCGGCCTGCGAGCGGCCCGCCCCCAATTGATGCAGCACTTGCCCCAAAACCAAACCGTCCACGTCCGACAGCACGCCTGGGCGAGGACATCGCCCCCACGTGGCGTTAGGGTGACACGCGTCAGATGCACGAGTTGACTTTTCATTTGGAACGGAAACCATTTCGCTCACCGTCGCGGTCGACGGTCAATTCCATTTGATGCCGGGCCTTCCGGAGAATCTTGAAGTAGTCCGCGTCGGGGGAGCACAGCTCACCGGCCGTCTCCCCGGAGACGCCCTGAGCCTCCATCATGGCCCGGAACTTAAGCAGAGCGTCTCCGCTTGTCACGGCGCGGGAAATCCGGAGCTCGCCCTCCCGGCGGTCGGCCGCCAGGCCCGCCGTGGCCAGCAGGAGGCCGCCTGGGAACGGGTCGGCGGTTAAGAGTCAAGTAAGGGGCGCGGAGGGCAGAGTAAGGGGCGCCGCTCGTTACCCAAGGTGACCACGAGCTCCATCAGGTCGGGCGGCCCGGCGCCCTTGAGCGTCTCCAGGGATTCCACCACCTCCAGGCTGGCGCCCACGCTGCGACCGATCACGCCGTCCATGCGGCTCAGCACCGCCGCCGTGCGTACGCCCAAATCGTTGCCCGCCTTCACCTGCGAGAGTCGAAGCCGTGAACGCGGCGCGGGAGTGGGGCAAGCGGCCGCGCTTACCAAGAGCCGCGCCAGCTCCCTGGCGCCGTCTAAGTCTTTGTAGAGCGCGGCCCGGCCGAACTTGACGTCCAGGACCAGCGCCGTCAGCGACTCGGCGCCTTTCTTGGAGATGATGGAACCTGGCGGCGAGAAAAGTCGTCCGGGCGACGATCGGGGACGCCTTTCGGAGGGGTGGGGGGCGCTGGAACGTTACCCGCGATGAGCGGCAGGCTGTCCACGGTGGCGGTGACGTCGCGCACGGCGTAGAGGACGCGGTCGGCGGGGACCAGCGTTTCCGTCTGACCCACGATGCAACAGCCCACCTGGCTCAGGATGGCTCGCACCCGCTCGGCTGATTGGTAGACGGCGAAGCCGGGGATGGACTCCAGCTTGTCCAGGGTGCCTCCGGTGTGGGCCAAGCCCCGCCCGCTGATCATGGGCACCTGTCCGAGACGGCGCCGGCGGAATTGGCCGAGATGGCAAAAGGCCACGCTTTGGGCCGAGATGGCAAAAGGCCACGCTTTTGGCGTTTCCACGCTCACCTTGCATCCGCAGGCGGCGAGCGCCGGGGCCAACACCAGGCTGACTTTGTCGCCCACGCCGCCCGTGGAGTGCTTGTCCACCAGCAGCCCCGCCCACTCGGGGGGCCACGACATGACTTGGCCGGACAGCATCATCTCTCTGGTCAGCGTGGACGTCTCGCGCGAGTCCATGCCCCGCTGCTGGATGGCCATCAGCATGGCGCCTGACGGAGAAGAGAATTTCAGTGGGCGTCGTGGCGCGGAAGGACCGACTCGAAGAGCTCGGACCACGGGATGGAAAGGGCGAGCCGGTCGACCCTGGCCGCGGACGACCGGCACGCGTGTAGCGCCAGTGTTTTTGCGTGCGTCACCCGTTTGGCAGCCTTGGATGCTCCCGCGGGTCACGGCCTCCACGAAGGTCTTGATGTCGCCGTCGCTCAGCTCGCCGCCATCTCGCTTCTTCTTGATCAGCTCCGGGATGGACGACATGGCTGCCTGAAAGGGACGCCGTTCAGTAGCATTCCTTCTTAAATGCCATCGTCATTGTTTGGGGAGCCAAATAATGGCTTTCTATGCACTTTTTGTCAGGGTTTCGATTTCATTTGCTGGCAACTGAGTACAGAAGCTTGGCCTTGCTATCAAGTCAAAGGGCAAACGACTGCAGCACAGTTAGAAAGCATCAACAGCCGTTTCTAATTGCCATTTGGTATTTATTACGTCATCCATGTCTTGAATACTTGATACTGCGATTAAAAAATTCATTTTCCAGTCTTATCAACCCTGTCAGTAAATTGTCCCACTAAGCCAGGGGTAGGGAACCTATGGCTCGGGAGCCACATGCGGTTCTTTTGATGAGTGCACGAGGCTCTCCGCTAACCCGTGAGCTAAAATATGGAAACAGCTGAGTCCCAAACACACCAATAGGAGCGTTATATCGGCACTGTGGCTTTGACACTCTGACCTCTAGTGCCTTTTTAATCATTGAGACTCATTGACTAGCAACGTTATCAAAAGAATTCAGTCTTTATGTACTTTAAAAGTGGTGAAATGACTAAAAATGCATATATTTGCATGTATTTTGACTTTTACATTTTGAGTATGGCTCTCAGGAAGATGATTTTTGAAAATATGATTTTTTTATGGCTCTCTCTGTCAAAAAGGTTCCCGACCCCTGCACTAAGCAGACACAGTGCAAATTTTCCACCAACTCATATTGTTCATTTGTGGCCCAAAAGTTCTTGTTTTTTTTTTTACCCCAGTAGGCAGCATAACATGTCATCAAATAAAATCATGCTAAAAATGATCGCGTCCATGTCGGCGCTCACCTGAGGATGAAGACGCCTCACCGAAAAAACAGAAGAAATGTCCACGGGCGACTTGTGAACCCTGACCTCCCCTCGAGGCTGTCCAATGACGTTGGAGGGGCGGCGCCTGTCAGGCCGTATTGACTCACGGTTCGAGGAACTCAACGCAGGATTTCTCAAGGCCGAACCGTGCCTGCGTGTCATTTATGACCGGACGGGCGTTTCCCTTCTTCTAGTAAAGAAGCCTTTATTAGAAATGTGACAGGTTTAGTGTATTATGTGTGTGTGTGTGTGTGTGTGTGTGCGTGTGTGTGTGAAAAGAAGGAAAAAGAGCACAAAGAGCGAAGCCATCCCAAAGATAAATTCCCCGATCACCCCATAGGCGGCGCCATTTACATCCAATGCACATTCGTACGAGAGCTACAAGTCGCACACCCACTCGGACCGTCCCGCCCGACTCGTTTGCCATCCAAGTCAAAGTTCACTTGCCTTATTCGACGAAACGTTCCTTTCTTTTTTTTTAAATCATTAATCGAGCATTCTTCACCGCGCTCACATGACGGTAAATGTTGGATTTATTATGGAATGTTCCTATATGTGTTGTAAGCATTTTTAATACGTAATAAGGCTATAAATTAATTCCTGATTTATGTTAGGACCACGGACATTTTTTCCTCCCCATCGTCGCTCAAGGCCCCACAGCTCGAGGACACTTCATTGTTTTTAGGACTGTGCGCTTTTCGGCAAAACACAACCCGTGTTTGGACGGGACTCTGGCAGCAGATGGCGATAATCGCATTATTGTTTAAAAATACGGCTGCTTTGTTTACCTTAGAATGCTTTGTTTACCTTTTAATGGAAAATATTATGCAATTCCTTACACCGTTGTTTGGGTGTCGGTTCCAACTTTTATGCTTACTTCTGTAATTCTTACACAGTTGTTTTTCTAACCGTCTACTCTAGGGTGTTATTGTACTGTCTAAGACAATTGTTTTGATGACATAAGCATGTTCTCCGTTTGTCGCGATTAAATACAATGATTGAGTTACTGCCCAGGTAGAATGCCTTGTGGACTAGACGACATCACAAGTGTACCTCCTTGCAAGTTGTAACCAGTTATGTTGAAAGCTGTCTTCCAGTTTGGATTAAATATGACTAATAATAATTTATAAGGGTATTAATCATTATTCCAACAGTAAGTCAACATGGGGAGAAAAAAAAACAGAGAAACTTCATCGCGGGCAGTCTATTGCTTGATCGTCGTTTAAGAATAACTATTCAAGCTACATTGATACGTGTAGACTACCAGCTCACCCGTACGCTAGCTTAGCATCGGCATCGAGTAGAAAAATACACGCGCGCTGCGTCGGAAACGTACGCATCTGTCGCTGTGGTTTAGTGTTTTTGAGGGCGTCAAACGACACCCGGAGGGCGACTTCCGTACTTTGACCGTGCACGGCGAGAGTCGACTGGGAAGTTTCCACCGATGGCGAGTTCCTAAAAACCTCCTAATGGCAGGGCGGAAACTCCTCCTCCTCCGACCTGGAGCCCCAATTTATGATTGTAATTTTTCGTCGCGATTGGTTAGAAGATGACGCACTAGTAACTAGTTCCTCCCTGTACAGATGGCTTCGGACGCGTAGCACCATTTCCGACCGACCGACGGAGGGAGGGAGGGAGGGACGGACACGTTTCACGTACACGGCGACCAATCAAAAGTGAAAATATAATCGTCACCACTAGCACACCATTGCTCATCAAATCTAGAAGAAGATGATGATGGACTTTACGCACGAGCGGCGTTTTGGGCGGCCCAAGAGTTTTTGCTCTCGACGGCGGTTTAAGATGATATCAGTTTTTGTGAGTATGAAAGCATCGTTGTCATACAAACGGTGAATGGCTGACATGTCAGCATAAACAAGACTCAACAGTCTGACTGATTAATCAATCTTAGTCTTGTGATTGAGTTGACATGTCAGCACAAACACTCAACTGTCCGACGCTGATCAATCAATCAATCAATCTTTGCCCTGCAAATGACTGAAACCTATCTGTCCAAAGTCCTGCTGACAACTGTCACTTTTGCCTGTATATAAGACTCACTCACTCGGGTGTGGTCGATTGGTCGCCAGTCTTTTGGTCGCCGTCTTTTGGTCGCCGGTCTTTTGGTCGCCGGTCTTTTGGTCGCCCGGACCGCAACAACGGGCGACCAAAAGACCGGCGACCTAAAGAACGGCGACAAAACAAGGTAAAACAACACAGTCTACGGTATAAAAGCCAACAATGGCCATGAGCAGTTTCACTGAGCCCAGGTGTGAGTGTAGAAGAGTTTTTATGTACATGCGTTGTCCCTTTAAGAAGCGACGTTCGTCAGGGTCAAGAACAAGTTCTCCAACAATGCACAATAAAAGTCCGGGAAATTTGGAGCTTTTCTTTAGCCTAATAATGACTAGGGCATTAAGTATGACTAAATAGTCATTGGCAGTTTGTATTTAGGGAATTTGAGCAACCATTTAATGGTAATTATCAATAACCTTCCGGGCGACCAAAAGACCGGCGACCAATCGACCGTGTACCCACTCACTGGTCATTCGGAGAGAGCTGCAAGGACAACAGACGGTGAGCGATCACGCTGTTCGAGCTCTCCCCATTTCTGCAGTCTGGTAATAAACTTATTTCCTTTAAATTGGTCTCACTCTTTCTTAACCTGCCTCCTTAAGTTGTTTTTCAGACCTATCAGGGGGCTTCCCAGCTACCGGAACGCCGTCCCGTGGGAAAACCACAGACCAGGGAGGGCGGATTTGTTCTATTTGTAGGGCTTTCTTTTCACTTTACGGGGACTTTGAGTGGCCGCCCAAGTGCTGCGTGCATAGAGTCCATTATACCCAGACATATTCAAAATCAAGACTAATATAATATCATAGGGTAATTGATAATAATTGGAAGAAAGACATAAAAAATCAACTCTTTGATCAGCCACGCAGAATGGGCTGAGCTCAAAGACCCAAAAAAAAAAAACATTGGCATCGGGGAGAGGACAATGAAATGTGGAACTTACTTACCGCGAGATGAAAAGAGGAATGAGATGAGGCATGGTGGTGATGAACACAGATGATTAGTGATGGTGATGATGATGATGATGATGGTGATGATGATGGTGGTGATGATGGTGATGATGATGATGATGATGATGATGATGATAATGATGATGATGATGATGATGATGATAATGGGCAGACTACGGACAGAGGAGATGCCATAAACCAAGATTGTGACCACAGCAAAGGTTTCCGCTCCGGACATGGTCTATCATCAAGCGGCCGACTTGGCCAAAACGGCGAGTAGACCTACGGCGAACTAACTTGGCTAAAATACTAGCGAGTAGAGCCACGGCGAGCCGAGTTGGCCAAAGCGGCCGTCGCGCCCACGGCGGCGCTCGGGCGGCGCTCAGGCGGCGCCGTCCAACAGCTGCCTGAGGGCTCGCTCGATGTTGATGCGGTGGCCCAGCCGGGTGACGCCCAGCTCCACGTAGTCCTCCTTGCTGAGGGCGGGGAGGTGCGAGCCCTCGATCTCGTGATCCTGGAAGCGCTGGCGGTGCTCGGCCAGGCCCACGCTCTCCAGCCAGTCGCCCACGTCGTACTTGTTCCACAGGCTGAGCGGGCGCTGCCGCCAGGGCCTGAGCGCCAGCAGGGGCCCGCTCAGCACGGGCGAGGGGCACGGTGAGGCGTGCGGGGAGGGCGAGGGCGAGCGGGAGCGCGAGCGGGTCCGAGCGCTGGCGCTGCGCATCACGAAGCGCACCTCCTTGGGTTCCGACGGCAGGCTGAGGCTGGACGACTTGAGGATGGTCAGGCCCCGCCCCGAGCTCAGGTCCGGGCGCTCGGGGGAGCGCCCCGGCCCCGACCCCGACGGCCTGTCCGAGGGGGAGGGGGACGGGGACGGCGAGGGGGAGGGCGAGGGGCTGCGTCGGCTGACGGGGTAGCGGCTTCCGGGCCGGACCGTGTAGGTGGCGCCGCCGTAGCCTCGCTGGGAGATGGTGTGCAGCTCGCCCAAACTGGAGAACAACCTGCGGCGGCAGTTAGAATCCAGCGTTAGCATCCGGGCCCCCCCTTCGGTGTAGCGCCAGCGCGCCTTCCAGTTGTTAAGCCATTTGGACCCTTCTACTACTAACGGGCGCGGGTTCGGGTTAGCGTGCAGCGTCAAAGGGGGGGAAGAAGCCTCGCTTCGCCAGTGAGTTTGGTCAAGCGACGCTAATATGAGCCAACATAGCTATCTGTTACTGTTACGTGGTTGTTAGCAGTTGTGTGAGAGTCACGTAGATAACAAGAAATGTTTACCAGAGACAAAAACCTACGATTTTCTCTCTCCGCTGTCCACACATCTGCAAGAACACCAACCACACTTTTGGTTACAGCGCACGCACGCACACACACGCAACAGTAAGCAGTAAGGAGTGACGTACCTGGCCCCGCCTACGGGGGACCTGCGTCCGGGGTCCAGGGGACTGGGCTCCTCCCCCAAGGAGTGGCTGTCTTTGTTGAGGAGGTGGAGCCTGTTGGCCAGATTCAGGCCCGACTCGGTCCTGCCGCCGCTCAACTCCAAGGCCGAGGCGGAGGCGGAGCCTTGGCCGCCCAGCGCCGCGGGCCGGTCCTCCTCCTCGACGCCCACGCCCCCCCACAGCTTGGAGCGCCGCTGGAAGAGGTAGCGCGGCTGGCGAGCGGCGGCCGGGCAGGCGGGCGAGGACGGGAGCAGCTCGCTGTCGGACGACTGTTTGAGCAGCGGGTCCCTGAGGGCCGAGCGCCCGCGCCCCACGGGCGAACGCAGACGAGGCTTGAGGGCCGAGGAGGCGTGGCCGGCGGGCGGCGAGGACGGGGGAGCGGGGGGCGACGCCAGGGTGATGGAGGGAGGCAGCGAGCCGTCGCGGGGCTCCTCCCCATCCTCGCCGGCGTCGCCCTCCCCGCCCCGGCGAGGGGCGGCGGCGGTGGCGGCCAGCGGGGACGGAGGGGCGGCAAAAGCGGGGGGCGGCGTCACCAGACCGATCCGACGCAGCTCCTCCCTCGTCTCCTCGTCGCTGGACGACAGCAACGCGGGCGGGAGCGTCACCGTGTAGGCGCCGCCTTCTTCCTCCGAGCTGCCCACGGTCAGGCTCCGGCGCCTGTCCGCGGCGGCCGGGTGGCCCTCGTTGGCCGGGGGGAGGACGGCTCTCCGCCGTTCCGGGGACGGCGCCGCCGGCGACGTCGGCCCGCCCTCGGCCTCGGGGCGCTCGGCCTGCCCGTCGGGGAACGGCGGCGGGGTGACGCGCTTGCGCCGCAGCTCCGGGCTGCTCTGAGGGGTGGCGCGCTTGCCGCGCTGCTCGGGGCTGCTCTGGGGGGTGGCGCGCTTGGAGCGGGGCTCGGGGCTGCCCTGAGGGGTGGCGGCAGGGGTGCGCTTGGGGCGGCCCTCGGGACTGGCGGCCGGCGTAGGCACGGGCGTGGCCGAGGCCGACGGGTGCTTGGCCCGCGGTTCGGGGCTGGGCGTGCGAGCGGTGAGCGCTCGTTCGCGCGCCGCCAGGGCCAAGGCCAGCGGAGACGAAGGATCTGAGGACGGCACCGAGGTTTGAGCGCGCCGAGGCGATCCGAGGCTGGCCCGGGCTCTTACCCAGAGGCTTGCCGGTGAGCGGGTGCAGGAAGGTGTGCGGCGTGGGAGAGGGCGACAGGACGGGCGCCGGAGGGGGCAGCTCGCCCAGGTCGTCCATGGAGTGACTCTGGGTCAGGAGAGGGGGTGCCTGGTTGTCGGAGATGGCGCCCTCCACGGACAGGAAGAGGGAGGAGCGGCGGCCGTGGACGCGGGCGCGCTCCGACAGAACCTGCTGCTGGTAAAGCTCCGCCCTGCTGGGGCCGCCCGGCTCCAACTTTCCGTCATGCTCCTTGAGGCCTGCGCGGGAGAAAGCCAGCGTTCAGGGCGCCAGGGGACCGACGTACCGAAGGGCCGACGGGCCTACCTTGCTCCTCCACGGGAAGCTGTTTGAGCAGAGGGGACTTCCTCCTCTGAGGTTTGGCCGGGGGGGCCTGCTGTCCCACGTTGGCGTACGGGTTCTCGATGGCTCGCCCGCGGCGTCGCGACAGCGGCGAGTGACCCAGGGCGGCGGCGCTGGAAGCGGAGGCGGTGTGCAGAGACAGCGTGGAGGTGTGCAGAGAAAGCGTGGAGGTGTGCGACACCATGGGCATCTCCAGCTGCGGCGGGGCCGGCGTGTCCTGCAGGATGATCATGGAGCGCGCCTTCCTCTGCCGCTCGGCGTGGATCCTGGACGGCGCGTCCGAGAGCTCCTGCAGCCGGGCCTCCGTCCCCGGCTTGAAGCTGGAGCGGCTCAGGCCCTCCCCTCTGGCGGGGGGAGGCGGCGGCAGGAAGGACGGCGGCGGGCCCGAATCCAGCAGGAAGAGCGGGGACGGAGGAGGGGGCGGCGCCGTCTGGGGAGGCGGCGGGATGAAGCTGTCGCTGAGCGACGAGCTGCGAGGGAAGCGACTTTCGTGGACCAGGGCCGAGATGCGCTCGTCCTCGGGGGCGCCTGCCAGGAAGACGCGTGGGAGACCACCGTGGACCACCCGTAGAAGCACCCCGGCCGGGAGGGACGGCACGGACGCCGGCAACTCACCGAAGCTTTTGGTCCTGGACATCCCGCGGGGGAGCGCCATGGTGCTCTTCTCCGGGGGGGCCGAAGGCGGTACCAGGCCTTGGCGCTCAAACAGCGACTGGACGGGCGCGGAGTTTTACGCGAGTTTACGGGCCCGCTCGGGGGACGCCCGCCCAATCTTACGTTGATCTCGGCCTGGGTGATCCTGCGGCTGGTGGGTCTCTGCTTGACCGTGGCCGCCCGGAAGTCGTCGGGGGGCCGGGAGCGCAGGACCACTTCTTGCGTGTTCCCCGCCAACATGTCGTCCAGTTTCTCTGCGGGCCAAAATTCCGTTAGAAGAATCCTAATCCCGGGGCCTTAAATCATTTCAACTGGGGGTTGCTTCCACTGACAACACAGCTGTGTGAGCGAGCCGGGACCCTGTTTCAAATGGAATACAGTGGTACCTCGACATACGATCGTAATCCATTCCGAGACCGAGATCGTATGACGGGATTCTCGTCACGCGAGCGGACGTTTCCCATTGAAATGAATGGGAAACAAATTAATTTGTTCCAACCCGCTGAAAAAACACCAAAAACAGGATATTGGACGAGGTACCACTGTAATCCTTTTCATCAAACACACGCAGACACACGTGGGTAACGGAAGCGCCTCAACCAACACTCAGCATGTACACAACAGCACGCACGGCCCGCGATCACATGACTCACCAAAGCGCCTCCTCCTGGCTGCGCAGAAGGAAAAAGTCAACAAGACCTCTTACATATTGACTTAGCGGGCACGCCAGCCAGCGCGGGTGCCAACACGTACCTATCTCCTCCAGGTCGGCCGTCATGGACTTGGATCGTAGAGTCAACGAAGTGCTGGGGGCCCGCTTGGGAGGGGGAGGGGCTAGGAGAAAGGGAAGGCCTCGTTGAAACGGGCTCGCCAACGGTGGCGGACTTGTCTATTGGTATGGAAAGCTAACTGTTGGGGTTATTCTGGATAATATTATAGATGTATGCATTTGAATGACTTTTGTAGAAGAGTGTCTTTAATTTGGAGGTCACCCTGCTGCCTCCAGCTTGTTGACATAACACCTCACCCTCCAAGGACTGTTTACTGGGAGATAGACCTCCATGCAACCCAGACACCCAGATGCAAGTTCGCAATGATCTACGAGGGACTGAATTGTTTTGACTGGGACGCCGGCCTGAAGGGTGCTATTCGGATACCTTATGCAATTGTTTCGAATCAGATGACATGAAATGTTTTCAGTTATGTGCGACTAAATACGGAGAAGAGGAGACCGCACGTCAGAATGGTCAGGAACGAAGGCGCGTTATGAGTATCCTCCTTGCAAGTTCTAATCAGTTATGATGAAAGATGTCTTCCAATTTTAATGAAATATGACTAATAATGATGAAATGGTAGTAATCATTATTCCAACACTAACCTTTCTTCCTGATCAGTTCGCTCTCCGACTTGCGAGAAACGGACACGACCTTCATGAGCAGGCGGCTCCCGCCCTGTCGGATCAGCGCCACCACCTGGCGATGGCCCACCTTTACCACGTCGGCGCCATTGACCTGCGCACACGGCGGCGGGATTGAAGCACGAGCGAGCGAGCGAGACGGGAACCTTCGGAGACGACGGCAAACCAACCTCGATTAGGAAATCTCCGGTACGGAGGCCCGCCCTCCAGGCCACGCCGCCCTGATCCACAGACTCCAGGTATTGTAGAGCGGGAAACGCCGGCGTGGGGGCGAACTCCTCGATGGGCGTCTCGGCTGTCGAGACGAAAGGGGACGGCTCAGCGTACGCGAGGGACCTGACCCGGCCCGCCTTCCTACCTTTGGCTCCCCTCAAGACGAAGCCGAACCCTTCGCTCTCTCGCTTCTGCAGGACGGCCATCTTCTCCTCGATGGCGTAATCGCTGACGACGAGGCACCCGTGAGCCACCTTTCCGGGGCAAAAACGGACCGTCGACTCACCTGTACGAGGTGTAGTTGTCGTACGAGCCCACCGTGTAATGTCGGAAGAGCCTCTTGGTGCGGTCCTCGCGAGTCTCTGAAAAGACATTGGGGCTCAATTCCCCCACGATCATTCATTTGTGTGGCCGTCCGTCTTTACCCAGTCTGGGGTCGTACTGTCTCATCTGAACTTCTTCCACGCAGTCGGCGGGAAACCAACCGGCTCTTCCTTTGACGTTTCCTTCCCAGAATCCGCCTTCGCCGATGGACAGGACTGCACAGGCGCCAGGCGTGGGTTGGAAGGTTGGCTTAGGCCGTCGGGATGGAGCCAAAGCGCACTTTCCTCTTACCTTTGACCCTCTCGCCGCGGTGCAGCTGGATCTCGCCGGGCCCCTGGGGGACGTGGGAGCGCGTGGCGATGAAGGTGCGCCCCGGCACGGCGCTGTACAGCCTCCTCTTCCTCGACTGCGGGGTAAGCGGCAGGGGCGAGGGCAGGGGCGGCGAAGACGGCGGGCTGCCGTCCACGTGAGCCCCGGCGCCGCTCGGACTGCGGCCAACGTCCGGAACGCCGGTGACTCCGGGGGAAGTCAAAGGCGCTCCGATGCTAGTAGAAAGCGGCGGCGCTCACCTGAGCCTGCGCGCGTGTCGGCGCAGCGAGTGCGTGTCCAGGTGCGTTTCCAAGCTTTGCAGGGACGGGCCGGGGGAGGAGGCGGGGCTCTCCAGGGCGTTGTCGCTGACCGAGCGAATGAGAGAGCGCGGCGAGGACAGGCCGTTTCCCGCCGGGTACCGGAGGGTTCCCAGGCGGCGCCGCTTGATATAGGACGGAGATTCTCGAAAGGGGACTACTTGGACGGACACACACAACACACGTTTTTTCTTTAACGTCTAGCCGTAGACCGGACGGATTTTTTTTCGTCCGAGCGGACGCGCGCCACTCACCGACGTCGGAGCTTTTGTGGACCTTGATGATTTCGGCCAAATCAAAGTTCCCGGCGATGATGGCCACCTGTGCACAAAGTCCGTTATTTAACGCAGACAAGTCCAGTTCACCATCACCGGATCTCAGTTAAACGTGAACTGGACGTCCGTCGCGGTCAATGGCGGCAAACGCTTTCGTTTGAAGGCCGCAGACCTGAAAGGCCGTCTGGTTGTTGTAGTTCTTGATGTCCTTGTCGGCTCCTCGGAACAGCAAGACTCTGGCGCAACTGTCCTGCAGGAGGCGGCAACGCGGCCGATCGACAAGGCGTTCGCAAACTCAAAGTTCTCGCCTGGCGGCCGCTAGAGGGCGCCCGCCAATAGCCGGGCGCCGACTTCCTACCTGGTTGTACAGAGCGCAAAGGTGCAGCGCCGTGTTTCCCGAAGCATTCTGGGAGCTCATGTCGGCCCCGTAGAACAGCAGGTGCTCCAGGTGCTGCACGTTTCCGTGGCGACAGGCCTGAAGACGCACGCGCCACGGTTTAGGCGACTCGTCGGGCGCCTATCGTTCCGGCCGCGACCGAGCGAGCGTCGTCACCTGATGGATTTCTTGCCAGCCGTTCTCGTCGGTCATGCCTGTAACCGTGACAACCGGCGGCCATCTATCAGTCGGGAGTCTCTCGAGAGCGAATTCCATCAAGCAAACGTTGAAGGAATTAACGGCCCACGGAGCGGTAGTTTGTTTAAATGTTTTTCCAAACTTAGGAAATGGTCGCAAAGTAGGAGGAGGGCATTGGGATTACCGAGCAGGGCGTGGTCCTGGAGTAGAAGCTCGCAGCAGTAAGGGGCGCCGCCCACCATGGCCGAGTGATACAGAGGAGTCAGCCCCCTGCTGTCCTTGTAGTCCGGAGACGCGCCCAAGTCCAGGAGGGTCTACCGCCAAAGCAGAGAGTCAGCGGCCGGGTCCGAGTGGCGGCGCCTCAACCCGGCGCCGGGGTCCGGCGGGAGGCGGCTCCACCCACCGTGAGGGCGGCGCCGTTGCGGCACAGGACGGCCCGGTGCAGAGCGGTGATGCCATCTCTGGTGCGGAAGTCCAAGTGAGCCCCGCCGCCGCGGAGGACTTTGATGAGCTCGCAGCTCTCTTCCAGCTGGACCGCCAGCGTCAGCGGACACTCTGGGGAGAGAAGAAGAAGAAGAGGAGGGTTTACCCTGCAAAGCCCAGAACGGATCCCGCCCCGACGACGCACCTCCGCTGTCCGAGTCGTGGAAGTTGGGGTCCAGGCCTTTCTCCAGCCATTTGGAAACCTTCTCCACATTCTTCTGGTGCACGTGTTCCATGAAGCGCTTGAGATTGGCCTGAGACAGACGGACAGGTTGGCACGCGCCGCCGTGGTGATCGCCGCCGCCCGACCGTGAAAATTCTTTGCCTACTTTGGTGTGAAGCTTGGCCAGTTGCTTGTCGTCTAAGTAACTCTGTGTGTAAATTCTGCGTTTGTAACGAAACTGGAAAAGGGCGGGAGGGGTGAGCGTGTCGCTCGGTCGGTCGGGGAAAACAACATTTGGGGGACTGTGTTCGGAATCGTCGGGTGCTTCCCGATCGTCCAATTGGAACGGAGCCGGGATGAAGACGGCTTGGTGTTCGCTCACGGCTGAGACGACGAATAGTTGGCTGGCGCGAGAGGCGGCATTCGCGTAGCGTGGCGTCACGCCACCTCTCGCCAGGAACCCCCCCCGATTCCAAACACAGTGCGGCTCCTCGGCCGAAGCCCACCTCAAGGTAAGGAATGGGCGTGATGGGGGGGAGAGGGTACTCTTTCAAAAGTCGCTCCTCGTCCAGAAACTTGCCAGCTCGGCCGTTGAACGCCGGCTGGAAGAGACCATAGTTCAAAACATCCGACAGAGACTGAGTCAAGGTGACCAGAACCCTCTGCTTACTGGTCCAAACGGGCAACTCGGGGTCCAGCCGCAAACACTTCTGAGAGAGCCACAGACGGACACACGGACACGTTTGACGCAAAACTTTCACCCGGCTTTCGCCTTTCCACCGCACTCTCGCCGCATCCGGGCGGGGGCCGACCGACCGGGCGAGCGAGCTACCGTGCGCGTTACCGTCTGCTGCAGGTCCGGGATGCCGACGCGGACCACCACGCTGTTCCCGGAGGGCGCGTCCTCGCCGCCGTTGCCGCCGCCGTCGTCGTCCCGGGCGACGGTAGAGCCTGGCGGGTTGCCGTTAGTAACCGCCTGTTGGCGTGGGCGATCATGTTTGGTGTCAGCGGCCGGACTCGCAGGCATGTGGCTGCCGGGCAAAAAAAAAGGGGGGCAACCGGTCAATGGCTCCGCCCATCGGGATGGCGGGGTGGCTCTCCCGCTAAAAAGGACAGAGACTACAAAAGTACCTTTAAGTCAACAAAATATCACAAATGAAAATCATAACATACACTAGGCTTGTAATTGAACAGCTGAGCCCATCCCAGACCGTGTGACAACTTTGCAATGGACCAACTGGTGAGACATTTTGCTTTCTAATAACTAGTCTAGTCCCAAAAAGTTCCTTATGTTGGCCGTCGGTCGGACCGTCTTCAGATTTGAACTTTGGAGGGACCGACCGTCATCGACGGCAACGCTAATAATGGCAAATGATGTGGCTTCCAGTTTTCAAAGTCAGAAAAGTCCCACCCACCCCAAAAAAAACAACTTTTCCCGGTGGGACGCGGTCCCCGGGGACTCGTCCAATTCTGTCAACGGAGGCGAAAGTCGATGTCCGCCAGTCGGCGGAGCGAGCCCCAAATTAGACGTCCGCTCGATTCCCGGCGAGTCGGCGGTGCCGTGTTGTCATGGCAACTGGGATAGCAGGGAATCCGGCGCTAACCTCACTGTGTCACTCTCTGTGTGCGTGCGTGTGCGTGCGTGCGTGCGTTCTACATGCTCGCTGTTGCTATGGCGACGCAGCTGAACAAATTTTCACAGTTTGCCGTGTTTAAACGACATCCTACCCGCTGACGCTCGCTCTTTTTACGTCCGGCTCCGACGTGTCGAGGACATTGGCTAATGCCGGGCGTCGAGCGTTTGCCAAAGGATTTGGCCCGGCGCCTCGTTGGCCGGCCGGCTTTTGACGTGAGCCGGAGGGCCGACGGGCTCTTAAAGTGGGGCCCTCGGGAGTCTCGGCTCGGTAAGTCAGAAATTGCGGCGAGCGTGTCAAATCAAGTGTCACAAACGGCCACATATTCCCAGAATATGCTTGTATTTTTCAGGGAATAATGTCTAGAAAAGAGCGATATCGGCAGAATAAACTTTAAAATTCGGCAGTCAGAATGAGGCTTTTTTTTTACCACTTTTCCTCCTGACATTGGGGAGAATGGGAAATCCAAAAACAGAGGATTTTTAAGGTTGAGGCGGACATTGGATTCTGGAGGACTAGATGGGAAACAAGACTCTTGTGAGAGCGCAAACCGTCTGAGTGAAAGACGCCCCCCTCTGTCATCGAGATACGAGTGGTTTATTTTGGGCTGGCGACGGCGCTCCAGTCATACGTTGAATAAGTAATGGCGAGCGAGTGGGCCCAGCTTTCCCGCATTGTCTTCTACGAGGTCAAGCAACTAAACGTTAGTTACTAACGCTTCCCCCGGCAAAGAAAGGCCGGGGCGATGGAGCAAAGGCACGCCCCATTGGGATGTCGTCCTTCGGCCCACCCACCCACCCACCCACCGACTAAGACAATACGGCCCATCCCAAATTTGGGCCCCGTGACGCAAAGAGACAAAACGTTCCCCAAATCACGACTTGCGCGAAATGTCCGTAAAAATTCAAACGTGGCTTTTCTCGCTTGGCGCTCTCATCCGACTTTGGCGTCGAGGTCGATCGATTGTTAGGCTTTGTTGCATCGGAGTGGGCGGCCCTCCTACCTGCTGGCGGCGGTCCCGTCCCAACTTTTCCGGAGCGCGATCTGATCCCGAGCCCGCTTCAGGCTCCCGACGGTCCGATCCGGTCCGCACGGAGGGGTTCGCTCGGCGCGTTCTGGTCGGGACGCCTCGGCTGGACGGTGCTGGTGGCGGCGATGGGTGGATCTTCAGGCGCTGTGGTCGGAGCCGCTTGGCCCATCCTGGGGAGGGCGAGAGGGAAATGGGGGGGGGGGTCCAGGATGTGGACGAGGGGAAGGGAGGGGAGGCCAGAGGAGAAAACAAAAGCATCAGCTCGGTGGAGACCCAATCCCAGCGCCGTTGGCTTCGGAAGCCATTTTGAGACACGTACAAATGGAGTAGCGTAAAGGCCAATTTGGGAGCCAAGAAGGACTCCTTTTAGCGTTGACTTTGTTACTCCGACGCCAAAGTAAAAAGAGCCAGAAGAAGGTCCACCGCACCGCTCCCCGAAAAGATTGCGGCACTTCCCGTGACTCACGCTTCCCGTTTCCTGTCCGCGTGGGCGAAGGAACGGATGCCAGGAAGGAAAAGGTGAGAAGCTGGACCTCTCTGATAAGCGCACTTCAGACACTTGATTGCATGCTATTCTGCGAGCCCGGATGGAAATTTGAACAGAACGACATCTTGGAGCGGATGCCATCTGCTTTTCCAGCCAGGACATTCAAATATCGCCATTGGGGGAGGGAGGGGGGTCTACATTCCATCCAACGCCGGTGGCCCGATGGAGAAATTCAGCGCCGTTGGGAAAGTTGAAGCGCGAGTAAACTTGGAAGAGGCGGAACCCATCCACATCGGATCTGCTTGCGGTCGCAACCCCTGCTTTGGGGGGGAACAGAGCTCCCTTTTCCCATTACCATGGCAACCAGTGGCAGGAGCCGACGACGGTTCTCTTGCGTTATCTTGTCAAGTTTCTCACATTGCTCGCGGCTCAAGCGCCACGGCTTGTTGTTCTTGTTCTTTTCGCCCCCCTCCCGAAAAAGAAATCTCGCCCGGTGGACGGGAGACGCCGACTTGTCTCCGAAGACTCGCCGGTTACCAAGACAACCATGTGATGTGCCAAAGAGAAGCACTTCCTGCTCGGAGTGGTCTTTTTTTTCCCCCCCTCCTAGCATGAGCGGATCCTCTCAGATCTGCCACGGCCTACACACTCGCACTTACGTAACTCGGCTCCAGCGCGAGGTGGGGAACGGATGCCGGGGAAAAGGAAACGAGGGCAAAAAAAAGTGGAGGTGGAGACCAACGAGGAGAAGGCGAAGAGGATCAAAACAAGGACGGGGACGGGGGAGGCCACGAGCGGACGAGCCTACGGGGAAAAGGAGACGGCCGCAAGTTGAGGAGATGAGACGTGAGGAGGTGTCAAGGCGGCCAGAAGGTGAGGAGACATTATGGCGCAAAGGACCAGTGGAGAATGAGGAGAAGGAGGGATCCAGGAGGCCAGCGATATCAAGACGACAAGATGCCGGGGTCAAGGAGGTGCTCAAGAAACATGATCATGTCAAAGTGGGGGGGGCAGTAAGGGGCTAGGGGCTCACCCAGTGGACCCCAAACTATTCCAGAAAGGCCCCCAGTGGGTGCAGGTTTTCGTTCCAACCTGTAAGAGGAAACCTTTCCACCAATCTGGCATCCTAGAAGTGCAGTCAGGTGCTTCTTTTTTTCAGCAGAAACCTCATTGGTTGCACGGTTTGTGTTGGATGGGTTGGAACAAAATCCTGCACCCACAGCGGCCCTCGAGGAGCGCTTTGGATACCTCTGGGCTAACCACCGTAAGACGAGCAAAGGGAGCTTGTCAAGAAGGCCCCAAGAGTGGAATGGGTGCCTCCCGACTAGCATGTTTGAGGGAAAAGGACTTTCCAACCAAAAAGTTCAGGGGGGCGAGGGGTGGACAGAAAAAAAAAACTTCAAGCGGCCCCTCGGAGTGAGCCCTCCCGCTCATCTTACCTTGCGTTCCCGTCACTCACACGCAGTCGTCGGCTCGAGTACCGCGACCACCCCCACCTCGGCGCCGTGACAGGTGGCTACAAGCAACCGACCTCCCCCAAAAAGTGGAGGGCGGCGTGTGCGGCGACTCACCCGGCGGAGCGGCGACTTCTTCTCCATCCCGATGACTGATGGGGAGAAGAAAAGGAAGATGATGGAAGAGGAAAAAGAAGAGGGAGGAGTTTGCGGAGACCGGGAGATGAAGCCGGGAAGAAGCAGGACCAGCGGAAGGCTGACGGCTTCGGCCCACGCACGCACGCCCGCCCGCCCGCCTGCACGTGAGCATGCGCACGTTATCTCCCACTCCAACGCGTGGGATTCAAAACACACCTCCTCGCTCGCTCGCCCGTTCGCCGACGTCCACGGCGAGAGAATCGGGGTGATCGGCGTGGGTGCGGAGGAGCGGCCCCGTCGCCATGACGACCGTGCGCGAGAGCGGCGAGGGAGGAGGGAAGTTCGCTCCGGCAATCGTGGCCCACCCGATGCATGGTGGGAAATGAGACGGCCAGCCGCTAAAAAGTCCAGCCAGCGGCGCTCTTAAGCTGCTCGATGACCAAATTTAGGATTTCAGTCCAGGTTTCTATAAAAATAAAAATGCCGTTTTATTATTATTATTTTTTTAAATGTCAATAAACTTTTGCAATTTCAGTTAGCATGAATTCAAATAAAGTGACTCACTTCCAGAACAGTGTTTATATCGAAAAAGATATGCAGTGTTTTCCAAATTGGATCACAGGAGTCTTTGCAGCTGCAGTGAAACAGCGCCCTCCGGTGGAAGATCTTACAAGTTCACCTCTTTTTTTTCCACTCAGCAATTTCAACCCAGTTGCTATGGCAACCATCAAAGTCATCAAACATTTGCAATCAAAATGACATATCGACAGATCTCAAATCATTCGAAACTGGTATCGAGCGATGGTGTTTCGCCACCATTGGCGGCCATGGACATTCCATCCAATTGGAGGACAGTTTGGCCGCCAATGACTTAAAAGACAAAGCCGCTTGGGAGTTAACACACTTCATTTATTTTCTTTTGATATGATTTTGCGTGTGGACGTTTAGTGTGCTTCATTTACGTGTCAGCGTGTCCTTCCAGCAGCAGGTCCACGTAGGCGCCCGTCACCAGACTGTCCTTGGTCACGCCCAACTTGTCCATCAAATCCTCAGCCACCTTCCGGCGCACCACAAGATTTATTTAGGGAGACCATTCACAGAAAGGATTCTCACACACACACACACGAGAAAAAAAGCATACACACCTTCTGCCCGTCCTCCAGTGTCTGTTGTGGACGCATCACGACCTGCAAAGGTGTTCGAAACTGGCGTTAGAGATGAATTCAATTGAAAGACGCGATTAACGCGGGAAAAAGCGAGAGACACCTCGAGTTCCATGTAGTGCCCCAGGCCTTCCACAGCGTCCAGGTGCACCCGCGTTTGACCCACCAGGAAGAGACGGCGCTCCTTACGCACCTCGCCTTTCACCCCCAAGGCGGCGGAAAGCACCGCCTTTGGCGTGAACACGCACAGAGGAGAGACGTGATGTTGGATTTATTATGGAATGTGTTGTAAGCATTTTTAATAAGTAATAAGGCTATAAATTAATTCATGATTTATGCTGGGACCACCGACACTCCCCCCCCCCCTACCTTACCTTAGAATGCTTTGTTTACCTTATAATGAAAATATTATGCAATTCCTTACACCGTTGTTTGGGTGTCGGTTCAAACTTTTATGCTTACTTCTGTAATTCTTACACAGTTGTTTTTCTAACCTTCTAGGGTGTTATTGTACTGTCTAAGACAATTGATTTGATTACATAACGATGTTTTCCGGTTGTCGCGATTAAATACAATGATTCAGTTACTGCCCAGGTAGAATGCCTTGTGGACTAGACGACGTCACAAGTGTACCTCCTTGCAAGTTGTAACCAGTTATGTTGAAAGATGTCTTCCAATTTTAATTAAATATTACTAATAATGATTTAAGGGTATTAATCATTATTCTAACACGTGAAGACACGGAGGAGCGCGCACGGCAAAGCGTCGCGGTCGTACTTTGAGGCCGCTCGGGTCCGAGGTGGGGACCACGGAGTATCGGGACAGTTTGGGTCCGTCCTCGTCGGGACGCTCGTAGAAGATCAGCTGACCCGAGCCGTCCTGTCGGGACGGACGAAACGCGGATTGACGAGTGTCCGCCCGACGGAGCGACTGACCCACCGTGAAGTCTCGCAGTTTGAGTCGTCCTCGACGGCAGTGGAAGAAAGTGTCCCGCTGCCTGATGACGCTGCCTTCCGATTGGCTGAGTTCGGACGCCATCTTGGCCAACTCCAGCGGCTGGCTCACTCTGGCCTTGATCTCCACATTGGACAGCATACTGCGTCCAAAAACATTACGTTATCGTGTCATTGACTTGCGGTCACTTAGCATATTGTTCATGGACTCGTCAACAGTGACTGTCCGGAGCACACGTAGACGAATACTGGACTTGTCAAGTCCAATTAAAAGGATAAACCCGTATTTATATACATAATTGGACTTGTCAAGTCCAATTAAAAGGATAAAGCCGTATTTATATACATATTTGAAAGAAAATTGACGTTTAAGTGACATTGAAGCACATGTCTTGTACATTGTGCGTTTGTAAGACAAGGTTTACAACGTACAAACAGAACTTCAGACGGCTAACTAGCAAGAGCGTTGCTAACAGTAGCATAGTCGTATTTTTCTCATTTTTTTTATAACAGACTCCACTTAACAGCAGTATTAGCGTTCAGAGTTAATTTTTCTGCCGTGACAGTTATCGTATAAACAAAGACATTATTAACTTACTCAGAAATAAATGTACAGCGTCAACGTCGTAATTGTTTGTTGTTTTTTTGACGGTGAATTGAAATTTACGCGCCGAAACTGGACTGGAACCGGAAGTAAAACGGAAGCGCGAATTTGAGCGCCCTTTCGCATGCTTTGAATCAACGGAAACGAGTTGTCCTCGGCGGCCATCTTGTAACAGACACAGAGCGAGCAATTCAATGAGAAATGTTGATACTTTTTACCATAAACGAATGTTTTGTAAGTTCGTCAAGAATCCAGCGTGTTAAGAGTATTATATTCCGCTGTGAGCTGTTACAGTGGAGAGGCTATTATGCAATATTAAAATTAGGAAAGATTAGTGACGTCCTCCATTTTTTTTTTATTCGGCAGGGGGCAGTACATGCAACGTGAGCATATTACAGAGGCTTTTAACTGACCCCTTCAGGAGGCAAAAGGGTTTTTTTATGTTTAAAAACCAAAACAAAACACAGAGCATTACAAAAATGACACGACGTAAATGCTTTAATAACGGATGCTTTTATTAATAACAATCCTACTGTCAGGGGTCGGAAGGATGGTGAGCGAGAGCCAATCCAACGCGGTCGTTTCCTCGATCGAAGACGCTGTAGAACTTTGTGAGGAAAACGTCTCCCAGGATCCACAGCGGGCCCTGAGGCGTCACGATGTCCACCGCCATGAAGCCGCTCAGGCACAGCTCCTTGCCCCCCAGCATCTCCTGCGTGTCACGGTTCAGATGTGCACATTTGCCGAGGAGACATCATCCGGCCATCCCTCACCTTTCTGACGTACTGATCGGCCGTTAGCGTGAACTCCGTCCCGCCCAGGACGAAGGTCACCCGAGGCAAGCTGGACAACCGGGCGCAGTCGATGAAGAACTGAGAGGCACGCGAACGCGGGTTACGTGAGCCGGCGCGACGCGACGGTCGCGCCCACCTCTCCGATACTCGTGGGCGTGGCTCCGAGGAGCTGCTGCAGGCCGAGGATGTGGTCGGTGGGCCCGGCCACCAGGGAGGTTCCCGTGTCCACGATGGCCTCGCAGCCGCGAGGACAGAAGGTCTCGATGCCTTGGACGGACACGCTGAGACGCGGCAGGGAGGGCCGGTGAGACTTGCACGCCCGAGACCGCCAAAGCGAGTACCGTACCTGTCCATGTGAATCTGCCAGTAGCCTTTGGCGGTGACGGGGAGCCACTTGATGGCTCCCTGGTACAGGGCCTCGTCGGTGCCGCCCAGCAGGAGTTCGCCGTCCGTGTCTCGACCGCCGCCCGACTTCCTGTGGGGCAAACCTCAAACCTCGGTCGGTGCCTGTCGCCCACCGAACCGACGCTCTGACCAAATGGGCTCGGGGTTGACCTGCTGAGGTAGAAGGAGAACATGGGCTGGTCCAGGGAGCCCTGCGCCATCATGCTGTCAAAGACGGGGTTTCCCAGAATCTCGGCCAAGGGCGGGTACGCCATGCCCAGCACGCCGTCGAAGCGGGCCACCACGAAGGTGGAGCCCGGCTCGTACACCGCCTCCCCGAACTCTTGGTTGAGCACGCGGACGTGGCCCATCTGCGCGGGCGGACAAGGAGGAATCCTGGGGACGGGACTCGGAGACGAGCCCTCCCGTCGCGGCCGGGGGCGACGGCCACCTTGAGCGTGTCTCTGGCCATCACCCCGAGCAGGTGTCCCGATCCGTAATGGATGCCGAAGGTCCGACCGTCGTGGAGGTACGAGGACGACTCGAACGCTCGGAAACGTTTGTGCACCGCTGCGAACGTGCGGGTGGGTGGGTTATTGGCCTCTTATCGCCGAGTGCGGTCAAACTGTTCTGACTCCTCAAAAACGCGGGTCAGACAGAGAGAGAAAATGCGAGCGTGTGTGTGCGCGCGTGCACGTTCAAGGTCTGCACCCGTGCCACGCGTCAACTTTACCGCAAGCTTGGCTGACGCAGTACGACGAAGGCACCCACAGGTCCGCCGATCCCGTGTCAAAGACCACGGAGAAGTTCTGCGCGGGAGTCCCCAGGCTGATCTGCCCAAAGTACTGGGCCTGCCAAACACGGCGCGCGCGGGTGACCACCTCAAAAGGCCCCCGTTCCGTCCGTCTTCACTTACGTCCATGAAGTTGTAGAGCTTCTCGCTGGAGCGCCCCAGGCGCAGCGACGGCGTCCCGGCAGGGTAGCAGTGAGCGTAGCGCCGACTGAAGGCGTCGGGCCGGTGCTGGCGCAAAAATTCGTCCAGCGCTCCGTCGGCGCGCAGCTGAGAGCGGATGGAGCGCCTCCGTTGCAGAGGAACCCTGGAACGGCGGTCCGGCTCAAGGCCCGCCGGTGAAACGCCCGAAAATTGCAGGCCGTTTGTTACCTGAGCATAGCCAGGCAGGTGGAAGCGCTCAACAGGAGCAGCGCCAGTTTGACCGCGTCCATCGCGTCCGCTTGCTTCGTCTGCCGCGTCGGCTCCGCAATGGCGAGCGGCGGAAGCGCGCCGGCTTATCAGCGGCGGGACCGCCGACGGGGTTCCAATCGATGAGCGCGCACGCGCGCAATCAGTCGTGTTGACATTTGGGACGAGCGGCAGACCAATGTCAGGGCGCGTTGAGGTAAACAGGATTAGAAATAACTGCGCTTGTTGGAACTTTGGGGATTTTTATTGGTCAACAAAAGCAAAAGTATAGCAAAAGACACAGGCGTTAGCCACCGACGCCCTGCGCTGTGACGCAGATAAATAAAGAGGAAAGGATCCATCTTCAGCGGAGGGCTTCCTCTAACAAGGATGCTGGTCGGGAACTCTCTTCCTGCGGACAAACGGTGACGATGTCATACATGAGAGATTACAGGACGGGCGCCGCCGCTTCCCTCGGGCGACTGACCTGGGCGCCGCTTTGATGATGTTGTCCACCCTCAGGATCATCTCGGCCGCCTCGGAGGCGCTGAGCAGCACCTGCCTCTTCACCTGGAAGGACTCGGTCACGCCCAGCTCCGCCATGTTGCCCAACGCGCCTTCCGCCATGTCTGCGCAAATGACCCAAATGCCGTGAGCGTCGTCGCGACAATTTGGGGCGGTCGCGTCGGTGCGCCCGCTCACTCAAGCCGAAGGTGGTCTTGTTGTCCTGGTGCGCCGCGCGCAGTTGGGCCACCAGGTCGGCGCTGTCGTATCCGGCGTTGTCGGCGATGATGGTGGGGAGCTGGAGGAGGAGAGAAGGACGTTTTCACGGTTCTGGTTGGCACGTCCGGGCCACTCGAGCTGGTAAAGGAGGCGGCGTTTTGGGTACCATCCTCAAGGCCTTGGCAAAGGACTCCATGGCCACGGCCTCCTTCCCCGGTGTCTTGTTGGCCAGATCGCTCACCACCTTGGCCATCAGCATCTCGGAGCAGCCTGAAGACGCACGATCCCGGCCGGCTCAGGCTTCTGGTTTTGGGAGGGGGCCGGCGGGAAAAAGCTCACCTCCCCCGTAGACGGTGCGCGGCTCCTTGACGGTCTGCGCCAAGACGCAGAGAGCGTCGTGCAGCGAGCGCTCCGCCTCGTCCAGGATCTGCTGGGTGGCTCCGCGCAGCACCACGGTGCAGGCTTCCCCTGCAAAGATGGTCTCCGTTGACGCGTCGGATGGAGAAACCGAGCCTGGCCTCGCTTGGGGCGCGTACCCATGGCGACGCCCGAAAAGTGGATGAGCGTGTCCTCGCCGATCATGACCTCCTCGATGAGTTTGCAGTGGCCCAGCTGCACCAGCTCGGGATGCTCGAAGGTGGACGTGATCTCGCCGCCTGAAGCGTACGCGGGGGGCTCGGTCAGGGCACGGAGGGGGGTGGCGGGCGCGGACCGTTTCAAATCACGTACCGGTGACCAGGGCCAGGCGCTCCACGCCGGAAAAGTCGGCGTGTTCGATGGCCATGACGCCGGCCTGAGCGAAGAGCTGCTCGGGGTAGTTGTAGATCAGTTGCCTGGTGAGTCCAAATGAAATTTGGGGCGGGGGGGTTAAACGGGGGGAAAACGTTGACGGGCACGCCCCGTCATATTCGGTGGCAAAGTGCAAAGGACCTGTTGATGAAGCAGTTGATGCCGTGCTTGAGGATGCGCTCCACCTTCTCCTTCATCTTCTCCTTCTCGGCCAACTCGATCTCGGCCACCTTGGCCGTGGAGTCCACGCGGACCCTGGAGCCGAAGATCTGCGAGACCCAAACGGACGTTGATGTGCCCGCCCGCCACTCTAGGCCCCCCTCTCCACACCTCTCCACTGCACTCCACTCACCTTGATCTTGTCCGTGTCCATGCCGGTGTTGGCGATCAGAATGTTGGCATTTTCCAGCCTCTTGGGTTGGTTCACGCCGATCTTCTTGTCCAGCAGGAAGCCTGAACGGGCACAGCGTTGGCTAGCTTACAATTGGTAGGCCAGGCGCCCGGCCGGGCAACCCGGGAAGCTCGGCGTTGGCCCGGGAGCTCGCCTTCGTCCAGGTAGGAATCAGTGAGGCTGCCGCCCAGCTTCTTGATGACGTGGATGGCCTCCAGGTTGCCCGAGCCCTTCAGCCTCATCACGGCGTCGACGGCCAGCCGGGCAAAGTGATCCTTGTGGTGGGTCAGCAGCTTGGACGACAGCGTGGTACGCGCGATGTTCAAGAGGTCCTCCTGGAAGCGGGCCGTGTCGTCGCTACGGAGAGGGGCCAATTAGCCGCCGCCCAAACGGCGCCGAGCACGCGAAGATAGGGCACCTGTGATTCACAGCCGCGTCCTTCAGGGCGTCCCTGGCCACCTGCGTGGACTTCCTCCAGCCCGCAATGATGGTCTGCGGGTGGATCTTCTTGGCAATCAGAAGCTCCGCCTCCTGCCCGGCAAAGAGGGCGTCGTCAATTCACACTGGGGGGAAAAATGGAAGGGGAACGACCCGGCCGGCCCAGACGCTTACCCGCAAAAGTTCTGCCGCCAGAACCGTGACGGACGTGGTTCCGTCGCCGACCTCGTCGTCCTGAACCTTTGACATGTCTGTACGTAGGCACGCGTGTCAAAAGCCGCCATTTGGCCCGTAGACACGCCCCCCGACCCACCCACGCGCCTTGACTTACCGACCAGGACTTTGGCGGCGGGGTTGTCGACGCCGATGGCTTTCAGGATGGTGGCGCCGTCGTTGGTCACCGTCACGTTGGCGCCCTTGCCGCTGCCCAGTAGGATCTTGTCCTAAATAGCAGTCGTGGTTTGATCCGCGCTCGCTTTTTTCAGGCGGTCCGTCGCGTCGACCTGGCAAACGGACAGACGTACCATTCCCTTGGGTCCGAGCGTGCTCTTCACCAAGTCTCCAATGGCGATGGCGCCCACAAAAGATGACTGCGGGGACAACACTCGTGAGCGGGTCGGTGACGCTTTTATCAATGACATAAAAGAAACGTAAGGACACGCACCAGACGAGCGGTTTCAGCTTTTTCTTCATCAGCTCCATGCTTGAAGATGTTGACAGGGGCCATTGACAGGGAGGCCTGTGGAAAACAAATGCTCTTGTGATCCACCTCATAAAGTGAGGTTACCAAAAGTGTGCGTGCATCCGTTCAAAAGCGAAAGAAAAAAAACAAATAACTGGAAAATGCAAAAAAAATCTCCTAAATATCCGAGCAGCCCTAAACGCAGCATCACTCCTTCGCGAATCCACGAGAAGGTTCGAGACGAATGACATTTCAATCATAAAAAGCTGCAGACAAAAATAGAGCAATATGAACGGATAATAAAAATGAGTTGTTGTTTTCCCCACACTAAATTCCTAATCACAGTCATGGTCTTTAATGAAACGCCGTCATGGTCTTTAATGAAACGCTGACAGCCACAAAGACAGCATGATAAGGCTAGCGGCTCAAATGGATACAATAAAAAAAAACACTTCTTTTAGCCGCTTCATGCGAGATACGGGTTACTTGAAACGAAGTGAAATTATGAGCAAATGTGACTATTGTCTGCATTGTCTTCGCTGCGAATAAGCCCCATGTGCTCGCCGGTTAGCAACAGCAGCAGCTAATTGGGCGCTAACGGAACGAAACATCTCAAGCAAATTTCCAATTTCACAAGGGTTCGTGCTTCTTTCCGCCGTTCTACCGAACTTCCCCGTTGGTTTTAAGTGTCTTTTGGGGGTTAAAAGAGAGAATAAAAGGAGTAGGAGCTCACCATGATGACTGCGTATTACGGGTGGAACAGGAGAAAGAGAACTGCTTATTCTTCGTGTTTTCCTTCTGGCAACTTAGACCCGCTGCTGCCCTCCAACGGACAACAAGTGGAACTGTTTCCAACCAAATTTTATTTCATGTTGGAAAAAGCAAACGGGTTGTATAGACGTCCCTGCAAGGCAGGGCATAGGCCAGGGGTAGGGAACCTATGGCTCGGGAGCCATATGTGGCTCTTTCCATGGGTACATATGGCTCTCCACTAACCTGTGAGGTAAAATATGGAAATCATTGGTGAGAGAGCTGAGTCCTGAACGCACTAACAAGTGCGTCACTGCGGCGTTGACACTACCTGTACCCCTATTTTAATCATAATTTTGTTTTTTATGACTCTTCTGCATGCATGATATCATTGATACTGATTTTGTAAGCCACCACATAACAATGATGTCAAAATAAATTAGACTTTTTGTACGTTAAGTGATGAAATGACAAAAAAAAATAAAAATTACTCATATATTTTTACTTTTCAGTTCCGAGAATGGCTCTCAAGAAATAACATTAGAAAATATGAATTGTTTATGGCTCTCTGTGTCAAAAAGGTTCCCGACCCCTGGCATAGGCCATCGAAGGCTGACCCGTAAGTGATTGTCTCTCACTCAAGAAAAATGATTTCTTTGTTCAATTCCGAGCAGTTTAAGGAAGCGTCCACGTGCATTGAATGCGATACGCACGCATGGCCCACCTGAAATAAAGCGCTGATGGTAAAAACAAGTCAAAGCTCTGTTTCCACAAGGTCAGGCTTTGGATGGGATGAACAGACTCCACGAACAAATTGTTACATTAATTGCAACATGTGTTTTTACAGTTTTGTTTTTTTGGGGGGGGAGTTTGACGGGGTTCCCCAGTCATCTCACTACGGAACAAATTAGCTCACACGGGAAAAAAATTGAAATTTGAGTGCTTTTGACCCTCAACCGTCTGCAAGCGTCAGTCTTCCTCTTCGCACTCGTCGTCTCCAAACGTCTGCTCCTTCATCTTGGGCAGCGAGTGCGAGCGCGCCGCCACCTGCGCGGCGACGGCCGAGCCGAAGCTGAACGGCTGCGAGCCGTGGATCTCCGTCAATCTGTCCATGATGGAAAGACTGGGAACTTTGGCTCGGAGGGGGCGGGCCGAGTCGTCCCGGCCCTCGTCCACGTCCTCATCGCCGTCATACTGGTGCGACTCGGACGCGCCGCCTCCTCCTCGCGCGCAAACCGACGTTGCCTCCTCCGCGTCTCCCTCGGCCTCCGAACCGCAGCTGAACTCGGAGGGGTCAGGCCTCACCCGGCGGTCTTTTCCTTCCCGCGCTTCCTGTCCGTTTCCTCCCTCCGAAAGGTCGTTTCTGCTGTCGTTGCCTTTTTCCGCCACGGCGGGCGCGGTCGACGGATCGGCCGCGGCGTCGGAACAGCGAGCGGAAGCGGCTGCAACGACAGGAAATACTCAGCTGACGCAAAACGGCGGGTTGCCTCGGCGGAGGTAAGCGGGGAAAATCTGTATACAACCTTGGTCACTGAAAAGCATCTGCTTTCTCTTCATCCTCTCGCCCTCGGATGCACGGAAGCCCAGCACCGATTTGAGCTCGAAGAGGACGCGACGGGATTCTTCGCGCTCGCGCCGTCGACATTCCCGCTCCTCCGGAGTCTGCAGGTCGCACCACGGTTCCTTTCCTTGGCCGTCCGAGTCCGAATCCGAGACGTAGGCTTCGAATTCCTGTCACGAAAGAGTCGAATCAGTCGTTTTTCTCGGGGCAAATGGCGGCCGAAAGGCGCCTCCCACCAGTTCTTCCGGAACGGGATCTCTGTCCAGGATCAAAGGACAGGGCGGAGGAGGCTCGGGCGCCTGGGCCGGAGGGGTCCCGCGCCAGTCCCGACTTTCGGCGGCCCCCGCTGCGGGTGTGACGCGCGTGAAAGCGGGAAAGCGTTCCATCCGGGTGAGATTTTCCTACCCGGACTGGCGTCGGCCCGCTTCAGCATGCGCTCCACCTGCCCGACGGTGTCGTCCCAGCAGCCGGCGCTGGCCCGCATGTGCGGCTGGAGCTGCTTCAGCCTGGCGCTCAGCTCCCGGTAGCCGTCCGGGGTCAGCTCGTGGCCCCCTTTGGACGCCGTCAGCTTCTCCAGGTCGTCCTCCAAGATAATCATCCTGAGCAAGGCGTCGGGGTCAGCGAGGCGGCCGCCCGCACGTGGGCGGACGCCGCGGCCGCGTCTCACTCGCTCAGCAGGGCCTTGAGATGCAGCTGCAGGCTTCGGACGGAGGAGTGGAGGGCGTCCAGCTCTCGGCTCTTCTCCGGGCCCCGAGCGCCGGGGTCCCGCGAGCCCTCCCGCGCGCCCGAGCGCCGGTGGAAGTCGTAGCTCCGCCGGACCTCCCCGAGGCAGGCGGCCAAGGCGTGCTGCAGAGGCTCGGTCACGGCGCCGATGGCGACGTGGAGCGCGGGCGCGTCTCGGTGGGACCGTCCGCCTCCCTCACGCTCCTCCTCGAGGCGGCGGGGCGACATGAGGAGGGCTAACCTGCGGAAGCACTCGGAGCTTTGCCCCACCCACAGCTGGAACAACACCTGCGGGAGGGCAGAGCGTCCGGCGGTCACTTCCGGCGCAACCCGTTGCCTTTTTGGAACGGGAAGAGGAAACCTTGAGGGCCGGCAGGCTGTAGTCGTCGGTCAACTCCCGGGCTCGCTCGTCGGCCAGGTGCTCGATTCCCAGGCCCAGGCCCAGTTCCTTCAGGGGCACGGCGGAAAGGTAGTTGGTCACGTTGTCCACCTCCGAGCCCAGCGGGAATGTGGAGGGGGGGCCGTTAAGGGCGTGGGAACGGAAGCCGGACGGGCGCCCCTCCCCGCGTTTGCCCGGCAAATCTGCCGCGAGTCCAAAGGATATTCCTTGAGCATGTGACAGGTGGCCCTCCGCGAGGCTCTGAAGGCCGAGCGGAGGGCTCGGTAGAGGGCCTCGCGCAGTCCCGTCAGCTGCCGGCTCCCGGGCCCCGCCCTGCTAAAGTGGCCGGCCGCGCTCACCCTGTCGAGCAAACTTGACAAGTGAAATGCGATACAACTGTAGAGACGTCCCTCGACTGGTACACCAAAAATACAACACTCAGACAAATATGGGGAAACCAAATGGTTGGAGGGGAGGGGAGGGAAGGGTAGAGCCGTGCGCAAAGGGCTGGCCCAGCGATGTCCCGATCCCATACGGATACGACTATTTCACCAGATTGGATGCTATCACCTAGGACCGGGGTGGGGCAAACTATTCCACTGCGGGCCGTCCGCAGTGGGTGCGGCGCGGGAGTAGGGGTTTTCGTTCCATACTCAAAAGAGGAACTCTTTCCACCAAACTAGTGTCCTACAAGTGCAATCAGTGGATTGCAATGAGGTGCTTCTCTTGCCCAACCCCCGCTGCTTCAGCTTTGTCAGTCAGCTAGCCTATGTCTGTAACCAGCACAGCCCAGAGAAATAGCTTCCCTGGCAACCCCCGTCGATTCAACTTTGTCACCAATGTCTGTGCTGGATGGCTTGCAAAACTAAAAGCTGCCAGGTGTAAACTGTCAAAGCCAGTTCTTTTTTTTTGGACCTATTTCAAACGTGGGCCATCAAAGTGCAGACTTTTGACCATTGAAGAGTGCCTTGAAGAAATTGAAGCATTGGACATATGAAGGAAAACGTGGGCATCCCATAAGAATAGGCTTTCATTTAACAGGGCTGGGCAAACTAAAAAAAGGTGCTTCTTATTTCAGAACAACCCCCACTGCTTCAACTTTGTCAGTCAGTTATGTCTGTAACCAGCTCAGCCCAGAGAAATAGCTTCCCTAAGCCTAACCCCCACCCACAGCCGCCCAACCCCCGTTGATTCAACTTTGTCTGCGTCGGTCAGCGCTGGATGGCTTGGCGCAAAAAGCTGCACCCGCAGCGACCCTTGAGGACCGCTTGTCCCACCCCCGGCCTAGGACAATCTAATCGGGGCTCATTTCTTATCTTGCACTTGCACTAAAACTCCATAGGCTGCTAAGCACTTGAGTCACTTTTGTACCTCACTACTTACTTATGCGACTACCAATTTGTGTGGACTACTTATTATGTGTGTGTGTGTGCACTTAATGGGGAAGCTTTAAATCTCATTGTGCTTGTATAATGCCAATAAAGACATTCAATTCAATACTGTGACGCTGCAAATCAAACCAATAGACGAATACGGATATCTGTCTTGGTCTCCTTTTGACAAAACTGGGATCACGAGTCAAAGAGTCAGCATGGGGACATCCCTAGTGGCGAGCAGACAAAAAAAACGGCGACGAGGCGGGCGACCTTACAGGGTGAACCCTCTGGAGATGACTTCCGTCTCCTGCACCAGACGCAGCGCCTTGCGGGACACCCCCGTTAGCGTCTTGCTGTCGGCGAGCAGCGCTCGCAGCTGCGACAGCCTCCCGTGGACGGCCCGTTGGGCGCCGCCGCGCTTCCACAGCGCCACTCCTCGCGTGGCGCTCCATCCCAGCGTGATCAGGAGCCAGAGGACGCTCCACGGCGACCACGCGCCCCCCGACGCCGAAAAGAGCCCCATCAGAATGGCCGCCGAGGCCGCCAGAAAGGCCGAGTCCCTGAGCGGATCCCGTCGGGAGTTCAATTTGCACCTCATTGGTGAATTTTTGGACCGGGGCGGGCTTTCCCATACCGTGAGGAGGGCGCGGCGAAGAAACGGGGAGGAGGCGGCGCTCCGGCGCCGTCGGGCGTCGGGCCAAGCGTCATCAGGCCGGGGTCCAGCAGCTCGATCAGCTCCACGTCCTCCTGCAGAAGAACATCCCGCTCCAGGATGCAGCGCACCGAGTACTCTCCCAGCACGCCGTCCTGCGACAGACACGATGGCGTTGAGGCGGGTGGCTTTTCTTTTTTTTGGTCTTTCTCAACTTTGACCCACCAGCTGCCTCTCCAGCGTGTGAGACGAACGGGCCGCCTTGTGAAAGGGACTCCATCTCCGCAAGGATTCAGCCAGCATCCGCATGACTACCCCCTACGCCAGAGTAAAAAGAAAAACAGGTTTTATTTTCAAAGTGTCTCCGAAGTTGTTCTCTCCGGCGACCGAAGACTTCCCGTCCCGAGCCGCGGGGGGTTCACGTCCTCACCTCGGCCTCCGGGGGACCTCGCGAAGGCGTCCCCGGGCGGTCATCTTCTTCCCGCGCCGCCGTCTGACACGCCTCAAAGTCCGTGTGTCCCAAGTCGTGCAAGTATCGAAAAAGAGGCGAGTTCTGTGGAGAAAAGGCAAAGGTCAGGAGGCCTTCCGTTTGGTCAGCCGCCAGCGACGCTCGGCGATATCCTAAATCTCTTCACGCGCGCCAACGCGTGTCCGGATCGTGTCGGACATCTCCGAATCGCCATAATAAATGATGGACGCCGGAATAAATGATGGACGCCGTAATCCCTCCCTTGCCTTCAGCATCATTTTATGCCACGACGGGACACTTTACAGATGCAAGATGGGAGTTGATAGATTCCATTACCATAACAGATATGCTCTCAGGATCATACTCACTTCCATAGTCACGTTGAGCTCATTTTGTCGCAATCCAAGAGTGTTCGTGTGCTATCCTTTTGGATTTATTTCTTGTTATCATCAGAACCGACCCTTTGGTTCCGTCCAACTGGTCGTCCCACCCCACCTTGAGCCACCGACAACCAATAATAGTCTACAAACGTGCCCCGGGTTATAATTAGAACAGCAAAGTGTTTTACACTTAAAAGTACAAAAACATGATATATATTTTTATCTACGGCTAACGAGTGAGTTTCTATTTGTGTTGCAGCATGACAAAGCATCGGCTAACAAGTGCGACGAACCTCAAACACGACATCTTCGTCAAACTCCTCCGTCATGGCGCTCCTCCATCAACGCCCGGCATGCCGAACTTGGGGGACGACTTGGACCCGAGAAAGGAGAAAAAAACTAGAGAGAGAAGGGGTTGAAGTGATAGTTTAGCCCCTTGCTAAACTTAGCTTAAAAACTACAATTCCCCTCGAAGCGAAACACTTTTTCTACTTCTTCGCCAAAGGGAAACATACGCCTCTGCCCCACAGCGCCCTCCGCTGATCGTTCTATGTACGTGCCTGACCGTTAGAAAGGTTACCCGAGGCAAAAGTACAAGAAAAAAATCGGAGGACGCCATTTCAAAATAAATCACATATCTGACACCAAATAAAATAAATGTGGCAGTCAAAAAACACGTATTGAGTGCTCGCACGTATTAATTAAACCCCAGTTAAGAGACATCTATCGTACCCCCCCCCCCCAAAAAAAAAAGATAAGCAAAAAACTCGTCGTTGCCCATGAAGTTTGAAGCTGCGTCAACAACCGGAAAATCTTTGTAAGCAGCATTTCTCGCTTGACTCAACCGACAAACTTGCCGAAGTTGGAAAAGTCCGAGAAATATGGCAAAAGGCACCAAGATAAAGTGTTTATCGGCGGATGTGTGAAGGAGAAAAGGAGTTCAAGTGGCGGATCGCGGTGGTTTTCTTGTTCCCAAAGTGGCTTTCCGAGTGACAATGGTGCTGAGGCAGGAAAGAACGAAGATCTCGTCCCGCTTCCATTGAAAGGGAATGTACGTTCCTCATGCAGAAAGCAGCAACAAGTCGGGAGTCATGAGCACAGGTTTGTTTCATAGCAGCCGCATCGCGCTCTACTTTGATTAGGAGGAAAATCCCTATGAAATTTCATCGTTGTGGGGAAAACCATTATCCAAATTTAGCATCCACTGTTTCCCAACCGCTTAATTACAGGCTCCTCGTGAGAGGAGGAAAAAAAAACATCGCCTCCACATAAATAGTACAATAGGACTCACTAGACGTCGTTTGGAGACTTGTTAAGGCGCATCCAAAACTGAC
Organism: Stigmatopora argus; assembly: GCF_051989625.1. NCBI lineage: Eukaryota > Metazoa > Chordata > Actinopteri > Syngnathiformes > Syngnathidae > Stigmatopora > Stigmatopora argus. The sequence goes on along the minus strand of NC_135409.1, from coordinate 9,046,882 downwards.
AGTCAAAGTCGCTTTTGGTTTTTAGTGGCCGCCGACTTGCTTGGCAAAACTTCTTTGTCTTTTGAACATCTGCCCTGCTGTTGATGCTGCGGGTCCAAATGGTCCAAATGGTCCAAATGGTCGAGGTACACCTCGAGTCTCCGCGTAAGGCTTCGACTAAAGTCTCGTCCTCACGTCCATTTGGCGTCATCCAAGTTGCTTGTCCACTTGGCTTCGTTTGCACGAGCTGACGAGTCCGACAAGAGATTTGCCCGATGAGTGTGCGACCACTCGTCCGCTGCCGTTCAAAGTGAGCGAAGGGATTTCGTACCGGCGTCACGCACGACGCCTGTCTGGATCGATTCGCCGACGAGTGGCAAATATATGTATATTTAAAAAAAGAAGAAGAAACGAACGATTGGCTATTTTAGAATGAGATCTTTTTTTAGATCTCTCAGTCTCTGGTTAATGACCTTTTGGAATGTGTCTTTTTCATTTATTTATGTATTTTTTTAATTTTTTTGCAACATAAATTGGCTTTGGGCTTTGGTTTCTTGGTCTCCCGTATTTCCCCATGGTCGCGTATTTGTCACGTTACTCCCCCGTGAAGTCGGCGTGAGCAATACGGCCTCCCTCTAACTTCATCGCCGGTATTTGAGGAAGGAAGTAGAACGTGTGACCATGTTGACTCCTTTGGTGTGTTGTGTCCACGCAGGTGTGAAGAAGCCACCGTTAGCTCCCAAGCCCAAACTTCCCAGCGTGGCCAAAGCCTGCCCCGCGCCCTTGGCCCCCAAACCGGGCCCGCCGAGCGCCGCCCCCGATTCCGCCCGGCCTTCCCCCGCCACCCTCAAGCGGGCCAAGCCGGCTCTGGCCCCCAAGCCCTGCCTCCTAAAAAACCACGCCCCGTCGGCCCCCAGAGCCCAGTCTGGCCTATCTGCGGGGCGGGGTCCCGAGGGCGACCCGTCGCCGCCCCACGCTAGGAATGGCGTGGTATCGGACGACCGCGGACCGCGGGCGCGCCGCCAGGGCCGGAGTTTGGAGGATGGCACGCTCGAGGCGAAGAACGGAACGGACGAAAGGGCGGCCGACGGGGACTTTGCGGAGGCCGGCGGCGAAAGGCCCGGGGGCGAGCCTCCGAGACGCTTGGGGAGTGCGGGCGATGGCTCTGAGACAGGCGACGGCCACGAGACGATCGACGACCACGAGACGATCGACGGCTACGACACGATCGACGGCGCCTCGTCTTCGGCCGCCCGACCTCACGAACGCCCGTCACGCGGCGACTCCTCGGTCCCCGCCCCTCCCACTAAGCCCCTCCCCGTCCCACGCCCTCGCAAACACGGGAGAGCCATTCTGGTGAGGCAGGACGGGACGGAGGGCTCCCCGGAGGAGATCCGGGAAAAGGACGAGGCCCCCGTGCCGCCCCCCCGCCAGACCTCGCTCTCGCCCGGCCTCCAAAGGCGGAACCTGCGCCAGAGCGCCTCGCGCTCGCTCGGCCTGCTCACCCGGCCTCACCCGGCGGGCGAGGAAGACGCGGTGGCGTGCGTGGAGGAACGGGAGGAAGACGGCTACGGCGATTTCAAGCGCTACCCGGTCACGCGCAGCCTTCCCAAGCAGCTGAAGTTGGGCTGCCCACCTCCCCCGCCACACCCCAGGAGGGCCTTCTCCGCCGAGGACCGCCCCCCACCCAGAAAGCCTCAGCGGCACAGCCTCCCCGCCCCGCCTCCGCCCTCCGTCTGCCCGCCGCCACCGCCACCGCCACCCCCTCACGGCCCCGCCAGGGAGTTGCCGGCACCCCCGCAGGAGAAAGCTTCCTGGCGCTTGAGCTTCTTCAGCCGCCACGTGCCCGGCAGGAGCAGCGTACCGGCCAAAAGCCGGGCGCCGACACTGGGGGGCAAGCAGCGGGCGCAGTCCTTCTCGGCCGCCGACCTGGCCACCCGCGCGGACCCCAACAACAAGCGCGGCCTCTCCTTGCGGAAGCTTCTGGAGCTGCGCGTGCCGGTCAAGATGCTGCCCAAGCTGCTGGCCAAGGGAGGCCGCGAGGCAGACGGCGAGCGGGACGAGCGGCCCGACGGCTGCGTGGCCGACTACGAGAACGTCCCTCTCTACGAGGAGATCCCCGAGTACATGAACTTGCCCTTTCACAACGGCAAGCTGCGTCGGTCGCGGGACGACGCCGACGTTTACGAGGCTCAAGACCCCTACCGGAGCGTCGGCGACGACCCCTCGGACAGGTTTGCTCCTCTTTGCTCGCTTATAGGCTTATAGGCCCCTACTTAGCGCTCTAGCTCGGTGGACCGTTTCAAATCTCCCCAGAATGACACCAAATGTAGAAACCAAGAATGATGACGTGATCCCCGTTTACTCCCAGGTGACTCAAAGCTAGCTCAGATAGTACAGTATGTCCGGGAAGCCGTGACTTACCGAAGAACTGGGTGTATTAAGAACTCTATATCCCAGCAGTCACTGCGCAGTACTTTATCTACGGGAAAATAGTAGAGTCGGGGGCTGCTTTCCGTAGTTGTCCTATCGACTGATTTATTTGATTTTATCGTGATAACAATTTTAGTATTGGTCCATATATAAAGCGCACTGGATTATAAGGCGCCCTGTCTATTCTGGAGAAAATTGAAGACTTTTATGCGCGCCTTATAGTCGTGAAAATACGGTATCTTTTAGGCCGAGAAACCGGTCCACGGCGCCCACTGTAGCCCGCTTGCAAAAATCAATTTGTCTCCTAGCGCAAAACGAGCATCTCTGCAGTGAATAGAGCCGCTGGAGCCCGCTTTCTAGGCGCCGGCAGGTGACATCAGCGCCGTTCGGTCAAAGTCCCGCGTCGCTATGACACGACGCCTTCCTGTGTTATTTTCAGCGTGCCGAGCAGGAAATGTCTCGGCCCGGTGCAAAAAAACCCCCCTGCTAATCCTAACCCTGCCACACGAGGCTCCAGGAGGGGAAAAATATCCATTGGCCACCTCGCTATTTTCAGACGTCACTTTTGGTCCCCCGCAGCGAGCGGACGAGGAAGGGCGTCCACTCCGAGGAAGAGGACGAGGCGACCCGCAGTTGGGACGAGGAGGACGATAGCTCGTCCACCGGCAAAGAGGACGAAGGCGACAAACAGGTGAGCGGCCGTTCTTACTCCTGCCGGGACCGATTGGGAAAGAGCGAAATCCAGAATCCGTGGTCATTTTGCACTACCGTCGGCCATTTTTCTGGACGATACCCCAAAAGAAAAGACTGGGCGTCCATGGCCGTCGGTGGCGGCCAACGAGTTAACGGTAAAGTCTGCTTGGAGTCAAGAAGCAGCCGTGACAAAGTGCTGGCGAAAGATAACGTGTCCGCAAATAGCCTTGAACAGTGCGTTGCTGATAAAATAAAATAAAAAGTAAAGTTTGACTGGACGCTTTCTACTTTCCCATAGGAGGAGGACGAGACCAAGCGCAAGAAGGTGGCGCACATCGCTCAGGAGATCATGAGCTCGGAGAAAGTGTGAGTCCTTGTATTCCAGAGCGAGATCATCTGACCTACTAAACGCGCCTTTTTGTCCTCTCGACAGCTTTGTGGATGTCCTCAAGCTTCTCCACATAGTAAGTGTCACACCATCCTCCCTGTAGTAGTGCCATCCAGTGGCCGGGAGGAGAACGCGGGGGTCAGCTGGCATTGTTTTTCGTCCACGGACGTGCGTCCGTGCGGCAGCTGCTTCCTTCCGCCACCCCGACTGACCTGCGCGCATGCACACACTGACATAATTGCAGCGCATTCTTGTGGCCAGAAATCCGGCCTTGGAAAGTGTGTGCGCGCGCATAGGTCACGACAAAGTCAAATGTGATGTAAGAAAAGAGAGAAGGAGAAAAATGGTGTTCATTTGGACCCTCTCTGTAGTAACTGTCAAAAATAGACACTGCCCCCTTGTGGCCAGTGAAATACTCTCACTGAGATTTTTTTTTGTTGCCCCAGGACTTCAGGGACGCCGTGGCCAAGGCCACGCGTCAGAACGGCAAGCCGGCAGTGGACGATCGCGTCCTCGGCCAGGTCTTGTACTACCTGCCTCAGCTCTACCAGCTCAACAAGGACCTGCTGAGGGAACTGGAGGAGAGGGTGGCACACTGGTAGGCTCGCCGGAGTCGGCGGTCCGAAGGGAACGGGCGCGGCGCGGCGCCTCACCGTTTGCCGCGTCGGCAGGAGCGAGCACCAGCGCCTGGCGGACATCTTTGTGCAGAAGGGCCCGTACCTGAAGATGTACTCCACCTACATCCGCCGCTTCGACAACAACGTGGCGCTCTTGGACGAGCAGTGCAGGAAAAACCAGGCTTTTGCCGCCGCCGTGCGAGAGTTTGAGGTGAGCGGACCGGGCCGCCGGACCGGTTGCGTCGCGTTTCCTCCCCCGGCTGACTGCGTTGGGCCGCCGCTGCAGACGAGCGCCAGGTGTGCCAACCTCGCCCTCAAGCATTACCTGTTGAAGCCCGTCCAGAGGATCCCCCAGTACCAGCTGCTGCTCACAGGTACTTGACTTTTTGCTCCGACTTTGTGCTTCTGGTGGCCGGCCGGCCGGCCGGCAATGCAAGAATCCTTCCATCCTTCCTTCCTCGACGCTTTTCCAGATTACTTGAAGAATTTGCCCCGGGATTCCGAAGACTACGAGGACACCGAAGGTGAGCGAGAACCGAGGACGTCTACTCGGGGAGCGCTTCTCGTTTGACTCGTGGCCTTTTCATCCCGGCAGCGGCGCTGGGCATCGTCAAGGAAGTGGCCAACCACGCCAACGACATCATGAAACAAGGGGTGAGACGGCGGAAAGTTCTCCTCCGGCCCATCCCCTCATCCGAGGTTCCCCTCATCCTGGTGCTTTTACAGGATAACTTTCAAAAGCTGATGCAGATCCAGTACAGTCTGAACGGCCACCACGAGATCGTTCAGCCCGGCAGAGTAAGTTCCTCGCTGGCTCGCCGCTTCCGGCGGCTCTGGAAGGTGAAGGACGTCTGCCGCAGGTCTTTCTGAAGGAGGGGACGCTGATGAAGCTCTCCAGGAAGGTCATGCAGCCGCGGATGTTCTTCTTGGTAAGATCTCCGGGTCGGGCCGCCGCTCTCCGCCACCTTCTCCTCCTTCTCCTCCTTCTCCTCCTTCACCGCCGGCGGCTTCTTCTCAGTTCAACGACGCGCTCATGTACACCACGCCCGTCCAGTCGGCCCAGTACAAGCTCAACTGCGTGCTCTCCCTCGCCGGCATGAAGGTGAGACCGTCCGCGGGCGAGGGCAATGCGCCACGGTCAGCCCTTCGCTCTGCGCGTGGCAGGTGAGCAAGCCCAGCCAGGAGGCCTACCAGAACGAGCTGAACATCGAGAGCGTGGAGCGCTCCTTCATCCTCTCCGCCAGGTGGAGAAAAAAAAAAACGCCGGCGGCCCGAGCCCTTTGCGCCTTCTTCTTTAGCCCGGCCGCTTCTCGCCTGCAGCTCGGCGACCGAGCGAGACCGGTGGCTGGAGGCCATCGCCGAGGCCATCGACGACCACGCCAAGAAGAAGATCAGCTTCATTTCCAGCCGCAGCCAAGAGGAGGTGACGCTCCCGTGCCGCCGCCCCGCGTCTCCCGTTTGACGTGTGGCCCCGCCCTCTGACAGCGAGACCCCCCCCACACACAGGCCGACGGCATGCCGGACGGCAGCGCCCCGCTGGGCTCCAAGGCCCCCATCTGGATCCCCGACTTGAGGGCCACCATGTGTATGATCTGCACTTGCGAGTTCACCCTCACCTGGCGGCGCCACCACTGTCGCGCCTGCGGGAAGGTACCCCGACTTTGCGGCTATAAATGCCAACCACCGCGGCGCTCTGGCTGATTTCTCGCGCCTTGGCAGGTGGTGTGCCAGGCCTGCTCCACCAACAAGTACTATTTGGAGTACCTGAAAAACCAACCGGCACGGGTGTGCGACCACTGCTTCGCCAAACTGCAGGAGAACAGTACGTGCAAAAAGTGTCTTTGGGATATGTTAGACGTACAGTTTTAGCACCTATACCTAATTCCTTAACTCCGTCTGGTCCCGTCTAACAACTGTGCGTGTTCAGCATCGAAGGAAGAGACCAGGGTTTGCGAGTTACTCCACAGATGATTTATTCCCGATATTGATCCTTACAGAGCTCCGGTTCCCTTTCCCAAATATAAAACCAGCTGAGCGTCGCCGTGCTTCAATGGAGGATTAAAGAGAACAATGGTCCACACCCGCGTTTGCCCAGTTATAGTTATACAAAATTGAATATTCATTCGCTGATTCTAATGATATGCGGACTGTCCTACCACGGTTCTGGAGGGGTCCCCCCCCCTGGAAACTGCTGTCCCGTGAATCCACGTCTGTCCCCGGTCGCCTTCTCCGCTGGAGTCCACAGCGTCTCCTTTGAAGTTTCACCTCCGCTGCTTGGCACCTTGGCGTTACTGCCCCTCAGCTTCCACCATCTGTCTTCTCATCAACATGTAACCAACCTCAAAGCAGAAACTCAGACCGAGACCTTTTGTTCATTTAAGACAGTGGTTTTACTCCTTCAGTGGTAATATATCAAAATGAAATAGCTACAACAAAATACATGAGTAAAATATGTCATATTCTTCAGATACGACCCACATTTTGCCTTTTTTGGTATACGCCTCACCTTTGGCCTTTTCCTCGCAGGCGACCGCCGCGCCTCCTCGTCCGTCTCCCCCATCAAATCCGGAGCCTTCTCCTTCTCCAGGAAACAAAAGAAGATTCCGTCCGCCCTGAAAGAGGCGAGTAGCCAAGCATTTAGCGGCTCGGCACATGTGCGACGGGCTCACCGTTGACCCGCCTCTCCTGGCAGGTGTCGGCCAACACGGAAAACTCCTCCATGAGCGGCTACTTGAGCCGCTCCAAGGGCTACAAGAAGCCGTGGAAGCGCCTGTGGTTCGTCATCGAGAACAAAGTTTTGTACACGTATGCCGCCAGCGAGGTGAGCGTCGCCGCCGCAGCCGCCGCCGCCGCCGCCGCCGGGCAACTGGCAAAGAGTCGTCGCCACGGATCCAACACTTGAAATGGTCGCCCGGCAGGACGTGGCGGCGCTGGAAAGCCAGCCGCTGCTGGGCTTCTTCCTGCGCGAGGAGAAAAACGGGCCGGCGCGCAAGCTGCAGTTCAAGCTGTACCATAAAAACACGCTTTTTTACATGTTCAAAGCTGACGACGTCCCCACCGCGCAGAGGCAAGTCAGCCTGTTCCTTGAAACGCTTGAATGCCAATTCCACCGGTGTGTCTTTTCCCTCAGGTGGATCGAAGTCTTCCAGGAAGCCATGATCCTGGAACAGTAGACGGAGCGGAGCGGAGCGGAGCGCTTTGCGCTTTGGATGGGCGACGGGACGCCTCTTTCCTCCAATAACCCCGAACTTTTCTTTATTTCCCAATGCTGCCGAAAATGCCCAATCATGTGTGAGCGAGTGCAGTAAAAGTGAATGAAGAACAACTATTTGATGTGAACTTCAAGCACTTCACCGCCATTGACAATGAATCGTACATTGATCACCGTTTTCTGGCATCGGTAGGCTTACCAGAAGGAGGCTTTTTTGGAACTCGTGGTTTTTTTTTTTTTACTGTTTAAATATTGCGCCATGGGACAAAAACTGGAAGCGAATCATGTGAGCAGTGATATTGTGTATATGACAGCGCAACGTTGTTATTTATTAAGTAAGATGAAGAAGGTCGCTCTCGGTCCGTCAGACTGTTTAGGTTGTCTTTTTTTTAAATAAGGGAATGTGGTTGCACTATCCATCAGGGACGCTCAAGAAACACCTCCGAAAACCTGTTTACGGAAAAAATCCCGTCATGACATTATTTTTTTATTCGACTTCTCGGTCTCACGTGTAAGAAAATGGGATATTGTTCATCCCTAAATTGTGTTTTATCCACGATGTTCAAAGTGTTTATAATTTACATGAAATAATTGTAGAATATCAAGCGTTTGGAGGTCGAGTCTCTGATGAAACAATATAATAAACTGTCAGGCAACAGTTTTTTAAAAATAAAAATAAGGCATCAAAGCACTAGTCTGCTGTATTTATTTGGACTGAAACAAGTGGAGTTTTGCTTGTTGCCGTCCGGGCGTTTTTGAAAGCAGGACAAATCGTTGCCGCCGATAAATAGTTCCCCCTCCAAATAGTTTCCCGTCTAAACCGTTCCGCCTCAAAATGGCGGAGTACGTCAACATTGTCCGAAGGGCTGTGGGACAAATAGGAGGTCACGGTGGAGTCCGGGGCTTTCTCCTCCAACTCTTCAGGTGCGTCAAAGTGATCATTACGATACGTGTTACCAACTACTATAGGGACAATTACCAATTTCGTCATAGTAATAATAATAATCGGACATAGGCCCTGTCGTCATTATGAACAACACAAAAAGCCTACTTGTCGTCACACGCAGAATTGGTGGTGCTTCTCCATAAGCTGCGTTTACTCGGCAAAAGACCTAAATAAGTGCAAGTGACGGACTTGTAATTTGGCATTCTGCTGTTGTGGATACAGGTCGCTTACCTCTCGCTTACCTCTCACTGTCTTTCACTTACCTTACTTCAGTCAGCTAGTAGGAGGCAGATCACCACCCAAACATATTCATGTATATGAAACATCTTTTCATATTACCGCAGAAGGGACTGTGTGTTATGTTACCGCAAGTTTAGATTTCTGATGGATGTGGGGAAAAAAACTGTCCTTAAGCCTATTTGTCCGTGCTTTGTGGGACCTATAGCGTCTGCCAGAGGGCAGCAGCTGGAACAGATTGTGTATAGTATACATGGTGATTTTTTTGCAAGAAAAAAGCCTCACTATATATGGGCATTATTTTCAAGAAAAAGTCCTTACTATACGTGGTCATTTTTGCAAGAAAAAAAGCCTTACTATACATGGTCATTTTTGCAAAAAAAGCCTTACAATACATGGTCATTTTTGCAAGAAAAAAGCCTTACTATACATGGTCGTTTTTACAAGAAAAAAGCCTTACGATACATGGTCATTTTTGCAAGAAAAAAGCCTTACTATACATGGTCATTTTTGCAAGACAAAAGCCTTACTATACTTGGTCATTTTTGCAAGAAAAAAACCTTACTATACATGGTCATTTTTGCAAAAATGCCTTACTATACATGGTCATATTTGGAAGAAAAAGTCTTACTATACATGGTCATTTTTGCAAGAAAAAAAGCCTTACTATACATGGTCATTTTTCAAGAAAAAGGCCTTACTATACATGGTCATTTTTGCAAGAAAAAAAGCCTTACTATACAGGGTCATTTCTTCCCAAAAAAACCCTTACTATACATGGTCGTTTTTACAAGAAAAAAGCCTTACTATACATGGTCATTTTTTTTTTCCAAAAAAGCCTCACTATACATGGTCATTTTTGCAAGAAAAAAGCCTTACTATACATGGTCATTTTTGCAAGAAAAAAGCCTTACTATACATGGTCATTTTTCAAGAAAAAGGCTTTACTATACATGGTCATTTTTGCAAGAAAAAAAAGCCTTATTATACATGGTCATTTTTTCCCAAAAAAAGCCTTAATATACATGGTCATTTTTGCAAGAAAAAAGCCTTACTATACATGGGCATTTTTGCAAGAAAAAAAGCCTTACTATACATGGTCATTTTTGCAAGAAAAAAGCCTTACTATACATGGTCATTTTTGCAAGACAAAAGCCTTACTATACAGGGTCATTTCTTCCCAAAAAAACCCTTACTATACATGGTCGTTTTTACAAGAAAAAAGCCTTACTATACATGGTCATTTTTTTCCAAAAAAAGCCTCACTATACATGGTCATTTTTTAAAGAAAAAAAAAGCCTTAATATACATGGTCATTTTTGCAAGAAAAAAGCCTTACTATACATGGTCATTTTTGCAAGAAAAAAGCCTTACTATACATGGTCATTTTTGCAAGAAAAAAGCCTTACTATACATGGTCATTTTTGCAAGAAAAAAGCCTTACTATACATGGTCATTTTTGCAAGAAAAAAAAGCCTTATTATACATGGTCATTTTTTCCCCAAAAAAGCCTTAATATACATGGTCATTTTTGCAAGAAAAAAGCCTTACTATACATGGTCATTTTTCAAGAAAAAGGCCTTACTATACATGGTCATTTTTGCAAGAAAAAAAAGCCTTATTATACATGGTCATTTTTCCCCCCAAAAAGCCTTAATATACATGGTCATTTTTGCAAGAAAAAAGCCTTACTATACATGGGCATTTTTGCAAGAAAAAAGCCTTACTATACATGGTCATTTTTGCAAGAAAAAAGCCTTACTATACATGGTCATTTTTGCAAGAAAAAAAAGCCTTACTATACATGGTCATTTTTGCAAGAAAAAAAAGCCTTACTATACATGGTCATTTTTCAAGAAAAAGGCCTTACTATACATGGTCATTTTTACACGAAAAAAGCCTTACTACACAGGGTCATTTCTTCCCAAAAAACCCTTACTATACATGGTCGTTTTTACAAGAAAAAAGCCTTACTATACATGGTCATTTTTGCAAGAAAAAAGCCTTACTATACATGGTCATTTTTGCAAGAAAAAAAAGCCTTATTATACATGGTCATTTTTTCCCCAAAAAAGCCTTACTATACATGGTCATTTTTCAGGAAAAAGGCCTTACTATACATGGTCATTTTTGCAAGAAAAAAAAGCCTTATTATACATGGTCATTTTTGCAAGAAAAAAAAGCCTTATTATACATGGTCATTTTTTCCCAAAAAAAGCCTTACTATACATGGTCATTTTTGCAAGAAAAAAAGCCTTACTATACATGGGCATTTTTGCAAGAAAAAAGCCTTACTATACATGGTCATTTTTGCAAGAAAAAAGCCTTACTATACATGGTCATTTTTGCAAGAAAAAAAAAGCCTTACTATACATGGTCATTTTTCAAGAAAAAGGCCTTACTATACATGGTCATTTTTACACGAAAAAAGCCTTACTACACAGGGTCATTTCTTCCCAAAAAACCCTTACTATACATGGTCGTTTTTACAAGAAAAAAGCCTTACTATACATGGTCATTTTTGCAAGAAAAAAGCCTTACTATACATGGGCATTTTTGCAAGAAAAAAAGGCTTACTATACATGGTCATTTTTGCAAGAAAAAAGCCTTACTATACATGGTCATTTTTGCAAGAAAAAAAAGCCTTACTATACATGGTCATTTTTCAAGAAAAAGGCCTTACTATACATGGTCATTTTTACAAGAAAAAAAGCCTTACACACAGGGTCATTTCTTCCCAAAAAACCCTTACTATACATGGTCGTTTTTACAAGAAAAAAGCCTTACTATACATGGTCATTTTTGCAAGAAAAAAGCCTTACTATACATGGTCATTTTTGCAAGAAAAAAGCCTTACTATACATGGTCATTTTTCAAGAAAAAGGCCTTACTATACATGGTCATTTTTACACGAAAAAAGCCTTACTACACAGGGTCATTTCTTCCCAAAAAACCCTTACTATACATGGTCGTTTTTACAAGAAAAAAGCCTTACTATACATGGTCATTTTTGCAAGAAAAAAGCCTTACTATACATGGGCATTTTTGCAAGAAAAAAAGGCTTACTATACATGGTCATTTTTGCAAGAAAAAACCCTTACTATACATAGTCGTTTTTACAAGAAAAAAGCCTTACTATACATGGTCATTTTTTTTCCAAAAAAAGCCTCACTATACATGGTCATTTTTGAAAGAAAAAAAAGCCTTACTATACATGGTCATTTTTGCAAGAAAAAAGCCTTACTATACATGGTCATTTTTGCAAGAAAAAAGCCTTACTATACATGGTCATTTTTGCAAGAAAAAAAAGCCTTACTATACATGGTCATTTTTCAAGAAAAAGGCCTTACTATACATGGTCATTTTTACAAGAAAAAAGCCTTACACACAGGGTCATTTCTTCCCAAAAAACCCTTACTATACATGGTCGTTTTTACAAGAAAAAAGCCTTACTATACATGGTCATTTTTGCAAGAAAAAAAAGCCTTACTATACATGGTCATTTTTGCAAGAAAAAAAAGCCTTACTATACATGGTCATTTTTCAAGAAAAAGGCCTTACTATACATGGTCATTTTTACAAGAAAAAAGCCTTACTACACAGGGTCATTTCTTCCCAAAAAACCCTTACTATACATGGTCGTTTTTACAAGAAAAAAGCCTTACTATACATGGTCATTTTTGCAAGAAAAAAAAAGCCTTATTATACATGGTCATTTTTCCCCAAAAAAGCCTTAATATACATGGTCATTTTTGCAAGAAAAAAGCCTTACTATACATGGTCATTTTTGCAAGAAAAAAGCCTTACTGTACATGGTCATTTTTCAAGAAAAAGGCCTTACTATACATGGTCATTTTTGCAAGAAAAAAAAAACCTTATTATACATGGTCATATTTTCCCCAAAAAAGCCTTAATATACATGGTCATTTTTGCAAGAAAAAAGCCTTACTATACATGGGCATTTTTGCAAGAAAAAAGGCTTACTATACATGGTCATTTTTGCAAGAAAAAAGCCTTACTATACATGGTCATTTTTGCAAGAAAAAAACTTTTAACTTTTAACTGTACACAATATCCATCCTCCTTTCTTCCTTCCTTCTTTTCTATTGCCATCGAAGTTAATGCTGAAAGTCAAGCCTTTCCTGTTGTATTACTGTCATAGTCCGTCTTGAAAATGGCTTTAAATCAACACAACAATATATTTGCTTGTGCCGCTCGCTCCAGATACAGTTTGTTAGCTCTGGCTAGCTCTATCACTAGCCAATTATAGTTGGTGAAAGTGATGATTGGATTGGATTGGATAACTTTATTCATCCCGTATTCGGAAGTTGTCACAGTAGCAAGAGGGTTAGGATGCAGGAATGGGAAAGGCATTTTAGACATAAATAGATAGGTAAAAGTAAGTTAAGTAAGTTAGTCAATTTCACGCGTTTGACTTTTAATGTCACCCGTGACAGGGTAAACGACGTGAAGACGGGAGCCCTGATCGGTGTGGACAAATATGGCAACAAATACTACGAGGACAAGAAGCACTATTTTTTTGGTGAGGACGTCAGCATCGACAGCCCCAGTCAGTCGTTTCATTTTCCTCCCGGTGTGTGTCCTAAATGTTTGCAGGCCGCCATCGCTGGGTCATCTACACCACCGAGATGAATGGGAAGAAGACTTTGTGGGAGGTGGACGGCAGCATGGTGCCCGCAGAATGGTTGACTTTATGTTCCTTGGCATGTCCAATGGATGCATGGGCGCGTGTTGACGGCCGTCCCTTCTCGTCTCGTCAGGCATTGTTGGCTCCACTGCATGACGGAGAACCCCCCCACCACGCACCCGCCCGAACCCAAGAAATTCCTGGCCGAGGTGCACCAGTTCAACGTGAGCGGCACGCCGGAGCAGTACGTGCCCTACACCACCACGCGCAAGAAGATCCACGAGTGGGTGCCCCCCAAAGCCCAGTAACTTGAGACCCATCCCTGTCCCGCCTTGGATCTCGTTCTCTGTAAAGACATCCTGCTTCAGTAAAACTTATTCACTAAAGACCCCAGCATCTTATTATTATTATTATTATTATTTTTATACCTGTGAGTTACATTTGCATTGTGTTTTCCCAAAAGCACATTGGCTTCACTCCTGTCTAAAATGTGTCAAATATTGACATTTAAATATCATCGATTGGTTTCATTTTAGTGTTCAACTTGGAGATTTTTTGACTCTTGAGAGTTCCATTTAACAACCTATATATGTGCATTTGGCAAATGTTTTGATCTGATCTGGGATATGAGGATCAAGCTGAACAGAAAAGAAGCGCACGTTTTACTAATAGAAATATACATCAAGAGACGCTTGTAGAACATTGTAGCATTTCTTACCTTATTCGTGACTTTCGTTGTGCAGCCTGCATCGAGTGCAAAAAATCAGCCAAAAAACCTAAAAAAAACTCCTTTCTTCCAGACTTCTGTTCGTGTAATTCATCAAACATGACTCGCTTGTATTTACTATAAATTCCCCCATTTAGATCATGCGATAAAGCGTCGAAAAACTGTTCACAAACAAAAGAAAGCACGTCAAACAAATTCGTCTCTCGCTTCCTGTTCTACTCCCAGTTCCACTTCCGGGTCGCCGGCGTCAGTGTTAACCTGGGTTTCCCTTCGTCATTTCGGGGAAGCCCATGATAACGCGCATGCGCAAATTCCCTTTTACGTCAAAACCAAGCGACAAATTAAGACGTAAACAAAGACTGTTTCCGCGAGTTAGCTGAAAAAAGACTCCCGTATAAACTCATTATGGCGTTTCTTTTCATTTAACATACCATTTTTAATTAAATGAAACTAAGGCTTTTTTTTTCTTTAAAAAAAAAACCATGTATAGTGATTCTTTTTTTCTTTAAAAAAAGACCATGTATAGTAAGGCGTTTTATTTTCTTAAAAAAAAAAGAGCATGGATAGTAAGGCGGTTTTTTTCCCCTTGTGGGTCAGTATATTTCTCAACCAAAATATTTTAACATTGGAACAGAATGACAAGCATTTCCAAAACATCCTACTCATTACAACAGTAAGAGCTGAGCACAAATGTTTTGAAATAACTTCAATCAAGTTCTTGTCGGGATTGGAAAATAGTGGAGAAGCTCCGCTTTAAACGTCAGCCTTCCGAATCCCCGCTCTCTCCCAGAAGCAATCCCTTTTGTCCGCACAGCACAACAGACTTTAGCCACCTTTTGGCAAAATGGCGGCCCACTCTCAGAAGACCTCCAAGTCGGCCGAGTTGTACACCACCGGGGTCTCCTCCGTCCCCGCGGCGCGCTCTTCCTCGCCGTCCTCCTTGGCGGCGTCTTCCTCCGGCGCCTCGTCGGGGTCATCCTCCGGCGCCCCGTCGGCCCGGCCGACCTGGTGGGCGTCGCCGGCAAACGTCTCCCCGGAGTCGTCGTCGTGCTCGTGCAGGTTCAAGGTGCCGATGGCCTGCTTCATCTTCTTGGCCACCAGGTGGCGCCTCCGCTTCTGCGCCGCTTTCTTGCTCTTCTCCTCCTGCTGACTCTCCTCCGAGAAGATCTCCCTGATTTGAGCCCGGGTGGCCCCGGAGGAGCCCTTGAGGAGGTTGAGGTAGACTCCGCCCGGCGTGCGCCGCCTGCTCCCGTCCACCGTGTAGACGCCGCCGTTCTCCTCCAGCGTGGCCGTCTGGCCCAGCAGGTCGATGGCCTTTTTGGCCCCGAGGACCCTCACCACGCGCTGGATCAGCTCTTTCTTGGGTTCCTGCAGCCTGTAGGCAATTTCCTCCACCACTTTGTCTTCGGGGTCGTCCTCGCCGATCTCGTAGCGCCCTTTGACCTCCATCTGGGCCAGGGGGCCGAGGCGCTCCTTCACCGGCCGCTTCCTCTTGGCGTCGCCGCTCCTCTCTCTTCCGTCTGACATCATGTACTCGTCCAGCTGCGCGTCCAGCGCCTCGGCGTGGCCTCCGCCTTTCCCCCGCCTCTCCATCTGCCGCTCCTTCTCCATGATCTTCCGAGCCAATGCGTAGTTGTACGTCTCCACGTTCCTGTCGGACATGGAGACGTCGCCGTCCATGCCGAAGACGCCGAGTTCGGCGGCCACGGCGTCTTGGTGCTGCTCCTGCACCACGGAACCCCAGACGTTGTTGACCCGGCGCCCCCGAAGCGCCTCGGGCAAGCGGTTGGCCGCCGCCCGGGCGACGGCGTCTGGTACTTTGAAGCGTTTGCGGCCCCGGGAAGCGCCTTCGTCCTCGGACGAATCGGGCTCGCTGTCGCTGGACTCGGCCGCCCGACCGGCGTTTCGGTAAGAAACGACGGCTCGGTTCTGGAAGGGCTGGCCGCCGAAAGGCAGAGGTCGCGTGACTGCCGTGGCTGCGCTCGTGTTCGTGTTCGTGTTCATCTCCGAGTCTGAAGCGGAGCCGGAAATCTCTCCATCTTCCAAATCTCTGTCCATGACATCTCTATCCGCCATTTCCTCCCTGCAAGAGACAGCAAAGACAATGATTTCAATTGAACGGCATCATTGTCCTTGTTGAATTGTTGATTGGACAATGGTTGGATTGTTGAAAGTGAGAGTGAGATGCTGCTAGTTAACGCTAAAGTCAAAAGTTCGTTTGTGTTCCAAAACACAAGAAATGTTGCCGAGTTCTGTTGGGCTTCTTCGCAGGACTACTTCATAGCATCACATCACATGCATTCACGAGCCTTGTTTGTATCTACATTCAAGTAGCTTGCTTACCGCTAATTCGTTGCCTCGCGAAAGATCGTTATTCAAAAGTAGTATCTCAATGTAGCTCAGGCGCTAAACAATTGCTACTTATCGAACTTGACAGCCTAGCTCAAGAAAATTGGCGCAATGTGGGACGTCCCACTTCCGGCCATCTTCCTATCAGGTCACAGATTACATTTAGAAGGGAATACGTCTTAAAGTGGAGTAGGCGGCGTAAGTACCTGGCGGCCATCTTGTGTCGGAGAACTTTTCAGACCTTACGAACCGTATTTACGCGTTGAATCTGGAAAAATATTTATACAAACAAAAAAAGAACGCCGGACTATTTCAAAGCATGCACTAAATTGACCACGTTCCGAATGATGAAACAAAAGTAGGGACTAAAGAGCAAATCGAGCATTCAGACGTGACGTTTCATCTCGGCGACTCATTCTGACTAAACAACATGGCGGCGTCCTTACGTCTGTTGGCTTCCGCTGGCAAATGTTTACTACGCAGATCGCTATTAGAGAAAAATAATGCAAACCGAGTAAGTTCTCATGTGTTTTTTTTCACGTTTATTCCAGTTTCAACCAAGACGATCCCCAATAACGACACCACATTGTCGATCTATTTTGTTGCAGTCCGCAAGGCTCTTGTCTACGCAGGCTGCTCCACAAGTCGCTCTAAATGTACCTGAAACTAAGGTGACCACCTTGGAAAATGGCCTACGTGTGGCTTCCGAGGACTCGGGCCTTTCCACGTGTACTGTAAGTTTCAACTTAACTTGACATCTATTGCATTGTAGACTAAAGACCATGTATATTTCAGGTCGGCCTGTGGATTGACGCCGGCAGTCGCTACGAGAACGAGAGAAACAACGGCACGGCTCACTTTCTGGAGCACATGGCATTTAAGGTGAGCCAATACAGTCAAGCCCTACCTAAATCCTAAACTATAGTTAGCGTGACGTCGCTGGACGGTCCAAAGAAATCAACCAGGATGTCGGCAAGAAACTGGTGCGTTCACAATCCACATCCTCGGGTGCCATTTCCAGATGTTTAAATGCAAAGATAAAATGAGCCAACAGATTCGTAGACGTTAACAACATTCAACAGTTTGCAGTCATTTCGGAGGTACTACTTCAAACTCATCCTCCATTTTCTGGGACAGGGCACCAGAAAACGGTCACAGCTGGACCTGGAGTTAGAAATCGAGAACATGGGTGCGCACCTGAACGCGTATACGTCCCGGGAACAGACCGTGTATTACGCAAAAGCCTTCTCGAAGGATCTTCCACGAGGTATAAAGTCCCACTATCACGTAACGGATACCTGACCGATTGGACCTCACTGTGCCACGGTCCGTCGTTCTTTTCACTGTGAATTAAAGCGGTATTAATTCCATTTTGCCGTCGGTGGGCTTTTCCATCCATCTAGTTTCATTGCCGTGGCAGCTGGGAAAGAAAGGGAAGTGGCTCAGTCAAGTCCAATCTATCCAATTCAGTAAAATGTGGACATTCTAAAAGTCACTTTGAATAAAAACATCATGTTGACCTCTTTTTTGGGGGGGGAAAGCGGTGGAGATCCTAGCGGACATCATCCAGAACAGCACATTAGGCGAAGCGGAGATCGAGCGGGAACGGGGCGTCATCCTCCGGGAGATGCAGGAAGTAGAGACCAATCTGCAGGAAGTGGTTTTCGATTACCTCCACGCTACCGCGTACCAGTCCACGGCGCTGGGGAGGACCATCTTGGGTCCCACGGAGAACATCAAGTAGGAAGTGTGTCCATCGTGTGGAAAAGTGCCAAAATATTCATCTGGCTCTTTTTCTTCCCAGAACAATTAACAGAGGAGACTTGGTGGAGTATATTACGACCCACTACAAAGGCCCAAGAATAGTACTGGCTGCCGCTGGAGGTGAGAACATTGCTTAGGTCAGCAGTAGGTGCTAACTACAGGAGATGGTAGTCACACTACAGTAGATCTAAAAATGTTATTTGGAATATTATATAATAAAAGCCAAGAAAACATTTGCCAATAGGCCTGTTATTGCGAGTATGCGCAATATCCTAAATGTTTGAAATCTTCCCAACAGGAGTTTCTCACAGTGAGCTCATCGATCTGGCAAAGTACCACTTCGGGAAGCTTCTCGGACGATACGCCGCCGACGCGCCGCCCGCGTGTCCCTTCACCGGAAGTGAGGTGTGTATTGCGTCGCTGTCATTTGAGACTCGGCGAGTGAATCCGGTTTTCTCTCCCTCTCCCGCCAGATTCGAGTGCGTGACGACAAAATGCCGTTGGCACATATCGCCATCGCCGTGGAGGCCGTGGGATGGTCTCACCCTGACACCATTCCCCTCATGGTGGCCAACACGCTCATCGGGAACTGGGATCGCTCTTTTGGCGGGGGAGTCGTGAGTACTCTCGTACCCTCAAAAGCCCACTGGCTTTAACGCTTGCTTCTACATCCGTCAGAATCTTTCCAGTAAACTAGCCCAGCTGGCCTGTCAGGGGAACCTATGCCACAGCTTCCAGTCCTTCAACACCTGCTACACCGACACCGGTCTATGGGGGCTCTACATGGTGTGCGAACCCGGCACCATCGACGACATGATGCGCTTCACGCAGAAAGAATGGTGACTCCTCGGCCGCATCGATCCCGTCGCAATAATACTTTAGGTCTTAGGGTGACACTGAATTCTTTTTCAGGATGACCCTGTGTACCAGTGTAACGGAAGCCGAGGTGGCGCGAGCTAAGAATCTCCTCAAGACTAACATGTTGCTGCATCTGGATGGTAAGGGAGCTGCTTTGTTATTTTTGCAGCGCTAACGCATCTACCAAAGGCGTGTCCTTTTTTTCCAAGTTCCACCTCAACGCTCATACCAATAACTTGTCTTTTGTCTAGGTTCCACCCCCATCTGTGAGGACATTGGTCGACAAATGCTGTGCTACAGCCGTCGAATTCCCCTGCACGAGCTGGAAACCCGAATTGACGTGAGTGGAACGACGGCGTACGCCAGCTAGCTCCGTTCAACTGGAGGTCTCTTGACCCGTTCCATCTATTTTTTTTGCCAACAGGCCATCGACGCCGACACCATCAAGGACGTGTGCACCAAGTACATCTTCAACAAAGCTCCCGCCATGGCGGCCGTCGGTAAGTGACTGGATTCGCCGTCGTCGTTGACGACACTAAGCTGCTTCCTTTTGTTTTAGGTCCGATCGAGCGGCTTCCCGACTACAAGCAGATCTGCGGCGGAATGGCCTGGATGAAGAACTGAACACTTACCCGTGCTTTTCCACGTCCCTTTAATTTCGTATAAAATAAAGCTCAACATAACGATATAATAATTAAGATCCTATTTTTTACTCTTGTTAATGACTTGCTCCTGCGCGGCTTTCTTGGCTTTGACCATCTCCACCAGTTCCTGTGGAACAAAAAACAAATGTTACGCCCGACGTCCAGCCATCGGTTAGGACGGGGAGGGGGCGGTCTCCAAGTCCGGTCCTCGAAGGCTCCTATATCCAGTCCGTTTCCCCGGATAGGGGCCCGCGAGGACCGGAGTTGGGGAGGCCCGGGTTAGGAGTTGGACGTCAGCTCACCTTGTACCGCTTCATGCAGTCTTTCTTGTTTCTCCCGGGGACGGCGTCGGCGATCTTTTCCCACCGTTCGGGTGTGCTGACGGGGTAGGTCTTGAGGGCCTGTTCTAGAAGCTTCTGTTCTTCCGTGGTCCAGGGCGCTGGACTCCCATCACCACCTGGGGATGGTAACGGAGGACGACTCCAATGGGTATTGGTGTTTGTCGGGCAAAGTCCAAATGCTTTCCCGGTGAAGTGAGTGACCTTCGAAGCGCTCCGAGGGCACGGCGTTGTCTACGGTGGGGGGCACGGAATTATGCTCCTTCCTGAATTTCTCAAAAGCTTTTTTGTTGACGTCGTCTTTCTGCAACGGATCTGAGAACAAGGTATCGAGGTTGAAATTGGACAGAGAAGAAAGGAGCTAGCTAGCGTTGGCGTTTGTGGAATACTTACCGAGCCGCTGCAAACTCTTGGCTTTGTTGATGACGTCTTTGGCCGTCCTCTTCATGCCACTCGTCGAGTGTATATTCATGTAGTTGGCGATGACCTCCCATCTAAAAAGGCAACAAAATCAATCCAATTCAAAAGGAAAAAGACTCCCATTGGCAATTTGCTACAACACCGGCAGGCATGAAAGGTGCCAACGGCAAAGAAAATACCTGGCGTTGGTTCCAGCCGGGAAGAGGTTGACGGCCTTAATGAGCAGCTGAAGATCTTCCTCGTTCCAACCTTTGCCGGCGCCCCCTCCGGTTCCTCCTCCTCCTCCTCCTCCTCCGCCGGCCTGGTCTCCGCTCCTGGAGGCCTGCATGGCCTGAACTTCAGCGTCCCGCTCCTTCTGGAGCTGCGTGTTCACCTCTTGTACCTGAGGACAAGAATCAAGTTTCCATTTTAGCTCCCTACTTTCTCAATGCTTCCCCATGACCAGCCCTTTTTTTTTTTTTACCTGCTTCTCTACCGCAATCTTACTGTCCTCCTTTGAAGCCGAGGCCAGTATTTCATTGAGGCACTGCAGGCTGGCCAGTTCCAGTCTATCGCACAGCTTCTCCACATCCTCCATCATCTTCACATTTTCAGTCTCGTTGTGCGCAAAATAATTCCAGTTCTGTGGGGTGAGAGATGAAAATGTGATCCAGTTTCCGCCCGTTTCCCCCATTGAAAGATTTGTCAACCTTGCAGGACGTCCGGAGCTTCTGCCGCTCCTTTTTAATGGCCCTCTTCTGGATGTCCTTCTCTTTTTTGGCCAGCTGGGCCGCCTGCTTGGCTTCTTCGTCTTCTTTCTCCTTCGCCAAGCGAGCCGCCTCAGCCTCGGCTAGTCGGACCTCGAGAAAAACCCCAAGGAAACCCCGATGATCCTCCCGCTGGCTTTCCGGGCGAAAGGGCCTTAACTCACTCGCTCCTTTTCCTCGTGCTCTCGCTTCTTGGCTTCGGCTTTTGCCTTCTTCTCGGACTCCTTGCGGGCCTTTTCCTCGTCTTTGAACTTCTTTATCCGCGGATCGCAACTGTAGGCGGTATCTGCGACGGATAAAACACAACGGGGATGGTTGGCCCGGGCGATTCCCACTCGCCTCGGAAGGATCTGCCGTCTCTGTACCAACTAGTGTTCGAATTCTGTTCATCTCCTCTTTCTTCCTCTGAGCTCTGGAGGCCCGATTTTGCTTCTCGATCCATCTCCTCTCGTCTCGACTAGACGGGGAAATAAAAGAAAGGTGGGTCAGCGGGCGCCAGGCGGACCAGCCGAAAAACAACATTACCACTCGGCCTTTTCTTTCTCCTCTTCGTCCAAGTGCGAGAATTCCCTCCACGAATCGAAATTGTACCTACGGGGTCAAGGAATAAATGGATGGCGGAACCTCATAAGCGCGTCGTTAAATGTGGCAAACGTGTGGTCGCAGATACGATAAGGACGCTTGATTGAAAAGATTGAAAGTGTGTTAAGACATACCAAAAGGAGTAGAAGTTATCCACTTCTTCAAAGGAAGACTCCATGGAGCCCAGTTTGGGCACATGCTTTTTGGCCGACCATCGGGAATTGCGCTCGAAGACGGCCGGAAAGACCCGGAAAAAGTTTTCTTTGCCTTCGCCTTTGGACGGGACGCCGTTGTCGAAGGTGGGATCCACGCTGTCGAAGGCTCGCCTCTTCACCGGGTCCGAAAGCGTTTCTATAGCTGCAAAGGCGCGGCAAAGCGGCATGAGCGGCGACAACGGATGAAAAAGTAGCCCCCTGCCACCTACCTACCTTTAGTGATACACGTGAAATAATCATTGTCGCCTTCGGAGATCTGCTCTCCCGCGGCTTTCCTCTTGTCGGGATGGTGCTTTAACACGATGGCTTTGTCTGGGGAGGAACAGAGAACGGTGCTAGCTAGCTATGTAGCAGGCCGGGTAAACGGACCAAAAAAAAGAAAAACACTCGTGTGGTCTACTTACGGGCGGCTTTGATCTGCTTCTGAGTAGCTTTGTATCTCAAGTGCGGAAGACCGAGAACGGCGTAGTGATCTTGATTCTAAACAAGTGATCAGATACACATGAGCTGGTGATTAGAGACAGCGTTTGGAGTTAGCAAGCTAGGCGTGGCGCTAGTGTTTGGCTTCAAATGCTGACATGATAAATATATTTGTACTAGATATCTTCACAATTAAAGAATTGTCCATTCTCGTGGTTTGTTCACACACACCTTACAATCCTTTGGATCTAGCGTCCGGAGGTTTGGATGCTCTTCTAGTTGAAAGTCCTCATCTTCCGACTCCTCCGAGGATGAAGACTCCTCTTCCAACTCCTGGAAGGAGGTCGACAAGTTCCTGCTTCTCCTCTTCACATAAGCTTCGAACCAGCGACCCACGGGCTCAACTCGAACCACCACGGAGGCTAATGGAGGGAAAACGATTCCAAATTCCAATGAGATAGATACAATACTGACTTTATGGCATCTACTGGACAAACATACACAAGTACAAAGGTTATGAAGTAGCTCTTGTATTATGAATGAGCAAAACACGTCATCGTGACATAGAAGATGATATCGGGCTAACAATATTATCTGTCACACTAACAAAAATAATGCAGCATTTTCATGCACGCGTGGGTTGCTGTGATGTAACCATGCATGTCACTACTATGTTAATAAATAGAGCCCCCCGCCCTCCAAAAACTCCTTTTCTATTCGGGGTTAGCTCAGTATTTGCTGTCTGCTTTCAAACACATTGCTGACAATCTCTATTATGCTAGCTTAGCAGGCTAACTCCCGGTGGCCTCATAGGGATTCGACGCTTACCGGCAACTACTTTAAACACGGTCGTTTCATGCCCGTCCACCGCTTCTAATATCATTTTCAGGCGACTAGCTAGACCAACATTCAAGAGCCGATAAAATTGCAATATTAATTTCTAATTGTGTTTCAAATTTCGGCCCGCTTAGTTTCACACCACATGGGCATCCATTAAAAAGAACTCCAGGTATCACGTAGTAAAACGTTCCGGGTTAGTGTAATCACTAGTGAAAATTTGTTCCGCTTTGGAAATTAAAAAAAAAAAACAACTAACCGAATCACAGTAGGGATTATTGCATTAATCGATTAATTCAATGTTTATTTAAAATTATATTTTTAGTTTTTTTTTAAAAAAAAGTGTGAATAATGAAAATAACTACATCTAAAATAACTAGCATTTGTGATGTAGACGCAAAGCTGCCTTTTATGTACTACAAAATAACTGCGTGGGATTTCAAAACAACAAGTTCCTTTCAAAATAATTCAACGTCATTATTTAAATGCATTTACAACAATCGTTAAATTGGGTGCATGTGTAATAACACACCGACACTTACTTCCGGCCCGTCGAATGAACCGCAAAGCTGCTGTGTAATCGTACTATTTAGCCGCGGTATAGTTAAAAACTAAACAAAAAATCAACACAACATGCCGGATTATCTAGGAGATGACCAGAGGAAGACAAAGGAAGAGGAAAAAGATGACTCGCCAATCAGGGGTACAAATCTTTAAATAAGCGAAGGTCTTTGTTTAAGAGGGATTTTAGCATTAGCCGCTAGCTAAAGTTAGCTTCGGTTTGTAAAAGGCAAAATCATGTCTTTACTATCTGTGTTCATCTCCGCCAACAGCTTTGGATGAAGGAGACATCGCTCTACTGAAGACATACGTGAGTGTCCTCCGAAACATTGAAATCGCTTATTGTCAGCTATACAAGGTACTAAACTAAATGAATCTCCGCAACTGTACCCCATCATCAGGGCCAAAGCACTTACTCCAGACAGATAAAACAAGTAGAAGATGACATCCAACAGCTGCTCAAAAAGATCAACGAGCTTACGGGTGACTTAAAGAAACTATCCACGTAGTGCCTCAACATATTCATAACATAGTTGTGGTCTACTGGTAAACAGGTATTAAAGAATCGGACACAGGACTGGCACCGCCCGCTCTTTGGGACCTGGCTGCGGACAAGCAGACCCTTCAAAGTGAGCAACCTCTACAAGTTGCAAGGTAAAGTCATAGAGGAGGTCACTTGTACCATCGTTTTTGCACCAATTCAAACAACCTAAAATGATCTCATTTTCACAGATGCACAAAAATCATCAACGCAGACTCTGAAGATCCCAAATACATCATCAATGTGAAGCAGTTTGCTAAGTTTGTGGTGGACCTGAGCGACCAGGTGGCCCCCACTGATATCGAGGAGGGCATGAGAGTCGGGTGAGGGACAAAAATACAACTCCAATTCCCTAAAAACATGGCCCCTTGGAAGTAAAGCCTCATTCCATACCAACTGTTCCACATCCAGAGCAAAACTAAAGAGTTTCTGCCAATAAGTCACATTCCCCAAACATATTTCATGCATATTTTGAAGAAAATCATCAAACTGAATGGACAGTCCATTTCACCATTTCATTTTTCTTCTTCTTAGTGTTGACCGAAACAAATATCAGATCCATATCCCCCTGCCTCCTAAAATTGATCCAACTGTCACCATGATGCAGGTACAAAATCCTCGCTAGAGCATTGGTTTCAAAGTCACATTAAATGCAGTAGGGAACTCTTCTTTGTTCTCACGCAGGTGGAGGAGAAACCCGACGTCACCTACAGTGACGTCGGCGGCTGTAAGGAGCAGATAGAAAAGCTGAGGGAAGTGGTTGAGACGCCTCTGCTCCACGTGAGTCATCTGTCCGTGTGACACGAAAATTCCAAAACAGAAAATATACACCTGGAGAATATGAAGTGTCACTCCAAAATGTTCATTCTTGGGGGGGAAAGAAAATTGAGTGATGGTGGATTCTTCTCACTAGCCCGAGCGGTTCGTCAACTTGGGCATCGAGCCTCCGAAAGGCGTGCTGCTGTTCGGACCGCCCGGTACCGGTAAAACCCTCTGCGCCCGTGCCGTGGCTAACAGAACGGACGCCTGTTTCATCCGAGTCATCGGATCCGAGCTGGTGCAGAAGTACGTCGGCGAGGTGAGACCACTAAAAACGCAATCAAATGTTGTCGTCTCCGTGCAAAGAAAAACAAGCTTTTCTTCATCTAGGGAGCCCGGATGGTTCGGGAGCTATTCGAGATGGCCAGAACCAAGAAGGCCTGCCTCATCTTTTTTGACGAAATTGACGCCATTGGAGGTACCGGTGCTTGCTAGCATCTAGATTAGTCCACACTAATTCTATTTTAAAACAAAATTCCGAGATGAACAGCCCAAGTTCTTCTAACCTACAAGGCGCACGCTTCGACGACGGCGCCGGCGGAGACAACGAAGTTCAGAGGACCATGCTGGAGCTCATCAACCAGCTGGACGGTTTTGACCCACGTGGTAACATCAAAGTACTGATGGCTACCAACAGACCCGACACGTTGGATCCAGCCTTGATGAGACCGGGCCGTTTGGATAGGAAGATTGAGTTCAGCTTGCCTGACCTAGAGGTGGGAACGTCGTGTAACCTGAGATGCTAACTTTCCATTAGCGTGCTACGTTAGTGAGCTTACAGCTATTTTTTGGTTGTTGTTGTTTTTTCGCGCTTCAGGGTCGCACGCACATCTTCAAGATTCACGCCCGTTCCATGAGCGTGGAGAGAGACATCCGCTTCGAACTGCTTGCTCGACTCTGTCCCAACAGCACAGGTGAAGAAAACAGAAACAAAAGTTTTAGTCCATTTTAAATTTGCCTCGGTAATCTCATTGTCCGTTTCCCACCCAGGCGCCGAGATTCGCAGCGTGTGCACGGAAGCCGGCATGTTCGCCATCCGAGCTCGCAGAAAGATCGCCACGGAGAAGGACTTCCTGGAGGCCGTGAACAAGGTCATCAAGTCTTACGCCAAGTTCAGCGCCACGCCCAGATACATGACCTACAATTAAGTGTGTTCCGCAGTTCAATGGTTCTAGGCACAGTACAAATAGATTGTCCTTGTTGTGTCACGTTAAAAATAAAGCTTTATTCCACATAGGTCTGAAAATGATTTTTTGGGGAGGGATTTTTAAAAAATGGGTTGGCACAGCATCCTTCCGTAACATTTGAACGTCCTTCACCATGTAACAGTAAGCAGTAACTTGAAGGACGGATTTGACCAGAGTCCTGAGCGTTTTTTTTTTTTAAAAGCCACCCAAGTGATTGACAAGAGTGCAAAAAAAAACCAAACAATAACAAACCCTCCATATTGGATGTGAATGAAGTGCTTCCCGGCTGCATCAACTTGTAATATTGGCTGGGGAATGTTGACAATGCAACACAGCGTCATGAAGGGTTGGGAAGAGCATCTCCGTGTTGATCATTCCAGTGAAAAACTGCAACTGGTCCAGCTCCGACAACAGATTTCCTACATGATTGAAGCAGAAATGAGCTTGTGGTTAATATTCATGATGATATTAAAAGAAATAAAGGGTAAAAAAAAGCAAATGTGACGCAATTGGTTGGTTAAAAGTTGCAGTTTTGCTATGTGTGGTCATTATAATACGTACTGTAACAAGTCAATATGTTAAGTAACTGACTTGACTCTAAATGGCGGGTGCTTGAGAACGTTAATTTAAAAAAAAAAAAGGAAAAGTTACCAAGAAACGGGCCACTTGAGCCTTGATGACTTACTGTCACAACCAGCGATGACAACTCCAATATCTACTTCTGCATACTCCCGGATAACCTGCAGAGCAAGGAAACCATGTCTTATTAGTTCATAATTAGTTATGTCGAGACTACTAAGCTAAGATAACTGATAGTCGGAGAATGAGAATCATTTAGGAGTACATATGTATGTTTTTTTTTCTTTTTTTTTTCTCGTCATTAGGCATTTTCTGACTATTATCGTCTCGCGGTACGGATGCTACTTTTGTCCGAATGCATGCATCGATCCATTTGATGAAACGAAGAACCTGTTTGATGGCTTTGGCTCCCACAGAGTCAACAAAAGCAACATGAGTCCAATCCAGGATGACGGAACGGACGGAACCGGAAGAGCCCACAAAGGCCGCGTCCTCCGAATCGGCTTGGACGCAAAGTTCTCCGGGAGCGCCGTCCGCCTGCTCTTCCGTGGTTTTGTCAAAGGACAAAATCTCGTGTGTGGTGCTTTCTTCGTTGTCCTGGAAAACAACGAGGAGGACTCTGTGTAGTGTCAAACTTGCGGTTTTACCGTCCCGTCGGCGTTGGCTCGCATCCGCTATGACTCATAACGTGATTGCTATTGCAAAAGCAAATAAGATTGCACAATCCAGGCCGTGTTTAACTCGTGCAAACAAGTTAGAAGAAGAAGAAAAAAAGTCCCAGCGTACCTCAACGCGTCTTTTTGGCGAACACGTCACACGGCAGTTGCCTTTTTGCCTTTTTTGAGCTTTTCGGGCAGCCTGTAAGTGTTCTGGGTTCACGCCCGTCTGGAAAACAGCAACAAAAAAGACATCAATAAGATGCAGGAATAGAATAAAGTAGCAAAAAGAAAAGGTGGAAAACTCGGGGTCACTTATCACAAGGCGGAGGTGATGCATTTTGCAGCCGAGATAACTCCAGAACCAATAAAGCCATAGGTTTCCACATTATTAGGAATTTTGTGATAACGGATTAGCCCTTAAGGACAACTTGGGTCAAAGGTCCCAGAGGTCAGAACTATGGCAATAGTTTGATTCAAATCAAAAAATGATTATTATTTTTAAAAAGGGGGGTAGTCAATCAATTATTGTTCAGGGTTTTTGTCCGCACAGTTTTGAACAGTGAATCTTTTCATGAGTGGATAGGCCGTGAAATACCTTCTCCTTGAGGGCGCTCACATACAGGTCGCAGTTAGCAAAGTAGATTGACGAATTGGAGTGGAAAATCTTAATCCCCTCACATTCCGTGGCCTTGGAAGGAGACAAAAGGCAAATGGTGGCGTTAAGGGTGTGTCTGGGAACCCACCTTCTAGCTTTGCAACTCACCTCTTCGTATTCCTCAAGGTCATAGTATAAGCCCGTGTTGCCCACCCTCCCGAGAACGGCATTTTTGGGTCTGCAAAGCAAAAGGAAAACAAATATTTGGACTGTCCAGTTATCGGTTAAGTCAACAACAAAAACAGCTTTCGGAGTTGGATTTATTGAATAAAAGGGACAAGACATTTTGAGCTAACATTTATTTTCAACTGTATTTCAATTCTTTATTTAAAAAGGTGAACATTTTGTTCAAGTCAATTTTAGATTCTAAAAGCAATATTTAAAAATGTATGAGGCATCGTATTGTTTTGTGAGTCATTGAAATTGATTTAGTTCAGAGACAAAAATTAAATATCTTCTTTTTGTTTTGTTTTTAATAAAAAAAATGATATTATATTATTATCTCCGTTTTTTTTAAATTGAAAATTCAATGGGTTGGTTGTTGTACAGACCTTTGCGTTCTATAGATGACTGTCAATAAGGCAAATGTAACGGCGGACAGAAGGCCGTAATCCAAGCCTAGTAGCACCGAGGCCGCAAAGGTCACCAGCCAGATGGCCTACAAAAGCCAAACAATCAACAAACATTGGAAAAAACGGAAGAAAAAAAACTCCTCAATATCCACTTGAGCTGTTTTGGACTCACCAGTTCTATCTTGCTGGTTCCCCAAAGCGCCGGAATGTCTCGGAACTGCTTGAACATGCCCAGCAAGTTGACCATGATGATGGCTGCCAAGGCAGTCTGGCAGGAACAGGAAAGACAAAAGATACGTGACTAAGCAAACAACAAATCAGAGATTTATACTCTAGAGAGGTATTACAAGGATTGTATCTGCTTATTAGACAGCCTACTGGTGATAACATTGATGTCCAGGATGATGCAAATTATGAAAATGAGTTGAATGAGAATGATTTTGTTCTTCCTTTTTTCAGGCCAGATATGCAAGTAAGGTGAATTCTGGTAAAGATCGAGACAACGGACTTCCCTCAAGTGTATTTGTATTTGTCATAAATAAAATGGGATTGCGTAAAAATATATAATAACAGGGGGGAATGTTAGGTTTATCATTGTTATGTGTATCAATATTAGTCATCATATATGTGCTTGAGTTATTGACATTAATACAAAGGGCATTTTAATACATCTCTTGCAAAAGTAATGACTGTGGTTCGCATTAAGAGAACTGTGAATTGTTTTGGAAAGCATCAAGATGGTTCACATCGAACGGTGGATTATTTTGGGAAGCATCAGCTTCTCAGGATGGTTCACATCAAAACTCTCTTGGGAAGATTCAACAGACCTACAATTGTTTTGAGAACTCAGATCAATTGTTATGAGACTCTAAAAATGTTTAGACTTCTGTGGGGCATGGTGTTAAAATCTTATGAATAAGTTAGCGAGAGAGACATCGAGTTATTATTCTCTTTCGCAAAAAAAAAAAAAACAAAAAAAGTACTCCACGGATGTGAAATATGAAGGGGCTACTTGCCAACAACGGACTCACTGACCTGCGGAAGCGGCTCAAAGACAAAACCCACGGCGACGATGACCAGCAGCACCAAGAGCGAGCCGAGCAGTCCTGCAATCTGAAGATTAGATTACGCCAGCGTTCGGGCTTGGGGGCCTGGGGGGGTGGCGCTGCCGCGGGAACGCTGCCGCGGGAACGCTACCTGGGTTTTCCCGCCCGTGCTCTCCTGCACCAGGCTCCTCGACATGGAGCAAGAGACGGTGATGGTTTGGAAGAAAGAGCTAATGAAATTGCACAGGCCGAAGGCTATCAGCTCCTGCCGGGCGGGGGAGGGCGCTTTTAGTAGGAAAGCACAGAAAGGAAAGCCAGAGTGGCCGTGGCCGCCACCGCACCTGATTGCCGTCCACGCTGTAGTTATGCTTCAGCGCAAAGATTTTGCCCATCGAGATCCCCATGGAGAAGCCTACGACGGCAATGGCAAAGGAGTCGGTCAGCAGACTGGGCACCAGCCGCACATTTGGAGCCACGGGCGCCAGAAGCCTGAGGACACGCCAGAAGAGACGCCATGAGCCTGAGTGGAGCGCCCGACATGCCATGGGTCCGGAGGGACGGGCGCTTACCGAGTGGGTATCTCCCCGACCACGTCCACCTCGTAGTCCCGTGCCAGTTTCATGCCGTAAGAGATGCCGGTGGACACCATGACGATGATGATCTCCCCGGGAATGGGGACGGGCATTTTCTTCTTGAAACGCTCGTTGAGGTATTTGACCCCGTACAGAAAGACCAGACAGACCAGGCCCAGGACCGCCGTGGCCATATTAGTGCTGGTGATGTGAGCCAGTACGGCCTGCACGCTCTGCAAAAAGACCGAAAAGAAAAAGGAAGGAAAAAAAAGAAACCCACAAACGGAGCTCCGGGGCAACACTCACAAATATGACGGAAAGCGGTCCACTGTAGCGCTTTGTTTTCACTCCCAGGAGGTATTTTAACTGCGAGACCACCACGTGCACGGCGGCCGCCGTGGTGAAACCTCGCACCAGGGGTTCCGTCAGGTAAATGGCCACGAAGCCGAAGCGGAGAATCCCTAAAACAATCTAACCAGGGAGAGGACGGTCGGAATCCGTCCCCATACGATGGGAATCCGCCGGGCCAGAGGGGAAACCCACCTGAATGATGCCCACCAGGGTCGTGAGCACCACGGCCACTTCCACCCTCTTGGCGTCGCGAAGGATCACGTTGGCGCCGGCGGAGACGTTAGAGCCATTTATGGGAGGAGGCGTGGGGAAATCCGGAACCTCCCTGACCACCACGCCTCCAATCATGAGGCTTATTACGGCAAAGGTCCCTGGAAAGAGTCCAACAGGTATGGAAATGCAAAGTCCGCCCAATGCTCGTAGAAAGATTTTATACACGAAAGAGATGCAAAAAAAAAATGCCATGGCCACCTGGCTTGGTCGCATCACGAAATTTTGACCGCATCACGGGCGAATTATTCGATCGAAATTTCCCCCGTAAGACGAGCATTTTGTATGACGAGCGGTCGTATGACGAGGTACCACTGTATATATATATTTTTTTACAAACTGTAATAAAAGCAGAGTTCTTCTCACCGATGGAAATGTGCCTGGACGTGCCGAAGAAAGTGTAGAGCAGGACCGGGTAGAAGGAGGAGTACAGGCCGTAAATTGGAGGGACGGCAGCCAGCATCGCGTAGGCGAGGCCTTTGGCGGGAAAAAAAAGAGCGTTGGGTCAATATCCCACTGTCAAAACAAAAGTATCCACGTGAGCTGAAAGCCAACACCAAAGAAGCAGGAATGCCAGAGGAGAGGAGAGGAGAGGAGAGGAGAGGAGAGGAACCCGCAGGGCACGACAGGGCTGGCTTACCTTGAGGAAGCTGCACGACACCCGTGCTGAGGCCGGAGACGACGTCTTGAAACAAGTATTCCCTGACCGGATACTTTGGCAGCCAGGAGAGAATAGGCAGGAAGCTCAAAAGTGCTGACTTTGCCCGCTGAGAAGAACACCTTCAAAACAAATTTGAGCTCTCAGCGCCATTGAAATGAAGAACAAAGCGTCATCAAACTCAGCAGTGATTCCATTTGGCCTCCTGAGGTCAAAGGTTATGGGGCTAAATTCAAGGTGAGCATTTGTGTACATGCTCACTCAAGAAAGAAAAAAAAGATGATCATCATCCAACTTCTACATCTTTTGTCAAAACGGACCAAAGAGTGGTTTCTATTTCCATGCCGCGGGGTCAAAGGTTACACGACGGTTAGCATCAGGGTGCTCCTCTAGCTAAAAGCACATTTTAAGACTGCACTTTTGTCAAAAAAATGACTATGATATGACTAACGTATAAATGTTCTTTGGACTTCCATTTGAATTTTTTTTTGCCCAAAACAGGGTGGCTTCTCTACACCGTACGAGTCGTACAGTGTTTGTAAGGTTTTTTGGGGGTTTGTAAGGGGAATCATAATCATTTATAAGGGCAGTTATCGGCAGAGGTTGACAGGTATGTGATTGAGAGCTGGTTGTGTGTCCAAAAGAAGCACACAGCCATAAAAGACCGATCCATAGTTTGTATTTTTTAGTACTTACTGACAGAGCTTAGCCATCTTTTGCCGGACAGTGCGGCTTTTCTCCTTGCGGTGGAGAATGTGCGACCTGAGGTAACTTTCATGGTAGACGGGACGTTGGATCTTGAACATCACGAGTCGGTCCATGTCGTCCGCCTTTATAGGCGCTTCTCCTTCTTCTGGCTCCATCAGCCTTTCACTTCCCGTTTGTCTTCATTCCTTTGCAAGCAACACTCTTGACTAAAAATCGAGGAACAAAATTGGGAGGAAAAACAAACTGTCCTACACTGGAATTGTCTTAGATTTTTGAGGAATGTAGTCCTGTTATTTGACAAGTAGGGATTTGGTGTGTACACATGCAAAACAGTTTTCGGATATTGCTATGACTTGGGTAGCTAGCTAACATGGAATTAGCGGAATAATAGAGCTAGAAAAAAATGTTTTGAATTTCAAAGACAGTAGTCTGAGGAATATATAAAAACAAGGTGGGCTTTGAGTCGAAAATATGAATTAAAAAACAAGTTTCTTTCGTAATACGTATAAGCTAGCACATGGATGCCGTTAATAGGCAGAATTCTTACCTTCTCTCCTCCAGCTCAAGTTAAGATGCTGCCGTCTTCACGCGAACTTTATCGGTATGACCTTTTGAGTTAAAGTTTAACAGTTGCCTGACTTAGAGGACAGCGAATGCGGTCCTAACCTTTTAAAATGGAAAGATCCGCTCTAAGCACGATGTGGTCCTCGTTTACTAATTTCTCGTCCACTTCCGGTCTACGAGTAAGGCGTCTTTTCACCCTTTTTTCTTAAAGAATATGTCAAATCACATTCACCCAAAATATATAATTGTTAAATAACTTTTCAAGGACAAAACAATTAAATATATTGAGTTGGAATCGAGACTCGCTGGCTTACGTTTCTCTACTCCAA
The DNA here is from genome assembly GCF_051989625.1 of Stigmatopora argus. Taxonomy (NCBI): domain Eukaryota; kingdom Metazoa; phylum Chordata; class Actinopteri; order Syngnathiformes; family Syngnathidae; genus Stigmatopora; species Stigmatopora argus. The sequence goes on along the minus strand of NC_135409.1, from coordinate 9,013,759 downwards.
AATTGGAGGCCGAGAAAGACGGCTTCAATTGTACATCTTTGTTACTTAGCGACCGGATGACGACAAAATGTAGTCTTTTTAATAGTGTAACCAACGATCATTTGTTAGGGGTTCAAATTAAAAAATATAAACATTTGAAATTTTAAGTGATTATTTTTGGTCCTTTAAAAAATATAAACTCAAAATCACATGTTGTCTTGCATAGACCAACTATAGTAAATAAATGTGGCCTGAAAGACCTTAAATACTGTCGATCCGCATGGACAACAGGAATAATTATATTTTTTAATTATCAATCATGATTGTAGTCCTCAGTATTACTTTCACATTTGTTTAATGAATAAAATGTTAATATAAACAGAAGTGAGCCAAAAACAGGAATACTACAGTGGGATGGCTACAACGCCACATAAATCCTCCAAAGTGTCTTCTTTTCAAAATTGCATATCCACGTTTTACTTGCTTGTCCATGACCACAAAGTACAACCATTATATTTAAACTTGGCCTGACTGATGGTGATCATCTTTCTTTTTTTAAACGGATATATCATATATTATTTTTTAAAACATGTATTCAATTGAATAAACACCAAGTAGAGGATATTTAGAGTTGAAATGAGCAAACTTGATTGTTTTTTTTTTTCTTCACCATGGATCATCCCCATTCTACGTTGCTACTGACTTTCCAGCCGCCTGGAGGAGGCGGCACCAGCGATGGCGGCAGTTCAGGGACGGAAAAGATCTGCGGCGGGACGTCACTCGACGCGCAGTCCTCCTCCCGTTCGGTTTCCGCGCTACGTGGATGAATAATTGAGCTTTTTTTTTTTTTTTTTTTTTACACGTGATTTGACTTGCAGCACCACGGTACGGAAAACGAATGCGACTACTGGATGCTAATTCGTACCCTTTGCTGGTATGGCCACTTCTTCGCTTTTCCCGGGAGGACAGCCAGACGTCCACGCTGGGCTTCGGCGCGTTCGGGTCCTCGGAACCCTCCAGGCGTAGTTTTTCATCTACAATAGGGGATAAAACAAAAAATGGCTGTGTTAAGACCTACCGTATGCATGCATGTACATCTATATGTATGTATGTATGTGTGTGTATGTGTATGTGTATATATGTATATATATATATATATATATATATATATATATATATATATATATATATATATATATATATATTTCAGCAACGCGCTTATTTATTAACCCACTTATTACTTATCTATTTATTTCTAAAATGCCTTTCCTATTTCTGCATCCTCACCCCCTTGCTACTGTGACAACGAAATTTCCCGAATACGGGATGAATAAAGTTATCCAATCCAATATGAAGAATCACATTGCTCGCTGTCTTACATTGAACAAATAGAATATAACTGTAATACTAAGAGATTAAAGTCTAAACATAAAAATACTTCATTTAAATATTCTCTTTTTCTAATACTGGTTGATTTTTTTTAGGAAATATTCGATGTGGCCCTCACTCTCCCAGTCGACAGCGCTACCAAGTGGCCACGCACCTACCTTGCACTTTTTTCTGTAAATGGAATAAATCCGCCTCTGACATATGAGAAAACCTACAGCTGGTGCCGAAATCACAAATTCCTGCAACACAAATCACACGGCATTATTTCTCATGAAATATATCATGTTCCAAACTATCCGGCTGAACGAAACTATGACGTGTTGTTATCACCTCTTTGAAGGAATTTTCGGCAGGGTCTTTTTGCTTGCTCGGCCTTTAAAATATCTTCATAGCCTGCCAAGCAAATTGCGGGTAGGATAATACGTAACATTACAATGGAGAGCATGGCCATGTTATAAGAAGGCTAATAGACGAATTGACCTCTGAAATGATCAAACCAGGCTTTTTTGGCTCGCTGATGCTGGACACCGTAAACGTGTTTTTTTCGGTTATGCATGTTGTCTTGGAAGGAGCGTTCGCAGTAGTCGCAGTAGTATCGTTTACCCATAATGTCTGAAGAAAAACACATTGAATTTTCCTCTCAATGTAATAGAACTATGTCCAAATATAAAAACAATCTCTTTAACGAGTCTTCTTTTCCCCCAAACGACTACTCGCGATTCAGCATGGCATACGTCTGTGGGAATGACCTTTTACAACATTTGGAGAATTATAAATCTACTAAAATGAGAAAGACAACAAACTATTACCTTGGAATCCGGGAAGTCAATTCGCACATGCGCGGTGAGACTTGTTCTTCTTCGTGAATTATGTGAGGCGGTGAGCTGGCAACAACGATGAGGCGCAACTAGCGGCCAGAGGCGGAACTGTCAATAAGACTTTAGTTTCTTTCTAAGTGGTGTCCAGTCGAACAAAAATAAGAATACGTACTATAGCTGTGGCTATAGACCGTGACTGAATACTCTGTGCTAGCACACTGGGCTAGCGAGTTTTGTTGGTAAACTCCATGTAAAAAATGGCTTATTGCATTCACCTAAAAAAAGCCCTGGCCGTTTTTCACAATAATTTATTTGTGGGGTTGTTTTTTGAATTAATTATTTCAATTTATTATTTAAAATAAATTAATTTGAAAAACGGCCAGGTAACCGCGCCTATATTGTCCGGCCATATTGAATGTGGAAAAGATGGTGGCTTGCTTACCGCACTCCAAGAGGTGGTTTGTCCTCCCAACTCATTGTCTATGGTTTGAAGATGACGTAGATTAGTCTTGAGTTTTGTGGCCTTGATGCTATAAAACCGTACATAATAGTAAGCCAATTTCACCAAATATTGAGTAATATTTGACTTAGTATTTTACATCAACTCACCATTATTCCAAGCCATCTGACTCCATTAAAAGTATAAAATTTGACACACAAAGAATGTGACTTTTTTTCCTAGAGATGTTACAACATTATTTTGAGCGTTCAACGAGCAAAGTGGTCACTTTTCATGCGACGGGGTCTAAAACAAATGGAGAAGGCCGAACGGGAATTGGCGCGATTCCCAAAGCAAGGGAGGAATAAGCGAGCCGTCAAAAGGCGTCGCCGCCGTGAGGAAAAATGCTTTAATATAGGAGACGGAAGCCAAAAAAGTGCATCACAAAGGTTTCCAAAAAAGAACGGTGACACAACGAGTTCACGGAGAAGGCGGACAGAGAAAAAAAAAGCAAAGCCCGCCGACTACACACGGACTTTTGTTCTTCATCTGGGCATAACTAACACACACAAAAATCCACTGTTTTGGCGCGTGGGCGAGCGAACGAGCGGAATTGCGAGCCGTGGAAAAAGCAAGCAGAAAGAGTGGAACTGAAAAAGTCAAAAGGGCGACGGCATCGGGCCACACAGACGGCGCTTTCCTTTTTTTTCTCCTCCATTTTTCTTGTTCTCTTTAATCTGCGGTATAAAAAGTGGCGCTGGTACAAAATGATGCATAAATACAATCAGTTGGCGCTCCATTCTCCGTCTGCGGCGCCCCGCCGGGAGCCATTTTTTTGGTGGCTTCTCTCGACAAAAGAACACCCAAGATTCTTCTTTTTTTTCCACTCTTTTAGTTTTGGAGATAACTCAAAAACAGAACCCCAAAAAAATACGCCAAAAGAAAGGACACGTGAACAAGCGTCATTTGGCAAAAAACACACACGAACATTTTGTATATGCTCCAAAACACAAGTCAAAATGCAACAAAATCACAAGCTGGCCATTTTTTTCTTTTCTCTTGATAAATAACAAGTTTGGAATTAAGGAAGGCAAACAGAGAAGTGACAAGATTCAAAGTTACAAGCAGTGCCAGAGCCCCCCCCCTTCGCTGAGCCCCCCTCTCCCAATCTTAAGCGAGAATGGACCCCGAACCCCCCCCCTTGTGCTTGGACGCGGTCAAGTGAACGCTTGCTTTTGCTTCCTGTTTTTCAGCCAATCGAGTGCTCCAAATGAGTCAAACCAAAGCGTTCCTGCTTAAACGAGCTTGTGCATTAGTCACAATCTTCATGCCAGAGGGAGAAAAAAAAAAGAAAAAGGTGGAAAATTAAAAAAAAAAATTCTCCACTAATGAAATCAAATCAAACTTTAAAAAAAATGAAGAAAAAAAAAAGGACACTAAAGGAAAACAGGTCCAAATTGTGCATCCGTCGTTAGCGTTGGACAGCTAGTGAAATCAAGTTTTGAAAATAAAATCAAATGAAAGGAGAAAAAAACAATTGCTGAATAAACACGAGTCCAAGTTGTAAAGCGTCAACCACATGTGTGCTATACGTACTACCAATCTGAAAAAGGGATTTGTCCAATCAAATGAATTTTTCAAAGCCAGGTCATGTTATATCATGCTTAGTGCCAATAGAAAGAATTAAAAGATCCAGCTTCACCAAAAAAATCAACTCATCTTAACCTACATTTTCTCTTTCAATTGCACAAAGCTAGATGTTTTTAGAATATAAACTGACTTTCAACACATCTTTCTTCCAATAAAATGAAATGAAAATAAAAACAACAATTGGTGGGAGTGCAGGAAAAAGTCAAGAAGGCGGGCGGCTATCCGTTCTGCTTGAACCCGTGTTTATCAAACGTAAAACTTTCAAAACAAACTAAAAAGGTTGAAGATTTGGCGTGTACAGAAAAGTGCTTTCCATCTGCGGTGGGACCACGTGGCGCCGTCAGACCCAAAAAGTCGCGCTGGCTGGCGTGACGGCTCTGCGCTTAAGGCGAGCGGTGAGCTTGTGTACAAAAGACGACCACGACCACGACGACGACGACGGCGGCCGTCCGTCCAACGCCGGCCGGCTAAGGCTCGCCCTCGACGGCGAGGGCCGTCCGATCCGGGTCGGACGGCCGCCGCCGTCGACGGCACTCTAACGTGTGCGCGCGCGCGTACGTACGTGTGTTTGGACGAAGTGCATGTGGGTTTCCCGCGGGAGGAGGGGCCACGCTAGGGGGAGCTCTCGCGCAAAACAACAACAAGAACAACAACGAGAACAACAACAACAAAGTGAGGTCTTGCACAAGTGCGTGCGTTTGTGTGTGCACATGTCTATAGATATATAGAGATTTATATTTATATATATATGACACATGGGCACTTCTTTTTTGTACATTTTTACAAAGAGAGGAAGGAAAAAAATAATTAAAAAAAAGCAAAGTAACGCAAACGTGACTTTTTTTCTCAGGCAACAAGACCACAAGTGAACAAACTGTTTTTTTACGATCCATTTTTTGCTCTTTTTTCCCCTTAAATATGAGCCATAAAAAACACAGAATAAAATACGCATGTTGGGAAATCATCAAGAAGAAGAAGAAGTAGAAGACGGACGTACCAACGTACGGACGGACAGACGCACGCAGGCACGCACGCACGTACGTACGCACGCACGCACGCGCGCTTGGCAGGAAGCGACTTCTTCCCAAATTTGGCACTCGACTCCACTTTTCATATTCATTTGAACTCCAAAAATCTCGGTTATAAGACAAAAACACAAAACGCACGTCTAAATATTTGGTGGCCACCACGTAGACAAATCAAACCCTGACAAGCTGACACTATATAGATCTATAGATTATTTCTCTCCATTTATATATCATTTGAATCGAGCTAATTCAACGACGGCAAGTTAAGAAAAATCCTTCCCATAAACGACGGAAAAAAAAACACGAAGAAAGGCTTCGTCTAGTTTTCAAGTAAACTCCTTGTTGTTGTTTTTTTTTCTCTTCTTCTTCTTTTAAAAGTCTTCTCTTTAACAAAACAAACCCCAAAGGAGAACGCGGGACGGCTAATTCTTTCAGCGCCGTTGACGGTGATGGATGTCCGGTGTGGGCGTGGCTACTCTATATAGAGTATAGTCGACGGCCAATCCGTTTGAAGCGGCATTCGCCGCCGACCTTCAAACGGATTGGCCGTCTATCGCTGTAAGACAGACGACACCATCCGTTTGGACGTTGGACACAAAAGGTATGTTTGGGGTGTCTATCGGGTGGGACGTGTGGCCCTAAATCCAAGAATATGCATTCATTTAATTGAATAAATAATAATAATAATTTCCCACGCCGCTTAGCCTATCCCGGCTAACGACGGGGCGCGCTCTGGATCGGTCGCCAGCCCATCGCCGGGCACAATGCGACAACGGCAATGACCGCAATAGGCGTTTTTTTACCCGTCATTTTGACTTTTAACCCCCCCCCCCCCGTCCGATGATCGAACTCCCGAAAGATAGACAGCGCCCCTAGTGGTCGGCGAAATACCGCACTACTCCCCCCGACGTTAGCGAGAGTCCGTCACCGGCGCTGAAAGACGACGCACGGCGATTTGCGATGAAGGACCCAACGGTCGAGAAGCACCGAAGCGACCTTTGCGTGTGTTTTTTCTCTCTTTTTTTTTCCTGGTGGCGACGGCGACGGCGACGGTGCCTGGAGACGTTGAAAGAGTAGAAAATATATTTCATCTCATCATGTGCATTGAAACCACGGATTGTCTGTCTGGGAGTAGTTCAGTTCAGCAAAAAGTAGGTAGCATTTCTCCCCAAATGTCTTTGTTCCCTTCTTGTTTTTTTGTTCCCCTCCAAACTAGTCTAGAAAAAAGTGGTTCTATATATAGACTTTAATGAGAAACTCCTTATCAAAAACTTTACACGCCTGAAAAATGTAAAAACGTTTGGATGCACAACAGCTTCTGAGTCCAAACTGTGCGGAAGTAGTCTTAAGCCGGGCCACGCCGAGGAAAACATAAGCCCCAAATCCCCCCCCAACCCCACCTTCGTATTTGCAAAAGTCACCCCAAGATCCCCCCCGAAAAAAAGAGACGCGAGGGAAGAAGAAAAAGAAGAAAAAGAGCGTTTCACGTACAGATGAATGCAGCTTTCGCGTGGTTTTGCGGTTCTTACCTCATCCAAACTTTGTCCACGCGAGGTCACAAGCACAAAACCAAAGAAAAAGTGGGCGGGGTGACAACACACAGCAAGCAGTGGCGGGGGGAGGGGACTATTTAGGGGGAGGGACATCAGCGAGAGACGCTAGCTAGGCATGGAGATGAGGTTCTAAAAAGAAAAAGACAAGAAGAGCAGAGTTACGCAAAGGACCGGGACCGGGACGCGTGAGCCCCAAATTTGGCCAATCACCGTGTCTCATTCGGGTGCCTTTCAATCGGCCCGAAGGTAAGGTAGCCATGGTTAAGATGGCCGCCGTGGACGCCCATCCGAGCGATGGTCCAAAGTTGCAAAAAAAGCCACCGGACAAAATGTCAACAGACGACAGCAAACATTCCGTAACGCTCACCAATAAATATTTGTTTCTTGCGCAGAGGCGGTAAAAATGCGGTAGAAAAATAGAGCTGCTTTTTTCTTTTGTTCTTTTTTTTTTTCCTTCTAAAGATGATTTTTCTTTCCGTCAAGGTGTTTTGTTTTCCTGGCCGGAAACATGGGGTGGGATGGCGTACCTTACCCTAGCGGGGGTTAACGGGGTCGAGGTCGAGGTCGGGGGGGGGGGGGCGCTTCGGTGGTTAGCCTAGGCTAAGATCAGTACGGTTTGCTGTCATTCTTGGAGCGCTTGAGTTGCACTTTGAGACGCTTCATGCCGATCTGGAAGCCGTTCATGGCCTGGATGGCCGCCTGCGCCGATACCGGATTGTCGTAGCTCACGAAGCCTGGCCGAGAGAGAGAGAGAGAGAGGGACATCTGGCAACGTCCGGCAACGTCTGGCAACGCCAGCGGTCACCTACCAAAGCACTTGCTGAGGTTGGTCTGTTTGTCGATGAAGACTTTGGCCGAGACGACGTTCCCGAAAGGCATGAACATCTGCAGGATGTCCTGGTCCCCGAACTCCTGCGGCAGGTGGTAGATGAAGAGGTTGGCGCCCTCGGGACCTGAGGCGGGCACAGCGCCGGGGTGGTCACGCCAACGTTCCTCGGGGACGTCGCCCCGGGATTTTGCTTTAACCTCCCGAGAGCCACCCGGACCCTTGCGGGGCGGGCATTTGATTTTCTCTTTGATATTTAGGCTAACGGGGAACTATTGTAAAGAGGAATATGGCTCCTGAAAATGGCATCTCATTTCAAGTGGACCATTGTGGCTGCTAACGGCTCCAATTCTGGCGCCAACTGAATGTGTTGACTCTGAAAGGTCTCACCTTCCTTCTGGCTCCCGGCGGCGCCCTGTTGCTGGAGCAGCGACTGGCCGTAGAGCGTGGGCAGGGCGGCGGCGGCGTACTGCTGGATCCCTGAGTAGGCCTGCGTCAGCGCGTCCACCGTGCCGGCCGCCGCCGCTGCCGCCGCCGCGCCGTTGGCCAGCCCGCCGTTGAGGGCCGCCATACCTGTCGAGCGGATCAAAGCCAGAAGAGAGTGCGGGGGTTAAAATGAGGGAAAAGCTATAAACAATTCATATGTTCAAATATTATTCCTTGAGAGCCATAGTCTGAATTAAAACAGCAACATGCTTATTTATCTATATATTGATGGATTAATTATTAATACAATTTCAATTTAATTAACATGGAAGACATCTTTAAACATACACTGGTTACAACTTGCAAGGAGAAATCACTCATAACTCGCCTTCGTTCAAGAGGATTGTGAAGAGCGGCATACTCTTCTCTCCGTTTAGTCGCGACATACTCAAAACATTTAATGTAATCTAATTCAAAACAATTGCATAAGCTAACCGAATAACACCATTAAGGTCAAAAAACAACTGCTCATATTAGATCAAAACCAAAACACCTGCGTAAGAATTTGCAGTATAAGCATAATAATTTCTTTATTCATGTATTTATTTATTAACTTACTTTTACCTATCTATTTATGTCTAAAATGCCTTTCCTATTTCTGTATCCTCACCCTCTTGCTACTGTGACAACCAAATTTCCCGAATACGGGATGAATAAAGTTATCCAATCCAAAAAAACCCCCTCAAAAACACAAAAAAATGGCATCTTAAATGAAGCTATCGCGAACAACGGAATGGCGACCCATGAATCGTGATACGAATCGTAGTGCTAGATACGAGTTGATACACGCCACCGCTAGTCGTTGTCCGACAGCGCCCGACGGGGGTCCGACGTGTGGAAAATCCGGCGACGGCGGCGCTCATTAGCGCCGTTGTTTTCCGTGACTTGTCCTGTTCCTCCGTCCTGTCGGCTCGCCTTCCGACGGCGGCAAATAAATGATCACTGCGGCGCTCCGGATTATAGGTCACTCATTTATTCTGGCATAATTGCACCGCTGACCTTTACAATTCAATTAAGGCTTAGATGTGTTTAAATGAGGGGGAGAAAGGGGGGAGGGGGCATGCTGACACACCCCCACCCGCCCTGGCTCAAGTGGGTGGCAGGTAGGAGGGGGGGGGGGGGGGGGGATTAGCACAGCGGATGCGCTAAAGGTCAGCGGAGAATAATGTGGCGGGGGATCTGATCCGGGAAATGTAGGGGGCGAGAGGGCTGTTAGCAAAGACTTTTACGGAAAACAACAACCACATATTAGAAGAACTCTGTTTTTATGGTCGCCAGCCACATTGGAGTTTATGTCGGGGGAGGGGGGGGGGGCAATAATAAGTATTAGCCCAAATCATTGTCACCACCGTAAACGTCCAATTTGATCCGGATGATTTATCGTGTTTTGAACGACTTGTTACGATCCTTGAGAAATATCTTTATATGTTCTCTGATTTCTGGAAAAGGGGAATTTAATGGGTGCTAAAATGCACAAATGATTGGCAGTTTGACTGTGGAGTCAAAGATGACAATTGAACAGCTCATCCTTTACTGCCGGATGTCTTTTGCCAATTTAGCAAGTTTTTTTCCTTTTTTGTCTCGGAGTCACAGTGAGAAGAGAAGGAAAATGTGATGACACAAGCGGGAAGCCAAAGGAGTGGGGAACACGGGCAATCAGAGGTTGCCACGGCAACAAAGGGAGAAAAAAACGGCAACCGGCTGCCTTTCAGAACGCGTCCTACTAACGCTGGATTTCTCCGTAGGCCAGAAAACAAGTAGGGCGGCCAAAAGGTCACCGCCGGCGCACCGGTGGCCCCATTTGGCTCAAAGGCCGCCGGGGCGTTTCCGTGGCGACGGCGGGATGCGCGCTCTGTCAAATCGGACGCCATTAAGACAAATTGCCTTGAAAGGAAGTCACCGCACGTAAAATTGACTTTCAAACTTCTAGAAAATGGGACTAATTGGAAATCAATGTTTGCAGTAGTCAGGGGGCGTCGATTTAGCCCAGGAAAATGGAGCCATGGCTATGGACGTAGTAGTGACTGCCGAGGCTACCTGCTAGCGCGTTAATGTTGTTGAGTCCCACGGTGGCGCCGGCCAGGCCCTGCAGGGTTCCCAGCGACGTCAGCGAGCCCATGGCGCCCGCGTTGGAACCCATGGGGGCCCCCGCCGCTGGGGAGACAAACACACACACACAGAAAAAGGTCAGGGTCGAGAACGGGAAGGTGCAATAGCAATTTTTTTTTGCTTTGTACGGGTCGGGTGAGGATGGCGTCCGTGCGGTGCGGGGTGGCTGGCGGGAGTGAGGCGCAACCTTCCTTCCCTCCAAGGACCACTTTAAGAGATTAGCCAAAGTGAGAGAGCCCTTGGATGGCCTGGCTTTTTCAAAGACAACCAGTCCGCGACTCGCAAGCATCCGTCGTTCCCATCCATCCACTCCCACTCCCACTTCAAACGGATGCTAAGCGACACCACACCACATTGATCTTGCAAAACGAACGCACTCTCCTTGTCCAATCGATTAGGAAAGGACGCAAACATCCCAGATGACTTTTGTCCGCTAAAATTTGCTTCTCCAAATTAAAAGCCCTCGCGAGCCCTCCTATCAAATGAAGAGCTTCCATGTCAAAGTATTTGTGCAACCAAAGCGGAGAGGGGGCTCATCCAATTTGTTCCTCTTTCTCTCTCTGAGCATCTGCAGCCGCCGCACCCGCCGACAAATAAAACGAGAAACGGCCACACCAAAGCAGAACCGCTTCGTACGCACGCGCAAACAAACACACACACACACAAGCCGGCGCACAAATGGGCGATGGAGCGACTCCGAGCGACCGCCGGCGAGTAGCCCCGCCCATACCGCGTTACCTGGGCTGGCCAACGCTCCCAGGGAGGCGGCGCCGGACGACAGGGCGGTGGACGGGCTGGCGGAGTTTTGGGCCGCCGCCGCCGCTGCCGCCAAAGTAGCCAAGTTCTGCAACTGTAGCGCGCTCATACCTGCACAGAGGGAGGAGCCAAAGAGTCTTCGGATGGCTCACCCCGACAAAAAAACAAAACAAAAAAACAAGACGGCGCGAGGTGATCCGCGGTTGGAAGGTTGGCGGGGGATCGGGGGCTTGGGGGGCAGGTCGGTGATGAAAGAAATCAAAATAAAAGCCACACAAAGCGGCATCATGGATGAGCAAAACGGCGGCGAGCGAGCGAGCGCCGTGTCTAATGAAGTCGTGGCCAAAGCGCCGACTGCCGTCAAATGGGATGGTGCCTAAAGTGCGGCCCCCGGTTGTTATTGGCCCGTGGCCAATGATGGAAATACCGTTGAATGGGGATCTCGGGGCCCAAAGACGGAGGGGGCCATCGGACGGGGGCCACTCACCCGCCATCTGCTGGATCCCGCTGAAGGCGCCCAGGTTACTGGAGGACGTCGCCTGTTGGAGCAGCTACGCACAAAGAAAATAAGGGGATTAAAACAACAAAAACAACACGTATATAGTACTATACTAATATATATATGTTAGCAGAGAATTGATACTACGGATATGGTCATCTCTAGATACTAACTACACTATATAACTACCATAGACAAAAAATAAATAACTTTTCCAATGATATGACAATTGTTTTCTCACCCCAAGACTTTGTTTTACAATGTTCGCAACACAAAAACATTTTTTTAAACTTATCGGACAGTTGTTGTTCCTTAAAGACTCGACGCGCAATTTGTCGTTTTCGCCGCTCCGGATCATCCATTCCATTCCATCGCAAAGAAAGGATTTTTATCGATAAATGACGGCTGAGAGCATCCAGCGGAAATATTCAAAGTTTAATGACGGCCCGGCAAGAGATCCTAAAAATGGCGCTCATTCATCTCTTCTCCTCGTCAACGGGCCCCCACCCCCGCTGCACCCCCCTGCCCTTTATGTCTAATTTGGGAAGGCTTTGTGGCGAGGTTGTCATGGTAACAAAGATGAGAAGACCTTTAAAGCGCTCATCCTTTATCGTCGGAAAGCACTTTGAAACTAAAGACGAATTTAGTGCTCCGCCTCCAACAATAGCAACGGCAGCCTTTGCTCTGGCGGGCGTCCGTGCGTCCGTGAAGGAAATTGCTGGTAAACTTCCAAAATCATCCTCACCGGAATTTTCAAAACGGGGGCATGGGGGGAAGATTTCTTAGGCAGAGCGCCCGTTCTAGCAGAAATGTGACCGAGATCCAGCCGCGTAAAGCAAACACCAAAGTCACTGGTTTTTGTCAGACCGCCGCCCAGCCACTGGGGGCAGTGTCTACCTTCGGGAGTAAAATAATAGTACTACAGTCCAATCATACGTAATAGACAGCCCTACCTGGCGGGTTTTCGCTTATGGCGGCAGCTCTTGGAACGTATGAACCGCCATAAACATATGGTATTACTGTATTTCTATTTGGAGGTTGCCGGTCGGTTCATATTTCCCATTCAATATTTCGGTGGACAAAGCCTTTAAGCTTGAGCCCCGCCAGTAATGAAAATTGGCCAAAATGAGAGAAAGCTCTCCTTTTTTTCTTACCGCCAAATACTGCGGGGTGAGGCCGCCCAGTCCCGTCAAGCCCCCCCAGGTGGTGGCGCTGTTGAGCTGCTGCATTTGCTGGGCCAGCTGCTGCTGCAGACGCCGCTGCTCTTTGTCCTTCTGCGTGTCGGCAAACTTCACCACGATGGGGGACGAGCAACCCTGGCCGGCCGTCACGTGGGCGGTGGCGGGCGGCAAAGAACACCAAACAAAACACCAAAAATCATTATTTGGACACCATCGGCGCCAAAGGGCCTCGGAAACGCGTGGTGGCTTTTTCCCACCAAACCAGTCGGCTGACAAGACGGGGCGCCGGAAAATGATCGAACGAGCTAACGAGCGGACCGACGAGCCCGACCGACTCCAAAGAAGCCGGTCGGGCCCGCCGGGGCCCGGTTATCTCCGCGCCCAGAAACACATTTCTCCGCTTTCCCGCTATTTCATCAGCCGCGCGCGAGCAAAGTCGAGCGATTGGACGCCGAGAGTGACCGGAAAGAGCGAGAAACGGGGAAGATGGAGGGAAGCTTCTTTAATCATAAGAGCAGCTTCCATTGAACTGCCATTGACAGCTAGAGATGTTCAACTTTTACTGCCAGTGACAGGCGAGCCAAAAACGTCCATATTGCCGTCAGCTAACGTTAAAAAGAAATACCTTTTGATACAAAAATCGATGTTTTCTTGTTGTTAACTCCGTTTAAAATGGCGTCAATGTTTTGGTGAGCGTACGGATTTGGGAGTTGCTATTGTGGACTCGTTTGGGGCTCTGGATTTACAAGAATTGACGCCTTTTTCAAGGCCATCAGACGTCGGCGAGGAAGAGGAGGTGGAGGACCGTGGCGCGGCGAGCCAGCTGGCCGCCGGCCCGGAAAAACGGCCAGAGGTGTCTCGCCGGCAGCCGCTTTCATTAGGACCTGACATTCAGGCGCCCGTCGCCTGAATGTCACGCCGTAATGAGACGCGGGATATGACAGTGACGGGCGGCGACGGGCGGCGGCGGGACGCTGGTGCCGCACACACCTGGGGAGGGAGCTGGCAGATATTTTCACGCTTGTGAAGTTCAAACTACCACTTGCGTGGCATGACCATGATTGATGAGGATTTATGGGAGCCCCCCACCCCAAAAAAAAGTGATTGTACTGGTCAACAATTAGATGTCATTCTGTACATTTTTCATTGATTTCTGTGGGCTTTACTTTTCATGCCATTGACGCCATTTTTATTGGAGTGGGATTGTATCTTAAAAGTGCAAATGATCCAGAAAATAGAGTAGATGACAATGATTTTTTTGGGGTTAAATTGCTGCTGACTATATTTTTGATGAGGATCTTTCTCTCAATGCTGTATTGTCGTCTAATTGCGTGTTATGAAAAGTCCCTAAAAAAACAGATTGACAATAAAGCGCCTCCGAAGGGGAGGATCTTAAGTTCAGGGTGATGATTAAGATGGCGCCTATTAAGGGGCTAACGGGGCCGGGCGGGGGTGCTTTGAGCGCCCTGTTATTAGCACTCGTCTAATTCTTGAGCAATGGCAGGCCTGTCAGCCACAAAAGAAATCCAGGACCCCCATTAAGGCGCAGCTGATGAGGTCTTGGGCAACCTCCTCCTCTGTGTCAAAGGGGTTTGTTTGCCAGCCTTTTTTTTCTCTTTCAAAGCCCACCAGGCGGAAAAAAACACGGCATTTTTACGCATTCACTCCCCTGCAAAAGACTAAGAACTAAGTCGGCTCGTATTTGCTATGTTACCAAATTTGAAATAAATATTTACAGCGGTAGCTCCATTTGGAAAATGAATTGGTTTCTTGTAACATGGATTTTTCCAAAGTCGAATTATATTTTGTATTGAATTAGAAACATTCATTCCACCATCTTGAATACGACCTCCTCATTTTGTGGGAAATACGTCTCTGCGCTAAAAAGAAAAAGATGAATTAAGTCGGTAAAATGAATCATTTTCAGTGGGATGGAATTGGGGTGGCAGCTACGTAAACAGACGCAAACACAACACGTAAGCTAGAGCGCCGGATTCGAAAAAGCTATTTGATTTATGTTTACGTTTCATTTGACGTTTCCTCACTCAGACGTTTTTTTCATACCTCGGAACGAAAAGATTTTCGGAACGTCAATATTTTGTACGGCGGAGGACACGACGACTTTCGTCCTCGGCGGAGCGTGACGGTGATCTTTCAAAATACGCCATAAAACTTGGAATAGCTTCGCCGGGTCGGCGCGAATGGAATTAAAATGCTCCAAATTTACTCCCCATTTTACGGCGCGATACGAAATGGGGTAGGCATGTCAATCACGAGTCGACTTACGATTAAAGTTGGGCGGAGAAGATTGTACGCGCTTTGTTTGACCGCCAACGAGGGCGAGGGACTCAGACGGGGGCGTGGCCATGGTTCTATCCGTCAATGGCAGCCGGGGAGGCGACGGAAAGTGGCGAGGGGACAAATACGTACGGACATAGACGGTGTACAAGATGACAGGGTACAATACCTCCATAGTCTGAGACTGGTGCATGGCTTTGATAGCATTCTGTGCCATAGCTCGGGTGGAAAACGTGACAAAGGCACATCCTGTAAAGGGGGGGGGGGGGGGGGGGGGGGTGTGACGGGGTGGTGGGGGAGGGGGGTTGGCAGGGAGGGGAGGGAAGGTGGGACAGCGGGAAGGAGGGAGGGAAGGAGGGAGGGAGGGAGGAGGGCAGGAAGAGGAGGAAAGACGAGAAAGAACAAAAACAAGACAAAAGGGTTGGACACGTCGTCGTTATAAAAAACCCACGACAGACCCAAATAACAGAGAACGGGACGACGAGCGTTGTCGGCCGCGACAACTGCGGCCCCGCCCTCTTTCCTCGTGACTCCACCTCCCCGCCATCCAAGAGCACCTGGCAAATTTGACGCCCGTCCACGGAGGGAGAAGGACGCGCCGCATTTTGGCCCAAATTTCAGCTCGCTCGGTCAAATCGGCAGCGAGGGCTACGTTTTTAAAAGCCATTTCATGGTAGAAACCCCCCCAAAAGCGACTGACCATGAACCCAAATGGCGGACTTTTTGACACCCGAAAACGTCATTGAAAAGTCAGCTGGCGCAACGTGACAATTGGAAGGCGGTTGGGCAGGGCGGCAAAAAAAGTCAACTATTTTGACATAAAAATGATTTCCACCACACCTACGGTGTCCGGAGCGACCGCCCGCCGTCCAATCCGGCGGGGGAAGGCCTCCCCCGGATTGGCTGGCTTGTTTTTGTCCAAATGAAGCGCAAACGTGCTGATTTGTTGCACTTTTGCAGCACTAAAAATACCTCCCGGTGGCACGGAAGCAAACAGTCCTTCCGCGAAAGTAGGCTAGCTCCCTCGGCCCGCCGGTGGTATGATCCATATTTTATTAATAGCGCCACGGCTCCTCTGATTGATGCCGCAATTTTTAATAGCGGCTCGAAAGGGGAGGAGGGAGGGAGGGAGGCTGGCGTTCGTACCCCGGCGCTCGCCGGGAAGCTTTTTATTTGTCGAGCTAGTGTTTACGTGGCCGACCGGCGTCCTCTTTTCGCTCTCTGCCGCCGCCGCCACCGCCGATACGCGTGAAATATGGACGGGGGTCAAATCGGGGAGGAGCGACGGCCACCGGGCCTTTCTCGGAGGACGGGGGTGAGCGTGGAGCACGTGGAGAAAGTCGGAGCCGCCGTACCACATCCACAACGAGCACAGCGGAACTACACGACAACGACAACAACACACGACGGACAAGATGACACTGAAGCTGGCGTGACGGGAGGTTGAGGAGGAGGAAGAGGAGGAAGAGGGGGAGGAGGAAGAAGAAGGAGAGGGAGGAGCAGGCGCCGCTGACCGGGATAGACGTCCGATCACGTGGCTCTTCCGAGGTCAATTGGCTTTCTATGAACTAGCGGGAGAGATGGCGGCGGATAAACCAACCGTGGCTCATTTCAAAGACGCATGATGTTGGAATGATGCCTTTGAGAATGATGTGCTTTGTCATCATTCTTCCATCGTGGCCGTGAGGAAATGGGAGAAATCATTGACAAGCACTGGACTAGCCACAAAATAGCCCAAAATGTCGAGTTTTTTTTCAAAATCAACCAGATTTTGAGGCTAACGTGTCGTAGCATTAGAATTAAATCTGATCGATTAGCAGCGCGGGAACGTTGAGCCGACGCCACCCGCCCTCCCGCTTCCGATGGATCGGACGTCTATTCATTTCTATTCACAACGGGAGCATAAAGAGAGCCACGTTTTCAGAGCGGGATCACGGATGGCTATTTTGGGAGGGGGGGGGGGGGGGGGGGTCTAACCTCGGCCATTGTTTGGAAGATGACAGGACCACAGTGAGTTCAGGCTGGAAGGTGAACAAGCACATGTACAGGAGCGGTGTGGTGGGAGAAGGGGTCCGGGGGGAGGGATTGGTTTTGGGGAGGAAGGGGAGAGGGGGTGGGGGGGCGGGGGGGCAGGAAAAAGGGGTCAGGGTAGAGAGGGAAAGATGCTATATAGAGCCAAAATATTCCACCACGGCCCCAAGATTTCACATGGAATGGGACCGTGGCCAGAGGTGGGAGGACGTCACCCGGAAGTGAACACGTCTTCCGGGGACAAAATAAAGCGCTCCAGTCCGTCTTGCCAAATTAAAAAGCCCCACTTTTAATTTAAACTTGTGAACGTGACATAGACAGAATTGAAGTTTTATCGAGCGGGCTCCATCGAATGATAGCTAGCTAGCTAGCATGGAGTCCTCCTGTACTACGCTCAGATTGTTTTTTCTTTCCAAACATACACGGGACTGAGATTTGGGCAAAGCGGCGACGCTCCTCCCACCTCTGAGCAAAGCCTTCCCGCGTGGGGGCGTGACGTCACGCGTTCGGCGGCGATGCCCGTTTCCCCCGCCGTTCCGCGAAGGGCGATGCTAGAAAAACGCGATGACGGACGCACTGACGCACGGACGCACGTACGCACCTCTGCTCAGGCCGTCGGGGCCCCGCAGGATCCGGCACTCCTCGATCTGGCCGAAGGCGGAGAACATGACCCGGATGTCGTTCTCGTTGCACTTCTTGGACACCATGCCGATGAACAACTTCCTGTCTTCCACCGCTGCATGGAGACAGAAACAAAGCAAGAAAAAGGAATAAGGCGCTCATTTTTAGCCCCGGCCGGGTTAGACGTCCAATCCGTTTGGAGCGGGAAGGAGGGCCAAATGGATGGAAAACGGCCCTCTTGACTTCTGGACATTCCCCGCTTAGCGAAACAGCCATTGAAATTGGCGCCGTCAGGCGGGCACTCGACGGGGAGGAAACGGCGTTAGCGTGGCCGAGCGCCATTTATCTCCTCTTTTTTTTTTAAGCACCCGAACAATCGACAGAGCAAAATAAACAAGCGCGCTATTGATTTCCCAGAGTGCAACAGAGCGCTTATCTGCTTCTTCGCCTGGCGCTCGCCGCTGACACTCGCCTCATTAAAAATGAATCGGATTAGCATCGAGCGCGCGCTCGGGTCGGGCGGGAGACCACCGGCGTCACCTGCGGTCGTCTTCGCCGGCGTAATGAGACGGGAGCTTTTGCTAAGCAAAAATGGCCGACGGTTCTGAGTTTGGCGCCACCAATTCGCTGGACGTGGAGAAAACCAAAGTGCGGCTTACACTCCGGAAAATATACAGGCAACACACATAACATGTGTTTGGCTGGCGCTAGAATTTTTTTCCCATCTTTGGCCGGCCGTCGATCGCAATCAAGACGGTAAACTTTCTCGGCGGGAGGAGGACAAACGACGGGCGGCGAGACGCAATCCATCGGCGAGCGGATCTTCGGGAAGCGGGTCGCCACCGGGGAGCAGTTCAACGGCGGGCCAAAATGCTTCAACTCCGATTGACCTCCCGTGAAGAAGGCGCGCGCGCGCGCTTGAATAATTCAACGGGCTTCCGACTTCTACGCTCCGCCTTTTTGAAAATTAGAGGCAAGCGGAGCGTGGCGCCGGCGTACGGCGGCGGCGGCGAAGCGCGAGAGATCGAGTGACGGACGGACGTGCGCTTACCGTTGGACTTCTCGCTGTCGGCGGGCTTCATCTGGATGGGGTGGTGCATCTGCAGAAAAAAAAAAAAAAAAGGATGAGCGAGGAACCACGTAGCGAAGACCCGTCCTTTGAAATTGCGATCGTCTTTTAGATCTGTCCAAATTTGTCGTGGCGTGCAAAGGGGATGCTCCTTGACACGCGTTCAAAACTCCACCGGCACTCGGCGACGTCTGAGAGGAGGAGTTAAGAGCTACTTTTCTGACCCGCTGGGAGATTTGGCCTTGGAGTGCCTGGTGGCCTGCCTCCACAGCGCGCAACGTTACGGCCGTTCAAAGTACGGGGAGATGGCGTTCATCTTAAAAGCATGCAAAACGGCTATCATGTCTCTCGGCGCCGTTGACCACGATGGACTTTGCTCCTCCGCTGCCGTCCCTCCCGCTCCCGTCCGCATCATTAAATGAAGAGCTGATGCGGTCCTGAGTAGGCCGTATGTTTTGAATCGCTTTGAGAGGATTTTTTGATTTTTTGGGGGGGCAGCGCCGTGGGGGATCTGATGTTTGATCTGCAGAGACGGATGACGGCCATTCTGGCGCCGAATCAATCGCGCTCCACGCCGGTCGAGCGCCCTCGGGCTTCCGTCACGCGGCCGTACGCCACTTTGATCCTTCCCTTCTAGCTAGCGCTCATCCTCTGTCAGTTCAGCCGTCCGCCTCGAGGGGGCGGACGCACGAAAAGAGACGAGTCGAGATGCGAAAGGGATGGACGAACTGGTGCAAAATATTGTCCCCAGGGCTGCTAGTTTGAGAGGCCTCTCCTATTTGAATTCAATTCGGGGGAAAAAAATCATAATTCCTGCACGAAAGGGTTAAGAAAAGAGAAAAAGTCGAATGTCTTTTTGTCTTAGGAGTAACAAAACATGAGACGGAAGGTCAGACGCTGGCGAAGGCACAAAAAGAAAACGAGCGCACATCTTTTTTGGGCGCACATCAAAAGTGCTCGCTCGCTCGGTCGGTAGCGCTTAATCTGTCTCCAAAAACAAAAAAAGGAGCATAAAAAGACACACACACATTTTGTGGAATGAGGCCGTCCTTTTTTGGAGAAAGATTCTAGCAAACACTATTGAAACACAGCTGAATCCAAGTAAAAGGTCAGACTTTTACCTTGGCAGGAGCCACGACGCCGACAGGAAGTGCTTTTCGTCGGACACACACACACACCCACGAACAAGCTGCGCTACACGCAGGTACGCCACGGCGTGCCACGGCGTGCCACGGCGTGCCACGGCGTGCCACGGCGTGCCGGCGGGTCAAAGTCACACAGATGGTCGGCACGGTCGGATATCGGCGCGCCGCTTGCCGTTTGAAGAACGGCAGATAAATGGACACAAACTTCTTTTTAGAGCGCTTTGCTTGGCAACACATGGGCGGGACCATTTGCTTATGGGTCCCCCAAAAAGGGGACAACTGGGGCCGTCAAGGGTGGGTGAGCGCCTCACTTTCTTGTCCTTTTAGGGCACTCCGTGTACATTTTGGAGCATTTCCTTTTTAGGGAATTTGGGGGTGGCTATCTGCTAATTTGGGGCGTTTCCAGGTGACTTACTGTTGGTAAATGGCAAATAAATATGCTTCAACGCATACATTAAAGCGGATTTCAAGAGAAAGATGGTGGATGGGGGCTTAGATGAGATTTAAATATGAAGCGTATCTATGGATTTAAATGCCCGGATTAAAATAGGCTGCTCCGTCGGAGGAGCCCGCCACAATAAAAGCGCCAAGAAAAAGCATCTTGAGGAAAAAGCAAAGCTCCGCCGGAGCAAAGTCGCGTGCGTCCCCGCCGCCGTCCTTCCCCTTCATCCTGTGTTGGGCCACGATTAGACATCTGTCACCCGCTAATCAAAGCGCCCGATTGGCCGGAAAATCTGGGAGGCCAGCAAAGGCTAAACGTCTCGTCGCTCGGGGATCGATAACGGCCAGCGGCGTGATGCCTCCAAACAAAAACACGTGGCGGCGATCGCCATCAGAAAGAATGATCGGACGGGAAAATCTATTTTTTTCTCTCTCTCTCTCCCCGTTTATCGCTCGTCCACGCTTTCTTTCCCTCCATTTGCGGCGTGGGCGTCTACTTTGAGCCGCTTCTAGCCTGACCTTTGACTCGACCTTTGGCGCCCGGACGGCAAAAAGCAGAAAAGAACGAGGAGCCGGCACTCGGAGCGTCCGTCGGCGGAGACCTCGGCGCGACCTCGGCGCGACCTCGAAAAACACACAAACTAACAAGCTCGCCGGCTCATTTGCTTGCAAGCTGTCCACTGGAAGTAAAAGATCTTTTGGCTGGAAAAGTTGGTTTGAAACAATTTTTCATATTGCAATGGAAACTGTGCATGTTGAATCAGGTAGTAAAAAAACCAAACGCATTTTACGATACAAAAATGACAATAATCGTCAAAGGGTAGTATGGGGATGAATGGGGAACGAACCGTGACCTGTAAATGGCGATACCAATCGTATCGCCACGTATGAGGCAATATGCACCCTACTTTCTCGTTCCACTACGACGTAAGAAGCGTCTGCTTTTTTGCCGGCGTTTCGGTAAAAAAAAGCGCGTGACGCACCTCCCGCCGCCCGGATTATCCGTGGCCGCCTGAAGCGAAAGGGCCGAGGCGGGGGGACGCCCGAGCCGCATAGAAGAAGAGTGGGGGTCCGTTTTCACGTGGCCGTAATCCCCAAAGTGCCGCGTTCGACACAAGTGGCTGCAATTTAACCTATTTATTCCGATGGCGCTCCGTCCTTGGGGCCAACCCGGCGCGCATAAGCGGATTTGGACGGCGCCCGGCCCGGCCTTATCGCCCACCACGCCCCCCAAAATACACAAAACGCAATCTGGTTAGTTGTGGCGGAAAGGTGACGCTTGCAACTCTGGCCTTTTTTTTTTTTTTTTTTTTTACCCGACAGTGAACTGTTTGTTCATTTTCCAAAGAAAAGGACGACAGGTGGTTGCTAGGCAGAGTCCAAAATCGGTTAGGTGTTCTGATTTGAACTGACCGGTTGCCGTAGACGTCTGAAATTGGATTGGACGTGGATATTGGAAGAGTTTGAGTTGAAATTTGAAAGCTCACTTACCCCTGTTAAGGTCTTGATATTGTGCAGTGCATTCTGGGCTTCCAGGGCAGCTTTTCGCGTGTAAAATGTCACAAAACAGCAGCCTGAAAGGTTAAAAAAACAAGCATTTCAAGCATTTACCTCAATCCATCCCATATGAATGACTTTATTTGGTTAATTTGATGCTGTCTCTAAATGGGGGTTATTCACCTTATTGCATGCAGCAGGTCATGGAATCTATTAATAACAAACAAACAAGCTCTGCTATTTTGCAGCTTTTAGCACACTCTTTTTTTGCAAGGCACAGCACCTGCGTGCTGCCGACTAGCGGACGGGAGTGGAAGCGCAGCATCCTATTGTTTATTTCCAGCAAAAAGGCCAAAATCAATTCAGACGGATTTTCAATGCCAATTGGAAGTCAATGTCAAATGAAAGCAGCCATTTATAAAGAGGAGACCCTGATTTACTGAAATGAAATAAAGCAAAGAAGGAAAAATAAAGAGGAGAATCAGATTCATTCATTTGTGAGCGACCATCTTTCCGACGGATGAAAAAGCCGTCGAGCGGAAACGACCGCCGTAAGCCCCAGCGTTTCTTGGCGTCCGGCGTCTGACAAATCTCCCGGCGACGGCGGCTAGAACGGCGAGGAATCTCACCGGCGGCGATAACCGGACGAGGCAATTATCTGCTCTAATGGATTGGTTTGAGTGAGAGCGGCCCCGGCCCCGGGCGCGGCGGGCGCGGCGGCCGCGGCGCCCGCTCCTTTCCCAGCCGCTCAAAGCGGAGGGGCCAATTACGCCGCCCGCTTTAAGAAGGCTCCCTTCGCCCACTGGCGCCTCCCACTTTCCGCCACGGAAATCGGCAACGTTTATCCTAAACGACTTGCACGTGAAATACTACGGTGGCTCAAGAGGCATGTGCAAGTTTTAACTAGGGACATTTTAAGAGAATCAAATGGCTAAAATATGAAAATGACAAGGGCAACCTTAGCGGAAAACGGGGGGCATTTTAGGGTGTCCCGTGGCGTCGTCCCATTGGCATTAAATGCGCAAATGCAACTTTACAGTCCGTCCAAGACCTTAAAGACGTGCCAAAGGGATTTGGCTCCTGTGCCTTTTTGGAGGGTGGGCCGGCCCGTGGCAGGACCATGGCGAGGTGGCCCATTTCCGCGGGGGTGCTGCCTGCTGCTAATGAAGGCATTCAACTTGTTGTACGGCGCTCACCGGGGCGGGGCGGATCATTAAGATAAATGAGACAGCGCGTGGTCCCCCGCCGACACGTTGGCTGGCTGGCTGGCTCGCCATTGCCGTCGCCGGATGGAGCTCGGCCGGCGCTTGATCCGTGTTTACCCCTTTGGTGCTCTTTGTCTCGCACGCCCCTATTTTCTCTGGCGTTTCCCATCCCAATTTTTCTACCCGAGCGCACGCAAAAAAAACAAATAATAAATAAATCAAATCAAAAAATACTTAGGGGAGGGGGCAAATTGCTCCATTTCTCACATTCTCGCCGCCGCCTCCGCCACCACCGCCATTGCATCTGGTTATTAACTCCGAACACATTAAACTAACAGCGGTGCCACGCAATTCCCCGGACCACCGCAGTCAGCATAAACACACAGCAACGCCCACGCACACAAAAACACACCCTCTGATATCCAACTTAGTTTCTCAGCGACTGTCTGTATTTTGGCAGCAAAACGCCATTTGGAAAACGTCATCAGTGAGATTTTTGACATTTATCGGGAACACGACTTGGGGACACCGGACCAGGTGAAACGGAAGACCCGATGGCGCCTCGGAAGGGCCATTCCACATCCGCGTCGGGGACAAAATGTCTGCTACGGCGGCTAAAAAAACGTCTGGGCTACCATTGCCCGACAGAAAGGAAACGCGGCAAATAGTCGACGGGCTGTCTAGAAGCGTCAAACTATTTTTCTCACCCCGTGTTTACCGACTGAAATGGCAAAGCGGGTTGGCCCCGACCCCGCGACATCCCTTTCAGGCGGCGCTCACGCCGACGGAAGGTAAACAGAGCGAGACGGGGACCTCCGAGCGACCGCGCCGCCCCTCCGAGTCCGCGTCGGACCGGGTCGCTCGGCTAACGCGCAAATAAGAGCCTCCGTCAAAGCCGGCGTTTCCGCCGCTCCGGAGAGCGGGAAGACAAAATCGGCGCCGCTCTCCACTCGTGGCTCGCAAAACATTTCATTTCAAGCGACAGAGCGCGCTAAATGCGCGGCGCGCTGACAATTCCGACACAAGCCGAGCGGAAAATGGAGAACTTTAGGGGTCCCATTAAGCCTTTGGCAACACGGTGAGCTCCCGTCAACGTCCTGCACGCTTTAGCCGCTAGCTCGCCGAGCGGCTCGCCCTAAAAAGGAGCGCATTTTTGCCGCCGTATAAAAAGAGGCGGTACGGGGCCACTCCTTCATTTTATGAACCGCTTATCCTCACCCGGGTGGCGGGGCAAGACTACAAATGAATTTTTGAAAAATTCAATAATTAGCCTCATTTTCACGCCGGCGGATCCGTCGAAAAATAACGTCGACGCGTCTCCCCGAACGGGAGCTGGCGAAGATTGGCGAGACGCACGGTCGGCTTCCCCATTTCCTAGCGTGGCTTTTTTCTGCCTACGACGGAGTGGCGCATTTCCCTCCCCGTCTCATTAGGAGCGTCCCGCGGCGCGCTTTTCTCGCCCGGATGCGTGTTAACGTGGCGGCGGGCGCAATTGACGAGTTCATCAAAGGGGAAAGTCAAAATGGGGGGAGGCCTCGTCTCCGAGTACGCAAACGCCGATTGGAGTTCGCCGCGATTAAACGCGCGCCCAAAGGCAATCGGTCGGGCGGAAGCGTCGACGTCACGCCTCCTCGCCCCGCGTTTGGCGGCCTCCGTTTCGTTTTTTAACGCTCGGAGCGGCTTCGTTTTGTCGGTCGGTCGGAGAGCGACGCCTCGTTCAAAGCGGCAAAAGGGGGCGGGATTTACCTTTGCTCTGTGGCGGGTTCTGGCTGCGGTCCCGCAGGATATTGATCTGGTAGACGGCGCCGTAGGGTTTGAAGAGCTCTTTGAGCTCCTTCTCCGACCAGGAGCGCGGGATCTGGCCCACGAACATCTTGATGGCGTCCGGGTCGGGCTGGTCCGAATGCTCCAAGGCGCCGTTCATCTTTCCGGCCGTGCCGTTGCTGCGAGAAGAGAAGACAGAAAAAAAATTAATTAGCCATACGCGTTGGGATGTCGAATGTTTTGGGCTCAAACGTCATCATTTTGCTTAAACGGGTCGCGTCGGCACGCCACCGCGGGGCGAACGATTGGCGTCAACCCGCGAGGCACCTTTCCTCCGACGTTCATTAGCCTGGGCTGTACGCCGCCGGCGTCGATGAATAATGGCTGATTATATTTTGGGGTGCGCGCGGTCGCCACGGTAACGCGCGCCGCCACGTGCGGAAAGGGAAAGCGTCAGATAAATGTCACGGCGGCTAATGAAGCCGCACCGGCACCCCGGCGCTCGGCTAGCGCGCCGCTAACGAGCTGACGCGGGCTAATGAGGACACGGGCGCGGCAAAGACAACACGCCGACGCGTGACGAGCGCCAAGGTTACGTGTCTCCGCACCCAAACGCGACTTTTCTAAACGATCGCATTTTAGCATAAACGACGCTAACGAGCGCTAGCGCGGCCCGTCGTCGCCACGGCGGGAGGATTCGGCCAGATTCGCCGCTTTCGACGGTGTCCACGAGGCCATTGGGAAGCCCACCACCCAGATCAGAAATCTGACCTGATTGGTGATTAGAAATGGCTAAAGGTTATACTTTAAGTTCATCGGTGGGATTTCCAATATCTTAGCGCAGGGGTGGGGAACCTTTTTGAAAGAGAGAGCCATAAACAATTCCTATTTTCAAATGTTATTCACAATGTAAAAGTCAAAATACATGAAAATGTGCACATTTTTTAGTCATTTGACCACTTTTAAAGTACAAAAGTCTCCAAATTCTTTTGACAACAATATGCTGTTGCTAATCAATGAATATCAATGAGTTCAATGAGTATCAATGAGAGAATCGCTGCAGAAGACTCATGAAAAAAAATCAATCAATGCCAAAGTGCGGACGTGACGTTCCTATTGGTGTGTTCGGCTCTCGGCTCTTTCACCACCGGTTTCCATATTTTAGCTCAGAGCCCAAGGCACCCATCAAAAGAGCCACATGTGGCTCCCGAGCCATAGGTTCCCTACCCCTGTCTTAGTGTCTAGGAATAAGAGTTTGAAAATGTGTTTGTGAGCCTTCTTTGCGCTGTACAATTGAAAAAAAGGAAAAAAAAGATTTCACTTGGTTTCAATCTCTCGGCCACAAACATTTTAATAGGGATAATTTTGTTCAAATTGCCACAATTCTATTTGATTCGGGTTTGGATTGATTTGTGACATCATTCTGCCCATTGGGGGCCTGCCCCAAAAGAGTCCAATGGGCGGGGGAGACGAACGGGGGGAGGCGCCGACGTTGGGCCATAACATTAGCGGCTATTAGGGGGGCCGCTGCTTTTCATTAGGCTTTATGGCTCGGAAAAACATTGTCACGCGTAGCAATTAGCCACACGACAGATGGCTCCATATGCCCAAAAAAAGGCTTTTTTTTATTCGTCCCTTCATTTCAATTCTCGGGACGATCAACGGCGTCATGTCGGACATATGTCCGCGTACGACGGGGGGTGTCCCCGTCATTTTTGGCGCGACTTCCACTTCAATCCAAGAGCACACGGAGACATTTTCTGCTTCTTTACATTTCAAAAAAATGCTTCTTCGGCGACGGAGATGGCTCGTTTCCAGTTGAAGCAATTTGCAGCGCTTTTGCTCGTCGTAATGACTTGATTTCAATCTGGATCTTGAATTTGGACCGGCGTTCCCACCGGGGGCCCGCGCAAAAGCCGGCGTTTAACGGGCCTCGTCGGCGCTAAACGCCGCAAAAAGCCGCCGGGGGATTTGGCGGGCCCGCCAGATCGCCCGCCGATTTGCCAAGGCGTCCGTCCGTCCGTCGAGGGAAAGCGCTGGCAAAGCGGAGGAGGAGGAGGAGGACGAGGGAGCGCA
Source organism: Stigmatopora argus (assembly GCF_051989625.1). Lineage (NCBI taxonomy): Eukaryota > Metazoa > Chordata > Actinopteri > Syngnathiformes > Syngnathidae > Stigmatopora > Stigmatopora argus. Next base: position 8,986,899 of record NC_135409.1, on the reverse strand, counting down.
AATGGCAGACAAGGACGCGCCCGTCTTCCTCGCCATCCGTGACGCAAAGGCGCCACCGGCTTCTTTCTCTAAAGCGTTGGGAGTAAAAAGGCGGCACCCGGAGTGACCTTTCGGCTTGCGAGCGGCAAGCCTCAAAGCGACTCCCCGTTAGGTGTCGCGGCGGGCGCTTTAACACCGAGCGGCGTGCGATCGATGGCGCGCATCCTTTGTGCTTTGTTAGCCGTAATAGGCATGGATTTTCTCGAGACGCCAGACCGACGGAGAAGGACCAGACGCGGGTCATTCTCCACGTCCCATCGTTGGAAATCAGTCCATTGGACAAACTGGGAACGGAGCGTGGCCATTAATAACAAACGTTTTCCTTCCTTCGTTCAACGGCCGCCTGGCCTTCCGCTTCAAATGGATTGAGCTAGCTAGCCAGCTAGCTAGCTTCCAACAAATAGCAATAGTTTCCATCTGTTCCAACTTCCACAACAAATTAAATCTGTATATAAACAAGTTTACTGAAATAAAAGACACCCCCCCCCCCCAAAAAAAAACAACAAAACATTTCACTCTCCAGCTGCCAATGACAACGTTAGACGTCCAAAGGATAAACTAAGGATTGGCCGCAAATGCTCATGGTGACGGCGCTGGACGTCCAGTCCAATTCGAACGCGAGGAAACGCAAATAGGTTGAACGTCCGACGCCGTCGATGGCGGCCAACGAATGAATGGAAAATAATGGGCTCCTAAAGGGGCAGAAGCGCCATCGTTAGCATCTTCCGCCGGAGGCTCCGTTAAAGCGTCCATCCGTGACCTCCCGTGGAGGCGCCACGCCATTAGCGAGGCGGCCACGCTAATAGCTAGCGCGCTAATTCGCCCACCGAAGCCGCTTTGATCCAAACGGCGAGCGACAAAGTTAACGAGCAAACAAAACAGGCGGCGCTAAATGGCGGCGGTCGCGCCGCCGGGAGCCGCCTTTTGATGTGGGAGCAAAACAAGACGGGATGCGGGATGCGGCTTCGGCGGCGGCAGCGGAGGTGAGGCCGACGCCTAATTAGCTCGCCGCCGCTTGATTGAAAGCAAAATGAGAGCAAAACGAAGGAAATGGCGGCTTCCGCAGGGACGCCGCGGGGAACTTTTACACGTCCACAATGTTATATCCTGGATTATTATTTTTTTTTAAAGCCTAGGGCCACGTTAAAGAACCATCCGAGTGCCAGATGAGGAAGATTTAACCGCTGCGCCGATGTTTCCTATGAAAGGGAGAACAAATTGCGACTGCCAACGGGTAAACTTGCCCGCAATCGCAATGAGCTCTGTTGCACCAATATTCTCCTGAAAGGGTTAAACGGGTTGAGATGGGAGAAGGTTTCAAAGGGCCGCCGCAAAAATGATGACGTGAGGAGGTACGCGCTAGGAGCTGCTCTAGCACAGTCAACAGCATCCCAGCGCTGGTCACATCTCGCCAACGAACCTTTTTATTTTTTTGGCGCGCCCGCGGGCGTCCCCTCGAGCGGCCAAAACGCCGACTGACAAAGGGAACGCTCGGCAAAGTGAAGAAACTAATTCAGGCTCATTTTCTTGGCACCGCAAGAAAGACACACGATCGGCGTCAAATCCATGGCTAGATTTAGGACAGAAGCCGACGAGACCTTTGGATGGCGTGCGCCGTTGAGCCAGCCCAAAAAAGAAAAGATGGCGGCATCCCGTAGGGAGCCCTCGCTTCGGATTAGCATTCACACGCCGGCGGTGGCAGTCAAGGTTACACCTGACAGACAGGAAGCCAGCCGTTTACGGGTTATGTGCGCTCACGTCGCCGCTCGCCGACGTCCATACTAAGCAGCGTGATCAAGCCGTGGCAAAAAAAGGGAGCCAGACGGGGATTTACGGGGGGACCTTTCGCCACCCCACTTTGGCCTTAGCTCGCCTTCTATTTCCAGTCAAACGCTTTCTCCGAGAGCCGAGCTACGCTATCACCGCTAACGTATCGAGCGGTTTGTTTTTGACTGGTGTGGTCAAGGCCAGACCGCGTGGGATTGTCACCAGATGCCTCGCGGCTAACGTGAGACGTTAGTCCTCCTTTGTGGACTGGCGCAACCCGAAGGAGCTGCAGATTTTTTCCCCATCTACTAGCATGCTACGCACGGGTTTTCTAATCTCTTGTTTTCGCGCAAACGACCAATCATTTATCGAGTCGGCTCACGTCGTGGCGCGGCTAGGCACAATTCCGATGATGACATCACAACCAGAATGGAGCCGCAGACTGGAAATCCTTGTAGGAGTCATTGTTCATTGTATTTCACTGAATTGACTTCAGCCTTAAATCGTATGGATTGCATTGAATTGCAAATGCAAATTGTGGCCCGGCCGGCCCTAATCCGGAATCTCGATCCCGACGCCGGAGAGCGGGAATCATTTAGGAGGGCAAACGAGAGGAAGACGCCAGCGCTAAGCTCTCCCCGCGGCGGACTGACTATCCATGATCCCGGCCGGGGAGGAAGAAGAGGATCCGCCCAGAAGAGAGGCTTCATTGTGCATTTTCCGGAGGCCGCGCCGTGAAGAGCGAGCGCGTGCGAGGCCGTCGGCTAAAAAGCGGCGCTGCTCTCAAGGCCGCCCGATAAATACTCGTCTCGGGAAGGAAAGGAAAGGCATTGGGCATATCTTACTCCCGCGCTTTGATTCACAAAGACTACCTTTGTGCGCGCGTGAGAACATTAAGTCGCTTCAACGCAAGCCTCCATGTAGGAGTAGCGCTCCGCTAACCTGCGTGCGGCGCAAGACAAACGTGCTGCAGGCGACGGGGTCACGACCGGGTGGGGGTCAAACCCTTCCCGGCCCTTTCAAGTCCGCGATTCCAAGATTTCATGGCACGACGAGTCCTGAATAAATCACAACGGCCACCCCAAAGTCCACAAATTTAAGAGAATGCTTGTTAAAACCAGAAGAATGCCTAAATGGGTCTGCGATTTGATAGTACGCCGCCGTAACCAGTCGTTGTTATGCTCCCAAAATGGAGGCCAACTTCTCCAACTAAAGTCGGAGTCGGTCTACGGATAACGCCTGGCGGCTAACGCGAGTGACGCAGACATCGTCGCTACGCCCAGTTTAGCGCAAACAGTAGCTAGAGCCAAATCTCGTAGGACTAGAGCGAGATGCGTTTGGGGTCATCGGGGCTAAGCGCTATCCGCCGCGAGCTGTCCGCCTTCTCGGCGGCGGATACGAGAGGGCGCCGAGGGCCCCCGCCCACGCCCACCCACGTCCTTCAGCCGCCGAGGCATCGCCTCGGAGGAGCGGCCGCGAGCGACCTTAAGCTAGCACTCCCAAAATAACATTGAGTCCGCGGCTGATTTTCCCAACGTGTCGGCGGCAGCTTGCCCACCGTGACCCTGACCCTGGCCAGCTCATGGCGATGCGCATGCTAACAAACCAATTTGCTTCTCAGATGCCGGCATTCTGACGGAGACAAAACTCAAAGTGGTTAGAAAATAGCACATCATACCGAAGAAGAAAGTCAAGCAATTAGCAGCGCGGCAGCGTCAAAACAACGGAGGAAGGAGAGACAACGATAAAGCCACCAAAGTGAAACTGTCCTCCAAACCACTTTGGCGTCGATGCAGACTTACGCCGACAACGGCCAAGTCCGCCCAAACGAAACAACACGCAACGTAAAAATAGTAAGGACTTACCGTATTTTCACGACTATAAGGCGCACATAAAAGTCTAAAATTTTCTCCAAAATAGACAGGGCGCCTTATAATCCAGTGCGCTTTATATATGGACCAATACTAAAATTGTTATCACGATAAAATCAAATAAATCAGTCGATAGGACAACTACGGCAAGCAGCCCCCGACTCTACTATTTCCCGTAGATAAAGTACTGCGCAGTGACTGCTGGGATATCGAGTTCTTAATACACCCAGTTCTTCAATACACCCAGTATGATCATTTCGGCTGTATTTACAAAAGAAATCCTGCCGCTAGATGTTGGCGTCAACGGAGCATTCAAATGTAGATTGCAAACTATATATATATATATATATATATATATATATATATATATATATATATATATATATATATATATATATATATATATATATATATATATATATATATATATATATATTAACTCGGAGCTTGCCGTCATTCCCGGAGGCTTAAGAACTACAACCGCGGGTTCTGGCGTTTTGGAAGACTCATTTGGGCAATTGTTTCATTCGGACACAGAAAATGAGGACTTTGATGGATTTGTGTGTGATGATGACGTGAGTAAGTTGTAAAATGTCTAAATAAAGTACAACTGACCTCAGTTTTGCTTCCGTTGCCTTTTAAAAAACGCGTTTTTAGCGTGTGGGTGTAGCGTGCAAGAACTATATATCCCAGCAGTCACTGCGCACCGGGACCCGGAAATAGGCTACTTCCGGTAGCCAGCGCTATTGCGTTTCGATGTTCATCCATATATAATATATATGCGTCTAAAAAAGTGGTGCGTCCTTTGTGTGTTTAAAATACAGAAACAGCACTCGTTACTGACACTGCGGCTAAAAATACCATGCGCCGAATAGTTGTGAAAATACGGTAAATAGAGGGTTTCGCGTACTGAGTTGATAGGGCAAGTTAGTTTGGTTCGAATGGCGTCGCGGTCGCTTGCAAATCCGCCGCCATTGAAAAGCCCATCTTTCCGTGCGCCCGATGACAGTTATGCTAGTAGCGACCACATTTTTCAACTATGTTCTTGCACTCCTTTTTTCCTCAAAAAGACAAACTCAGCGGCTGCCATTCACGGTGACAACCCCCCGTCTATCATCGTCGAAGGCCCCCCCAAGGAATTCACGTGAGCAAATACGACAATTTGCAGGTGACTTGACGCCCTTTGTGGCGCCGCCTTCCGGAACGTTCTGTGACGGCCTCCCCTGTCGACTGTGTGTACTCGTTTGTGTGTGTGTGTGTGTGTTGTTAAACAAGTTAGCGTGCGTGTACGCACTCCGCTAGACACGTTCGCACTTGAACGCATCACACGGGCGAACATCACAGCTGAGCCGAGGGGACGCAAGTGGGACATGGGGAGGGGAGGGGGGAGGAAGGGAGACGGAGCCAGAGAGGGGGTGCTTTTCTAAAGAAGCATGTGAGGGAATTCAAACAAGTCACCCCCCCCCCCAAAAAAAAACTAAAAACGCGCACCCCCCCAAATGTCGCATGCATCGTCGGGCGGGACCAACTTAGACAGGCTTGAAATGAAAAGCTTTCTCTTGGAGGGGATCAAAGACATCGACGGCTTAGAATTATTATTATTTTGAATTTATTTTCAATGGAAGCAAAAGAAAATGTGCAAACTCACATTCGGTCAGGAGGCATGAGCAAGCGACTCTCCACCATCAAGTCCAGACTGTACGCGGAAGTCATGATGGCTCTTCAAGCTTTTTTTTTTTTTTTTTCCTCTTTTAATTTTCTTCTTCTTCTTTTTTTTTTTTAATGAGTCTCAGGTGGGTGCCGACGGGCAGACTGGCATCCGTCCTCCCCGCGGAAGAGCAGACAATCGGGCGCGATGGCGCTTGTCATCCTCCTCCCTCTCCTCTCCTCTCCTCTCCTCTCCTCTCCTCCCCTGGATTTGCGCGTCTTGTCGTCTCCGGCGTCCGCTCCGGCGAGAGCGCGCGCGCGGGCGGGCGGGCGCGTGGCCGCTCGCACGGAGGGCGGGGCTTCGCCGGACTGCCGACGACCATCAAAGCGCCTCTTTTCCCACGCTAAATAATTGCCAACATTGAAGGTCTGCGTACGTCACGGGTTCAAAGGGTCAAAAAGCAGTCGTCTGTCAATGTGCGACTAGGAATGGACTAGAAAGCCATCTTTTTTTGTTCCATCATCAGCATTTTAGCATTAGCGATGATCACCAGCACACTGCGCTACTGGAAAAGGTGTTTTTATTTATTTGTATTTTTTCCTGGCTCCATTGCGACCATTCCCTCCCACCAATCTGAAAAATCGTCAAGGGCCGTCGCATTTAAGCGGCGAAGAGCGCTCGCCTCCGCCCAAAAGTGTTTGTCGGCCGGCAAAAGACGGCGTGCTACAAAACCGAAACGGGAGCTTGGGCGCCAAGGAAATTTGGAGCACCGCGGGAAGGGTGACGCGGCTTTTAACGGGCACGAGCGCGCCGCCGCTTTAATCCGCCGTGAAATGTGGGGCGCCGCCGTGGCGTTTGGGGAATGGCCGCGAGGGGAGAACGCCGCAGACGGGGAAGACAGACGTGACGCTTTGACGGCGCCCGTTATTTGCCACGTGTCTTATCTATCTTGAGACAATTGAGACCGCCGATAATGAGCAAACTGCCGCCGTTGCAATTGTCCACCATCGCAGAAGACCAATCCGGCCAGTCTTGGAACCCATCTACCGCCATAAAAAGGTCTTACTGCAGACCGAGTAGAAACAATGGAGTGGAACGATAAAGTGGATTGAAAGGCGTAACCTGAGAAGCCAGCGACAGGCGGGCGGGCGGGCGGATAAGCCAAAAGCCAGGCTAAAAGCATTTTGCCTTTTCTAAGCCCAAAGAGAGAAGCGCTGGGATGGGATGGGAGAGTTCCCAACCCGGATGGCAACGGCGAGAGACGAGAGATGGTAATTGGCCGGCGGCGCCCGTCCCCGTCATTCATCACCCCGCCGCAAGACAACTCCGCCAACAAATCTGCGCCCTCCCTAGCCTCCCTCCGTCGCCCCCGTCGCCCCCCTCGGCCCCGCGGGCCCATCCTCTGCCTCATTAAAGCGGCGAGATCAGGGCAGCGCACATTTATTTTCATTTAAGGCCGGGCCAATCGGCGGGGGCCGCCGTCCCTCCCTCGCCGCACAAGAGGCAAACACCCGCACGTACGCCGTATACTCTGTACTGTTTTCTATTTATTCTTAGTGCTACATTTCCCTGCGTACGATGCATTTTCAGCCATTAGACCAGGGCTAGGGAACCTATGGCTCGGGAGCCATTTGTGGCTCTTTTGATAGGTGCATACGGCTCTCCGCTAAAATGTGAAGTCAAATATGGTAAACAAATTTAAATTAACTTGGATTAATTTATACAGACACTCCAACATACGTTTAATGTAACTTTACACAAAACTGAATTCTAATTTTGTTGTCATCTTTTGTTACCTTCGTTCGTGCTCGTAGATATTGTTATACACGAAAGATATGCAAAAAAGACAGTGCCATGGCCACCTGGCTTGGTTGCATCACGAAATTTTGATCGCATGACGGGCGAATTATTCGATCGAAATTTCCGTCGTAAGATGAGAATATTGTATGACGAGCGGTCGTGTGACGAGGTACCACTGTATTTGGGCAGCTAAAGAGATCGATAAAGCGGAGTGAGTGGGCCACAAACGCAATCCATCCCACGCAAGAAAAGCTTTCATCGTCCTACCACTCAGTCGCTATAACATAAAAGCTCCTTTTCATCTTGTTGGCTAACACTTATCTGTCATGAAAAGCATCAACGCAACGTGGGAGGCCCAAAAAAAAGTGTCCGATCGCAAATGAAGAGCAGGCCGAGAAAAGCCTTTTTACGGCCCGGCGACACGTTGAGTCCGGGCCAAATGAGCCAGCGCTAACATCAATAACATTTGTTTAACGACACCTAGCGAGAGAGACGCTGCGTGTTGCCCGCGTCGCCATTTCGGGAACGAGATGGGATGCAGATGTTTTGTTTTGTTTTTTTTACCTTTTAACATTCCGCCATTTTGACGGAATGAAAAGATAGATGACAGACGCGCCAAAGTGGGAGCAAGCAAACAAGAACTACACTAGACTACAGACTAGACTGAAATCAAATCCATGTCCACATCTGGAAGAAAGTCCCAAGTACAAGTGCATACAAAGAAGGCAGAAAGAAGAGAGTGGCTTGATTTGCCTGCATCTCAAACCAGGGCAGAGAGAAAAAAGAAAGAAATAAGCAAAGCTAGCTTCAGTCAAATGTCAAATCCCGTCGCGGTCGGTCGGTCGGACAACTCGCTCCTCAAAAGCCGCCGTCTTTTATGCTCCTTCCATTTTTAGCACCCCGCTACAAGGTGAGCTTAAAAAAAAAAAAAGAAGCTTTTTCGCCGTCCGGAGCCCAAAACTTCCACGCTCGGGAAATACGCTGGTACCACCACAAAGCCGCCGCCGCCAGCAAATTCCCCAAACGCGGACGCGGACGCGGCGAGGAGCGCAAAACCAAATCCCCTTTTGGTCCGGGAGCGGCTCGAGGGTTGAAAAGGCCCCGAGTGGGTGACTGCCAGGAAAAGAATACAAATGATACATATTCATTCACCAGTGGGCGGAATAATAGCAAAAATGCAAATGAGCTAAAGGGCAAAGCAGCGAGCTGGAGCGCTTCCACGCCGAGGGAAGGAAGGAAGGAAGGAAAAAAAAAGGCCAGCAGCCACTCTAATAAGCACAAATCCTCCGCTCGAAAGGGAATCGATCCATCGACGGGAGTCAAAGGAAGCACCATTATAGTTCATTCATAAATATTCCCAAAAAAGTGGGGGCCAAGAGACAAAACCAAAAGGCCGTACTGTCACTTGCAAAATTGCCAAGTATTGGATGGACTGCCTTCATCAGTCTTTTTTTTTTTTAAATAAGCAATTGGAGAGACTTGACCAAATAGGAATGAGGTCAAACGACAATAACAGTGAGCCGGACAAAACCGTATTAAGTTACATTTTAATGGGAAAATTAAAGCAAATTTAAAACAGGAGATGAAATTTTAACCGGCAAGAGTGCCGTTTTCATCACGAGGGAGCTACGAGGTCAAATAATAATAAAATACTGGATGAATGATAACAAACAGGGCGCGAGGAGACAAAGGACAACTAATATCCTAGCTTGGGTTAGCCGATGGAGAACGTGCTCAACCCGCTAGCCTAGCACGCATATTTTTGGAATGTGGGAGGAAAGTGGAGTACCTGGGGAAAACCCACGCAAGCCCGGCGCTTAGCGTGGACGAGCCGACGCGGCGCGTTCGCACATGGCGCGTTTGCTCGTTGGCAAGCACGCCGGCGTGCGTGTCGCGCTCCGCCGCCGTGATGATGCCGCTGCGGCGTGTAGTGAGACTCGCTAATTGGCTCACCTGTCTCTCAGCCATCTGCCGCCCCCCCCCCCACACAAAAAAAGATGTATCAAAAAAAAAAAAGCCACAACACACATACGGTTACACCCAAAAATGTGCAAGTGCAAAAAAAGCAGAAGTAAAAGGAAAGTATTTTTTTGCACGATGTTGTTGTGGCGCTTGCAGCTGTCGTTTTCAAAACAACAATCAACAAAATGGGGATTCCGCCACGGCGGCGCCGTCGTCGCATCGCACGCGCCAGCGCAAAGTCGTCTACTTTCTATTATCGTGGCCTGTTATCATTTGCACAAACCAGAACAAACACGTTTGCCCCTTTTTCCGCAAAACAAGAGTATGGCTTTTTAAGTTAGAATTCATTTTATCGCGCCACCGACGACGCTACGGGACTCGGAGGCCATTTTAAGGGTCAAAGGTCGCTCGTTTTAACGGGCCGGGGGCAGCGTTGACCCGTAAGGACTCGCGGAGGGAGAAAAAGCACGTCGCTATGGGTTCAAATCCCCGACAATTGCGAGCGGATCCTTCGCCGCGTGCGCGCCGTGACGACGGGTGAAGGTGGTCGCCACGGCGACGTGACCTCCGCGGCGAGGCTCGTCCCGGTGAAAGTGGCCGCGGAGACGTAACAGCGTAAGGGGGGGTGGGGGGTTCACTTATTCCAACCAACGCGAGCTGTTACACGCTATTAAGCGCTCTCCATAATTCATTGGCAGATGGGTTAGATGAAATAAACAGGGCGGGCCGGCGCCTGAGTGGTTGACGCGTCGGCCTCACGGTCGATTGGTCGCCGGTCTTTTGGTCGCTGGTCTTTTGGTTGCCCGGAAGGTAAGTGATAATTACCATTTAAATGGTTGCTCCAATTCCCTAAATACAAACTGCCAATGACTATTTAGTCATACTTACTGCCCTAGTAATGATTAGGCTAAAGAAAAGCTCCAAATTTCCCGGATTTTTATTGTTTTTTGTCAGAGAACTTGTTAAGACCCTGACTGACGACGTCGCTTCTTAAAGGGACAACAACGCATGTACATACAAACTCTTCTACACTCACACGTGGGCTCAGTGAAACTGCTCATGTCCAGTGATGGCTTTTATTGATGCGTAGACCGTGTTGTTTTACCTTGTTTTGTCGCCGGTCTTTTGGTCGCCCGTTGTCGCGGTCGGGGCGACCAAAAGACCGAGACCAAAAGACCGGCGACAAATCGACCGCACACGAGCGGCGCAAACCGGACGTCTTTACTTCCTTCCTTACTTCGAAGTAGATTTGCTTTTGCCAGATTTCTCTTCCAACGCAATTTTTGCACGCTTGACTTTTCCTTCTCGATATTCTTCGATTTGAACTCTTTGACAGAGCGGATATTGAATTGGAAATGGCGCCATCGGCCTCTTTTTTACGCAGCTTCTTCCTCTTGGCTGGGGGGAGAGAGAAATTAGAAGCCAGGAGAGAGCCTTTAACGGCGATAAGTGTCAGCGGCGGCGAGTCCAGCGGCTCTCTGTCTTTCTCTTGTCGTGAATATTCATAAGCCAGGAGGGGGTGGGCTGGGGTGGGCTCGGGTGGGGGACTCGCAAAGAGAACGGCGCTCGTCACACGAGGGACGCGGCGTTCCGGGACACCGCATTGTGCACATCCCTGTAATTATGCTCTCGGTAAACAGGAAGCGTGTCTCCTGGTCCCTTAACGTGCACACGCACACACAAACACACACACACACACACACACACACACACACACACACACACACACCTGGAATGGGAGGCCTTCGAAGCGCGTTTGTATCGCTTCCACTTGCGCGCCGGCGCTATTCATACGCTAATCAACACAAGTGCTCACGTGCGCATCCAGCGCCGCGCCGCTCGCGCCAATTATCAACTGTGTGGCTTCAAAGCGCGTTCTACACAAAACGCCCTACGCTGCGTCACGCACGCACAAACACACGCAAAGCGCCCCCCCCCCTCGTATGGCGGACGGACACGCAATGCAATGACACACCGATAACAAACCAAGAGTGGCCTTACTTTTGAGTTTCTGCGACACGTGAACGCTCTTGTTTGCAGCATCGATTAAAAAAAAAAAAAAGGATGAAAGTAAGTGTTGCCATCGTCACTTGACAAAGTCAGAAATGCAAGAATGGTACAGTATGCATTTTCCCTGGGCTTTGACGGCGTGCTTTTATCATTGTCACTTTCTTCCGCCTGCTCCACTTGCTCTTCTCCCGTGCAGACGCTTGGGATTCATTTTTCACTTTTTTCAAAGACCCCCAGCCCACCCCAGCCCACAACGTCCTATTTTCCTCCCCACTATTCCATCATTTCACGTGTCTTTGTTTCTTTTCTTTCCCCCTTCCAATGGGCTGCCCTCTTTTTTCCTTTTTTCCCCTTCTACCCTTTGACCCCGCCCCCCACGGCCGGCCTTCCCATTCCCGCGTCGCCTCACCGAAACTGTCCGATTTCCTCGTGGCGCCGGCACCGGTACTTTATTTTGCAAGACGCTCAGAATGATCAAAACGTGGATATAAAATTGGCGAGACGACGTCCGGATGCCAGCTAAGAATTCTATGGACAAACAGGTTGAAAATGGCTTGGAAAGAAATGGAAAAAAAAGGCTTTGGACTAACCACTTGACGGACTGGAATTCAATCCAAGCCGTTTTGTTGGAAAGCCTAAATGTGGATGTCGCGAGCCGTGGCGCGATACGACGACGCTTGTTTTCGTCGGGCGGGTAGTGGCGGGGGCGGTGGATACGTGTCTGTGCCTGGCAGCCAATGAGCACTCGGGGAGTTGGAAGAAAAAGGGCCTACCTTTGGATGGCTCCGCCGAGGTCGCCGGCGTCCTGCCTGAAAACACACAAACGGGAGGGATTATTTCCAGATCAAACTCCGTTTGGACCAATACAAGAACGTTCTTCTTCTATCTTCCCGTCATTTTCTGAAGCGCCACGCTCGCGAGGGGGAGGAGTTTACGTGCTCTCGCCGAGCTGGCGAGGCTTTTCTCCGGGTATTCTGGTCTCCTCCCACGTCACCAAAAAGACGCACGCTAGGCTAACGGTAGGCTAAATTGCCCCTATAGGTAGGAGTGATGGATGGGTACCCTGGGATAAGCTCCGGCACCCTTTAACCAATGAAAAACAACGACTCTCGCCTGACCAAAAGTCCCGTTCCAAATACACCAATGCCGCTGTTTAAAAGCGCCTTTTTTTACCTTTTGTCATTTCCTCGTACGTCTTTATTTCCGTCACCGCTACTTTCCTCCTTTTCGGACGGGCTTCCCGATTGGCCGTTTTCTCTTTCTTTTTAATAGCGGCGAAGGGAGGCCAAATTGGCGCGCTTTGTCCCGGGGAAGCGGCGTGGGGATCCCGGCCGGCCGACCGGCCGGGCGCAATTGGGCGCCGCGTCCTCCTCTGGAGCGTGTCGATAAATTGGTCCCCCCGGCCGCCACCTCTGCCGGCTCGGCCAAATTAGCGCAGGTTTGATGTCGCCGCGGTAAATAAAATAATAAAGGCACTCGGCGCTCATTAATAAGGCATCCTGCTCGGCGGCGGCAGCGGCGGCGGCCAATAGCGGCGCTCTTTGCATTTCAAAGACGACGGCTCTTGCGTTTCATCCGCGGCCACCGAAAAGATGCTCTTGTTATGGCTTTTATTTCCAAATTCCATGAATTATGAAAAAGCGGCAACGGGACACACGTGCAGCCGTAAAAGACGAAAAGAGGCGAGGATGACGACGACAACGACGTTGCCAGCGACGGCGCTCCGCGTCCGATGGCTGGAAAGAAAACGTTACGAGTCGCGGGAGGAGCGTCACTTGCGCTTTGGGGGGCCATTTTTCAAAATGGAAAGCAAATTAGGAAGCAACATTTTAAACGGGGAACAAAATAGGCACCTGTTTATGGAACATAATAAGTTTGGGCAATAATTATAGCCTAAACAAGCTGTTGGCGGTCCGAATAACAACGACAACAACAACAAGAGAGTTAGAAAATACGGTAGTTTAGCGCAAAGCAGCTGTCGCGTTGACAAATAAGCTGCAAAAACCACTTGATTTTAACTTGAAGAAATCCATTTTAAGAACACAGCTCATCTTTGTTTCTATGTTCGAACTGAGTAGAATTGTTTCATTTCATATCTGCTTTCTATAAATGGCTAATTGCGAGCCAAAGGTTTTCACTCTATAAATGTTTCTATGCTAATTAAAATGGACTTGTTGATTGAGATGAGTGAAGATTTCATTTCTTTAATTGGTTGCTTTGGAGAGGTGATTTTTGCTTATTATAAGCCCAATGACAAGATTTTATTTCATTAATGAATTGAATTTAAGAGCAAATCTAGGCACGCTTGTTTGGAATCCTTTTTTTTTTTCAGCTTAATCGAGTCATTCAAAGTGACTTGAAGTCATTTAACTCCTTGCCTGCCACTGACGACAATTTATTTCCATTCAATTGTCATTTGGGAGAGCGCCTTGCACTCTACCTTTAACGATCGTTTAGTATGGTTTATGCAAAATAATAGGCGGCCCACGCACACTTGAATTGGTGCAATTTAGTCGTGGTCTTAATCATTTTGGAGCGAGAACGCCGGCGCCGCCGCCGCAGCCCATCTGCGTTGGAAACGGCTTTTAACACATCTTCAACACATCTTCCACCCCCCATTGGACACATTCTCCAAGACGAGCTACCCGCCATCCCTCGACCAATCAACACGCGGCTCTCCGAGATTTTCACAGCCTCCCACCCGCTCGTCTCGTTCTCACCTCCGTTTTTGGCGGGCGCGCAAACGCGTCGCGCCGTTTATATTTGGACACGTGATGGCAGGTTTTACCACGCGGATGTCATGGCGGCTTTCTTGCCGGTCGCCGAGCGGATTGGACGCACTCGATAACAAAGAGTTTAAAAAACAACAACAACAACAACAACAACACAATGGCAGGTCAAAACATTAGCTGGAGCATTCCAGCCAAGCACCACAGGCAAATGGCAAAATAACATTTTTGGGGCATGCCATCATCATTTATTTATTTATTAGCTATTTATTTATGTCTAAAATGTCTTTGGCTGTGTCTGTATTCTCACCCTCTTGCTACTGTGACAATAAAATTTCCCGAATACGGGATGAATAAAGTTATCTAATCTAATCAGCGTCCAGAAATATAGTACATATTTAGTCAAATTTGATATAGGAAACAATTGTCTTTGTGCGATGCCTGCCATTTTTGGCTTGCAAAAGTGCAGCCGCCTTATCGTTAAATTCCACGTGCAAAGATGGCCATATAATACAGAATAGATGGCTAACAAATGAGAAAGTCGGCTAGTGAATGAGCACGATGAGCGACGGCGAGGCCCGTCGGCCGCTAATCTCTTTAAATGCGCAAGATATTACATTTTAATCCCAGCGTGAGGAGCCGACCGGCCGCCGTACGACGTCTGCGATTTACGGCGGTGCTTTGACGGACGGGAGGCAATGGAGGGAAGGGATAGATAGCATGGCCACACGTCCAGTTCAAAAGCGACGACCGGCGACGACACCGTGGTTAGCGCGCCGCCGAGTTTTGGGGCAAGGCAAATGAGGTAGAAAAGGCCGCCCGTGGGCTCTTCCCATTCGTCAAATCAAGTGATTGAAGCCAGCCGTGGCCCAGAGCGAAAACATTAGCGCTAAACGCACTGGCCAATTAGCCCGCGGCGCATCCCTTGGTCAATACCAATTAAGGATGCCCCGAAGGAGCGATTACGGCTAATGTCGAGCGGCCGGACGGACGGATTCGGGCCCCGACCGACCGGGCTTCATTCCCTACGGTTCCACTGGATTGAGAACGGCAAGAGCACAATCAACTTTGTAAACATCTGCGTAGGACAAATGTTTTCTGACATGCGCTTAATGAGCGAATGGAAAGATAACAAAAAAAATGGGAAAAAAACTGGCTGGACTGGAAGAGGGAATATAGTACCTATTATTTCCAGTCAGCTAGGCAAATAGAATACAGATAAACAACAAATGTATATGAATAAGGACTTACTTAAAGATGGCTGACTTGTTACTTAACGGCCTCAGCCAAGTCGGTGCTTTTACGCGGGAGGGCGCTTAATTGAGAAGCAGAGTTCAATCCCGTGAACAATGACATTTGCGCTCTTTGTCAACGGGGAATTTGGGAATTCCATCATGTGGAGAATGGGAAAAAGGCGGCGTCGGAAGCCGCCAAATTGGATCGCCGGCCGCAATCTCCTCTTTTTAAAGGGGACTGCCTGGGACGGAGGGGGCGGAGCCACCCCGGACGGCCATTTATTTTACGCCTCGGGGAGGAATAAAAGTCCATCGAGGCGGCCACACGCTTGAAAAGTGGCCGCATTTGGAACAATGAGCGCGTGACAAAAGCTTGCCGTCAAACACGTGTGTGTGTGAGCAAGTGTGTGTGTGTGTGTGTTGGCGTGTGCATCAGGGCAGCCAAAAAGCCATTATTTGCTCAGTCAACTAAATACTCGCTGCTATATAATTCATGCTATTTACTGCTATAATACCCTTTTGCGCCAAGAAATATGGACGAGGTTGCGACTGTATCGTTTTCCCACGCAAAAACAGATGTTTGCAAATGTCATCTATCTCTAAATTTGAGGACGACAGAAAAAAAAAAGTCCTATATTTAAAAAAGGACAATTCTTGCTACTTATAAACGCCATCGTTTTCTGAAACAAAAACTGATATATGCATCTACATATCTGTGGATTGGAAGACTCGAGAAAACCAAAGCATAGCCGTCTTTTTTCTTCCTTAAATCAATCGTGGAAAAATAACGTAGGACCACGTAGCGCCAACGTCTCGCCGAAAGCCAAAGGAAGGGAAGACACCCCCCCCCAAACCCCCCCTCCCGCCCGCTTCGCCGTCCCGTCTTGAACTCGGGCTTGATGATTTATTCAAATGCAGATGTGAAGCTAAATGTCTCTTTCATTTCATTTTGCCTCCTTTATAAGTGGCCCGTCAAAACGATGACAACAACAAAAGCCGCTAACCTTCTGATCCCAAAGTCTTTTGGGTCCACGCACGCCACGCCAAGGACCCCCGGACGAGGCTAAGATGCCACGCGTTTGCGACGGAAAGAAAAGGAGCTGGCACGAGCGCTCGCTCTCCGCCGACGCATCAATTATTCACGCCGAGGATGTTTTAAGCGCATCATTTGTGATGTGGCGTGCGAGCGAGCGAGCGTGATCCATAATGCATATTTGGATGCGTCGACGGGCCGCGTGGCTAAGTCGGCCGTGCGCTAAAAGACGACGCGCGGCCGGCCGGCGCTAGCGGGCGCGCGGCGTCTTTTAGCTGCCGTTTTCTCCACACTCGCTGGCGTTTCTATCATTTCGAGTGCCAACTGCGCTTTGTGAACGCGGGCCAACCGTCGCCGTTCCCGTGTCAACGCGCGTCGGTAAAGCCAGAGCGAGCGTGAGACGGGACGCGGCGGCGTCGTGCCGTGCCGTGCCGTGACTATTTCTCTCCCACTATAAAAATAGATCATAAAAGATAGACAGGTGCTGAGGCGGAGGATGGCGTGGTGACAAACGGGGGAAAATGCTCCTTCTGGAGTGCCCGGATGGGAATGTTTACCAGCCGGGGAGTTTTTGGTAAAAGAAAAAAAATACACAGCTTCAGGATCAAATGCCAAAAGTGGCCAAAGATGCTCATGACAATTAGATTTAGTGGGAGGGAGAGAAAAAATGAGAAAATAAACAACCACGGTCTGGTCAAAATGGCCAGCGTTCCTTCATTTTCCATCACGCTTATCCTCACTAGGGTCGCAATTGTGGCGGAGCCTATCCCAGCCAATGATGGGCCATCGCGGGGGACAAGGACAACCCATCGCAACTTGGAGCTTCCAATTAGCCTAGCGTGTACGTTTTTGGATTGTCGGAGGGAAGCCACGTTCCCGGAGAAAAGCAGAGACTAAAGGAATGTTGGCCTATTATTATTTTGGGGGGGGGGCGGCGCATTTGCGTTTGCGAACGTTCGGTCGATCGGTCGGTCGGTCGGTCGGTCGGTATCGGTCGTCCAACTCCCCCAAGCGATACGAAGGAAGGCCACTCGCGCGCGTCATTGAAGGATGTAGCGACGCGGTGATAGATACAACTCGACAACTCTGCGCTCCCGCGTGCGCTGTAATGACCCCCCGAGGGAGCCGGGTGGGCCGAGCGCCCCGTCGCCAACTGAGAGGAGGGATAAAGGAGGAGGAGGAGGAGGAGGAGGAGGAAGAAGAAGAGGAAGAAGAGGAGGAAGAGGCCAGGCGAGGCGGCAGCTGTCGACTCCCCGCCAAAGTAATTGGTCCCCGAAACCGAGCCGCTCATTAGTCGCCGTCCCACCTGGCCCCGGAGAGAGCCGCCCCCTCCCGTCGGGTCCGGGGGCTTCCCGGGGCGCCGCCGCCACCGCCGCCACCGCCATCGCCGCCATCGGCAAATGGCGCCCGACAGACAGCTGGATTGACAGCCGTGCGCACGCGCGCAAATATGAAAAATAATAAGCGGCCCGCGTCGGAGACGCTTGAGTGACAGGCGGGGAAAACCCAGGCGCGTGCTCTTTTAGCGGGACTGACAGCCAGTGCGCGCGACCAATCGCCTCTCCGCTCCGGCGACCTCACCAAATAAAAAAAGACGGCACGCGCATCTCAAAAGGAGGGACCGGTCGCGGGAACACTCTAAAAATACGGCGACCGCTCAAGTCCATCTCAAAGCGCTCACTTTGGTGACCAATCGCAAAACGAGACACAGAAGTAGGGTTCTTGACGTAGCACGGGACGAGTCCAACATAGCGCATACTCTTGCGACCAATCCAGTCCGAGCCAATCCATTCTCCTAAACGGGCGGATGGCCTTCCCGTCCAAACGAACGGCCGCGTGACCGTGGCTCCGCCGGTCCGCTCTCGGCGGCGACCCATCGTGCGACCGACCGACACAAAGGACTTTTCCAAAAAGTGGGAAGGGAGAGGGAATTCAATCTATTTTTAATCTGTCCGGGTAATCAGATTACACGTCTGCCAGGAGCGACGTATTTCATAAGGAGCCCGTCGTTTGGCGCCGTGATGTACATCCGCCCTGACACATTGTAATAAAGGCGCCCGGCGAAACCCGACGCCGCGTAATCATTTTACGGCGACCGAGCGGAATTCCGCCGCCGCCCCCCCAATTGAATTAGAAGGCGGGTGCGAAGGGAAGAGGAACAACGGCTTTTCTCACGTGTCTCCAACCAGCGAAAACCAACCTGGACACGCGTGAAGACTATTGAGATTCCCTGTCAAATTTGCTTGGTTTTTTTCCATGCCCGCAGAATATCGCCACCTACTGGTGCCGCTTGATCTCGGCCGATACGATTGGCAATGACGGACGGGTCACCTTTCCGTTCCATCCCCAATGTACAACGTGCAATTTCATTCCAAATCCAGCGTCCCCGCGAGACGCGCGCGTACGCCGCCGCTTTCCCGCCGTCGGAAGTCTTTAATCCCAAATTCCCTCCCCGACGGTCGCTCGGTCTCGGCGGCGGGATGAAGTGGCTTCATCTTTTTATCTCGGCCGGCGGGCGGGCGGGCGGTCGATGGCGCGGGGCTGTGCGACTTAAGATTAGCGCTCGCGGCGAGAGGCCGCCAGATAAAGAAAGGCCGGCCCGGCTGGGAGCCAGACGGACAAATACGGAAAGCCCCGCCGTGGCCCCGTCGTGGCCCCGTCGGCCCGCCGCTTGTCAATCACGTGCGCGCCGGTGACGAGCGACACACGTGATGGCAACTTTGGGAAGGGGGCGGGGCTTTTTAGGAACACCGTCATGTTCGAGCTCCTTGTATTGGTTGACAAATAATAATAATTCAACAAATGGTCGTTCTTGAGTAAAGCACGCAAACTATGTTGGGGTTCATAAAAGTTCATCAACACGCAACGTGTCATTTTTGGGCTAGTTTAGCGGTGAATATGAAATATGTGCCATTTTTACTTTGTCCATCTCGAGGCAAAAATGTGCCCTTTGTTACATTTAGTTTGAGTTTGCACGCTGTTCACCGATTTAGAAAGGACGAAAAATTGCTCCGAACTTTTTTTGCCCGACGCATATTTCATTCAAAAAAAAAAATCATGAAAAAAAACAAAGACGTTTGATCACCCAATTTGAGGAAAAACCTTCGAGGTTTAAATCCATGCTAATCTATCTTTCTAATCCTTCATGTGCAATATGGCGTTGCCATGGTAACCGCCATCCCATTTTTTTTTCTTCTTCCTTTTTCTTCACGGGCACGGGCGCTAGCTAGTCTGGATTCCCAAACGGGCGCGTGGTGTCACACCCGGAATCACATTAGGATGATCTTGTTTCACTTTTGTCCTGATTCAGCAGCGGCGTGAGCGGCGTGAGCGGCGTGGGGGCCTGTTTTTACATTCCAACAAAAGCAAGGACACAAAACATGACGTGTGCGATTGGGGGGGGGGCAATTTAGGCTAGCCTTGACTATTTTTCCCACGCTTCTTAGTACTTTTGTTTTTCTTACTTTTCGGGTTGATGCAAAGAACCAAGGCTATACGGACAGGACACTCACAATCTAGGGTGTGAGCACTTTTGCCAGCTGTGTGTGTGTGTGTGTGTGTGTTTATTAGCGCAGCGGGATTGTGGGAGAAACGTCTTGATTTACGACCATGTCAGGGAGGGCGGCAACTTTGGACGAGACGCACCTGCGGGGATCCTTCAGCGTGTAAAAATAGAGGCAAAACAACCAGGGCGGACGGCGGTACAAATACCGTAGCCGTAGGAACTAAGGAGGTTCTTTCAAAAAATACAAAAAATAAATTGCCATCAATTGCAAAGAGACTCGGAAAAGACTCCAAAATATACAGCGGGTCTCTTGAAAATACACTTCCACTTACACTTCCACTCAAATTGTATCAACTCACACACTGACTGAAACGACGAACATCTCTCTCTCTCTTTCTAAATATATCTAAAGGCGTGGACCTTTACAACGAAGAATACTCGCTGCGAATGCTCACGTTTCGATCAAATGAACCGTTCCAGTCCAAAAGGATTGAACGAGTCGCGCCGTCGACAGCGGCCATTGTGATGATTTGAGTCTTTTTTTTTTTTTAATCGCCGCATTCAAGTGGGGATTTTGTCGGGGTCACGTTACACGTTGGGAAATTGAGCCCGAAAAAGAAATGGAGCGTCTCGTGAGAAGCTTGACTAAAACGCTCGCCGGGGGGGGTGATTTCTTTTTTCTTTTTTTCTTGCGGTAACGCCACTTAACAGGTGTCACGCTTAGGAGAGCCGCCGTCTCGCGGAAGCGGCGGCCATTGCCGACCGGCGTCGATGGAGCCGGCCAGGCGCCGCTCGGGAGACGACGGCGGCGTCCTGCGGGGCTCGTCTCAATTACAGCTGAAAATGAGCGCGGGCCGTCGTGACGCCGTGGCTCGCCGGAGGGGGGGGGGCTTCACGGACTACCGGTTCGGTGCCGTTGACCACCGGAGCTGTCCAATGGTGTGGCTCTTGACGGCCATCAAAACTCAATGAGTTGACATTAGGTTTGAGTGCCCCCCCCCCAAAAAAGTGGCCCCAGAGTGGCCAAGGTGCCGGACGGAGCCTATCGCACCTTGGGCCCAAAGAAGGGGCACAAAGGGGCACAAAGGGGCACAAAGGGGCACACCCTAGAGCGCTCGCCAATCCATGGAAAAGACGGAACATCCTTGGCGCGCTCGCAAACGGCAACGGATGGCGTGCGAGCGCTGGCTTTGCTGTTGCCAGGCAAAATTTGCCACCTCCTGGTGAGATTGGACTCCCCCGCCGCCCCCGACCTCCCAGCTGGTGATTTTCCAGCGGTGGTGGCAAAAGACAACGATACACAGAGGACGGCAAGGCCAGGTGTCTCGGGTCCCGCGAGCCCGACTTGCGTTCAAAGCCCCCCCAAAAGCGGGCTTCCTGTCGGACGACGACGCAGCTGTAGAAACGAGCCGTGCCTGGACAAGCGCCATCCTTTCCCAGTACACAAAGTCCTTCCTATCTGCGTGGCCCCCCGCCCCCCGCCACCGCCACCCATCCCGACGGGATGCCAAAGCGAGCGGGCGACAAATTCAAGGCCGACAAAATGAGGCCAGGCCACGACAACGAGGACACGGGCGCGCTGGCATTTTCAACTTGCAAAAAAAAAAAAAAACACAATTGAGTGTGTGGTGAAAAATATCCCGCATTGCCGCGACTCAGGTGCGAAACCCCCCTCGTGCTTCTCATTTTGTTTAGGCAGCATTTACTTTGCAAAGTTTACTGTCAAAACGCCACCAAAGTGGAACCCCTCCTAAACTAAAGACGACGGCTCACTGGGGTCAGATCCATCGGTCGGTCGTCAGGTCCCGCTTTGGCGTGCGGCGACAAAGTGCCACGCTTGCCGCCAGCCAGAGGGCACGATTAGCGTGGCGAGATGGCGTGCCGTCCTCCAGGTGCTGCATTATTGAATCGGTGAGTCACTTGGAAGCGGTTTACTGTACGCTCAAACTCAGACAAGGAAAAACAAAGTGAAGAAGAACCGGAGAGAAAAGAACGGACGGGGAACGGCCGGGGATGAGGTCACGCATTGGCCACGGCGAGCGTCCAAACGGGAAGGCGGCTTTAGAAACCAACCGTATGGCGTCTTAAACGCAAATGTTGGATTGGACGGGGCCGCCGCCGCTGCTAGTTTTCATTTCTTCATCGTGTCTGTCCGGTGGTTTTCGATGGGATGTCAAGCAGGCGGAAGACAAGCAATTGGTCACAAAGGGCGTGCGTGCAAAGTTGAAGCACGCACTCGCGTTGAGGAAACGCGCCCGCGTGTCACCTGCACGCTTTCTATTCTATGGACGTACACGTCGTCGTCGTCCCTCGGCGATAAAGCTTTCGTCATTAAAGTGGTCTGAGGGAGGGGATCCTTCTGGTTCGGTGTGTGTGTGTGTGTGTCAGTACACACATATGGGGAGGGGGTCTTCTGTGTGTGTGTTGAAAGTCACACAGACTACACAATACACACGTGCGCCCTCCCCCTCTTGTCACCTCCACTTCTATCTCCAAGTGACAAGTGTGCGAATGGCACGCTAGAACGAAGTGCGTTCCTTCGTTGGCGGCGTGGCATCCGTGCGCTACGTGACGACGCGCGTGACCCTAGTACGTCGACGTCGCTACAGAGTGAAAGCGAGCGTCGTACGTCAAGTGTCGAGAGGTTATCTCTGGCGCCATCACGTGCGAGCGTGACGTGTCGCTCAAAAAGCCCGAGAGAGGATAGAATCCGGGCGGGAAATTGGGACAAAGTTGCACAACCGGAGGAACTCCAACTACATCTGTTCGGGGACGTCCAAAGCGGACTCACGTGGGAGGTCGGGCGCCGGAGAGCGGACCAGACGAAAGGTGGCGTGGAAATGGTCACGGCTCAAAGTGCCGCCGGGGGGGGGATGTTCCGACCTCGGTCAAAGTTTGGCTGGCTCGGCGGAGGTTTTACCTTAAGACGCTCCAGCTCTTGAGGGGGTCCAGGTCGGAAATGATAGAAACCATGATGACGGGAAGAAAAAAAGGGGGGGGCTGGAGGGAGGGAAGGAAAAAAAAAAACGAGAGGCCGGAGGAAAAGACAGAGGACCAAAAGAAAAAAGGCGTCGCTGCGTTTTAAAGTCCGTCGGTCGCGAGATGCGGCGAGCCGTTTTGCCGTCTTGCTGCTGCTGCTGCCTGACGAGAAGTGCGACGCGCCTCCGCGCCGCCGCTCCACCGCGCTCCCCCCTCCCCACTCGCTCTCTCTCTCGCTCGCTCGCTCGCTCTGTACAGTCGGTTTGCCCCCCCCCAACAAAAACCCGACCCACCCTTCGCCGCCTGCCGGTTTGCACCGCTTCCACCGTCGGGAGCGCACATCACTTCAAGCGTTGTTCCCAACGCCAGCTTTTACGGGGGCCGACATTTGTGGGCCACGATAGGAACTTTGCCAGCCGACATTTCATCTCCAAGTTCTCCATTATAAGGACTTAGAACAGTTTGAAAATGTACCAGGCGATGTTTTAGCCATAAGACACAAAAGTCGATCAATACAGTAATAGTAGATGGCGTCAAAGTGGAAGTCGACGGCAATGAAAAACAGAGGCCACGTTAAAGGAGAAGTTGCGGCCCAAAAGCAGAAGCCACCGACTTCCCGTCTGACGCGCCACCGCTTCCTGTTGACGTCCTTCGTCACTTTCGGAAACTAGCGAGCGAGCTAACCCTAAACCGCCTCTCGTTTCGCAAGGTTTCCGAGGCGCCCCGCGTCCCCCCCAATGTAGTATGCGATGTTATAAGCGTCTCGGCGTTTTCTTGCTCTTTTGTACTCTTCTACGGGAAAAGCAGCCATTTTCCGTGCTGCGTATTTAACGCGGGAGGTAAAAAGCCAGACTACATAAAAATGTACGTGTCGCTCGCCGCGGCCTGCCGAGAGAAAAGGAAAAAATAAAAAGTGTGGGCTCGTACCAAAGCCAGCGCAGCGACGTGGGCGGGCGAGTGGGCGACTTAGCCATGGGAAGGAAGAGGAAGAGGCGGAGGATAAATTTAGAGCTGCTCCTAATCAACTTCTCCCGTCGGCGTATGTGAAAGGGTTAGAAATCGATGCGTGCGGCCCACCGTGGGCGTCCTCCGTCACGGGCGCCAACCTGCCCTCCGCGCGCACGTCTATTTTATGCCCGCCGTCGTCCCCCCTCCCTCCCTCCCTCCCCAAAAAACGGTGCGGGCTCCTACGACCGGGGGCTCCGTGCTCGTCTCTCATTAGCCGGCCATCGATCGGCGGGTCGCGCCGAGAGAAAACGCAATTAGAGCATCGAGCCGGCGATTGCGCCGACCGATGATCGATAGCTAATCATCACCTCGGGGAGGGGGGCCGGGTTCAAGGGCCAAAGGGGGCCTCGGCGCCAACAACCATGGCGTTTATCGTCCCAACACAAACGGAGAGGCCGGCCGGGTAGCCGTCTTTTTGTTCCCATGGGTCAACGACAGATTGAGAATTGATTCTAAATTATTCACGCGCCACGGGGGGAGTGGGGTGCTGGAGCCTATCCCAGCCAAGTACCGGCGGCGGTAGGCGGGGGACACCCTGAACCGGTTGCCAGCCAATTGCAGGGCACGCTGAGAAAAACAACCTAAGATAGCTATTAAGTATTTAGCATAGGATGAGAGAGGATAAGACGTTCTCGGAATGGAGGAGGAAAACAGAGAACCCAGAGAAAAGCCACGCGGGGAGGCTCCGGTAGAAAACACAAGAAAACCCAGGAAGCTAACCACTAACATGCTAACCTAAATCATAGTATTCATCTGGCGGAATTTCTTTTAATCTCATCGGCTGCAACAATTGGACCTCGATTTACTGCGTTAAAATGACAATTTTGTTCACTCCTGCCTTGGAATTGGTTCCTTTGTTTTTTTTTAACGCAACATCCTTCAAGCGGGTTGAAATGGGCGACGGCGGCAGAATTGTTTCCATTTCCAAAGCGCTCCCTTGCTCGGGGCTCAGGTGCCCAGCGAGAGGTCAAAGGTCCTATCGCACGCCACCCAATTATAACTAGTGCGCCGGATGAGCGGGTGCCCCCCTCGCGGCCCCCCCTCGCAGACTACTCCCCTCGCTCCGTAATAACACAAGACGTATGAGTGTCGCCTTCAATGGTTGACATTTTCCTCCACGCCACACACATGCGCGCAAGCGAGAGTGTTTACGCCAGAGAGTGCGCGTGGGTATTTCTGGGCACACGCGCCAAGCGGCCTCGGGTGCAAAGGTGAGCGCCGGCTAGCTTGCTTCCATTTGCCGATGTGCCGCCGGGGGCCCAAAGACGGCGCCGTGGAACGGCTCCTTCCCTTTCGGGGGAGACCGGCGTAGACGGAGGGAAAGAAATGGAGCCATCCATCCATAGAAAGAGAAATAAGTCCAACCAAAATGGTATGTTTGTCTTCGCTATGTATTCGGGCGATAGCCTTTTTCTCATACACTTTAGCCAAGGAGTCAATCAAATGGCATTGGTCTGTGTTTTTCAACAGATGTTTTGGTGGGCCACATCCGGCGACAGAATCTCTGTGCGAGAACGCATTCTATCCGACGGGCGCGTCCCGTCACGTAACACAATCTGACAGCAAAACACACTTGAGTCCCTCAAAAGAAGAACACCATCATCTGTTTCTCATCCTCTTGGAATGTGCCGGAGCACCCCCCCCACCCCCACCCCCCCGACACCCCCTCCCATCACTCCCTTTTTCTACGCCCTCTTTCGACTGCAGCACGTGAAGCTGATGTCATCCATCTTGGCTCCATTATACACATACTGGTACTAATGGCACATATAGCCAAATGTTTACAAGGCAAGCCTTCCCTGGTTCTCGTGCTCTCTCGCCCACTCGAGCGCTTGGGAACCAGCCCGGAGGCATCTACGCTAACTTCCTTAGCCGGCGTGTTAAAAAAAAAAGGAGAAGGAAGACGAAGAGTGTGCGTTTGGGGCTACAAAGTATCTGGCAGACATTCGCCATTCCAAGTGCGGCGTCAGCAGCGGATTAGCGCCAGCGCGTCCCCGAGCCGTCAATCCAGACGCGATTTCGTGACTCGGCGCTTTTGCTTTCTGGTGAACGTGGGTGACGTTCTTTTGGGATTTTTTTTCAAAGATTGGCGGGCCCAATTCCCGGCGGAAATGGCGGACGGGCTTCAAACCCAACGCCGATTGACACCTAGCAAATCGTAAAGGACGCTTAGGATGATCAGGACTATTCCTAATGATTAGCGGTTATGGACTTTGCATCTCCAGTGTGTGACTGAAGCCTGAATTTTGCGTCCACGTCTCGACTCCTAGTTCTGGTTTTTGGGCTCTCGGGTCTCGGGTTAGGCCAGGGGTAGGAAACCTATGGCTCGGGAGCCACATGTGGCTCTTTTGATGGGTGCATCTGACTCTTTGCTAACCTGTAAGCTAAAATATGGAAATTGCTGGTGACAGAACTGAGATATTACATCTAGACCTGCTTTAATCTTCTTTTTTTTTTGCAGTAGACTCTTCTGGAATACATCCTCTTATTGATTAGCAACAGCATAAGAATCTTTTAAAAAATATTCAGTGTTTTCTACTTTAAAAGTGGTGAAATTAAAAAAAAAATGAAAAGGCACTCGTTTACATGTATGTCTTTTGACTTTTAAATTCGTAGTATGGCTCACAAGGAATAACTTTGGAAAATATGAATTATTGTGGCTCTCTTGGTCCAAAACGTTCCCGACCCTTCGGGTTAGGCCCTTCCACACTGGCCATCGTTTCCGCGCCATATCGGTGGAGGGAAAGAATCTTGGACGGGAAGAAAAGCCCGAGCCCGACCAACGGCGTGGCTTCATCAAATATGGATGGCGCTCATGCACGCTGGCGCACGCTGGCGCACGCTGGCGGGCGGCGTTCCTGCGAGCGCAGCCCGACCCCAAAACAATTACGAGCAATAAAGCCGCGCTCCACTTTAATCACTGGAGCGACGTTTACATGAGTAATGCAATAAAGCGCGCGTTCATATCGGCGTTATGAGCTCACGCAGACCTCGTCGTTACGCGCGCGGTTATGTTTATGTCCCGTATTAGAGCTTTTCATTTGCAGACGGCGAGCGGCGAGGCCCTGATTTATTGCTTTTTAACTGCCGTCACCCCCACGCCCCCCCCCCCCCCTTTTTTTTCTTTCTCTTAAGCGGCGTTCGCATCATGTCGCGGGAATGCGCCGAGAAGAGGATGCAGACGCTGGCCTCGTCTTCCAAAAGAAATATTTGCCCTCCCTCTTGAAATGGAAGCTAACTCTTTTAATGACTTTATCGCTAGCAGACGTCCAATCCATCTAGCGTTAAGGGGATCGGACGTCTAGCGCCGAGCTAAAATTCCGCTGTCAAACCGGGGAATTTGTCGGCCGTTACGTTAACGCTAACCGATGAGATTTTTACTTTAGGACGAGAATGTATAGGGATTTTGTTGTCGATGAGGACGGTACGAAACTGGTGTTAGCCAATGGGAGGCCAGCCAGGGAAGCCGTGACTACAGACGCTCCCCTACTTACGAACATTCGAGTTACGAACAACGGTACATACGAACATGTCTGCAAATTGCGTACAAAATGTTCGTAAGTTCGATTTTGTATTGCGCGCCTTTTTACGAGTAGTGCTTCTTTCCGCCGCTAATACCGACATAGATTATAATACAAAATATAGCACTGAGCAACTTACGAACAAATTCAACTTATGAACAATCGCTCGGAACCTAACTCGTTGGTAAGTAGGGGAGGGTCTGTATTTCCAAGCAACGATGTCGGCGAGAAGAGACACCCGCCGACGAATGTAAATGAAAGCGGCGTCCCAGAAGTGGGGGGCGGGTGTCTCCGGCGGAAAGTTCAAGAAATGAGCTGATTAGGCCCACGGCGCCGCTGATTAGCTGGGATGGCCCAGACCCCAAGCCAAAGACCAATCAGCCTGATT
Organism: Stigmatopora argus; assembly: GCF_051989625.1. Classification (NCBI taxonomy): domain Eukaryota; kingdom Metazoa; phylum Chordata; class Actinopteri; order Syngnathiformes; family Syngnathidae; genus Stigmatopora; species Stigmatopora argus. The sequence continues at coordinate 8,959,404 of NC_135409.1, read as the reverse complement.
GCAGGTGGAGGCGGGAAAAGGTGCCGCCGAATACTTGAGTCGCTCGCTCGCAGTCACACGCCGCCCACTGACGTATTCTTGGTGGGAATCACTCACCACAAGTTCCTCCAAATTCTATCGAAAACACACCAACACTCATTTACGGTTCATTATTTCAACGTGGCTCAATCCGCTGTATTTGTACATTTTCAGTACAAATCTACCCAAGATCCGCCAAACAATCCAAGCTAAGAAATCAAACAACTGAATATGATTTGGAAATAGTCACGCTTTTGCCCACACTGGCCTCCCATTGGCTAACGTGAAGCAATGATGCTAATGAGACGCTAAATATGTTCCGATACTGGTCAATTGCCCATCTTACGGCGTGCCCAAAAGGCCTGCCAAAAGAGAGGAAAAAGCCACGGGGCGGGACGGGGGAAATCCCATCCGATCCGATCCGGTCCAGTCCGATCCCAACATAGGGAATTAGCAAAAGTGGTCCAAATTGGCAGGGGGGCGGCAGGCCGGCAGCCTGGCTGGTATGCCAGGGCGCTTGTGACCGCGGCGGAGAGGCTTTCATCTCCCACGGCGTTAACTGCCAAAGAGTCACTTTGAAGCCGCTCCACCGACGCCGCATGCATATTCAGTCCTCTTCACCTTTGTGGAATTCTATTTGTGGACCTCCACACCTTCGCCTACATCCATCCATCCATCCATCCATCTTTCTCTCTCTCTCTAGGCTAACGCTAGCTAGCCTCCTCCTGCGCCTTTTCCAATAAAACTGCTTGCTAAAGCCTAAGAGAGCAAAAGGAGACAAACGAGCGCGTTTTGAGAAAGGCCACGCCACGCCACACCACGCGAACTAAAAATGGCGGCCAACAAAATGACAAAAGCGAGCCGGGACTGAGTCAACACACTGCTGCTGACAATAGCGGCGTTGAAGAGGGGATTCTTATTTGATTATTTTGTTTCAAGTGCTAATTTGATGATGCGGCCATGAGGAGGGCGCCACCGCCACCGCCGTTCAGCTTCCACTTCACGCCGGGGGGCCCGGGCGGACCCCCCCCCCCCCCCTCTCCACCTCCCCCACTCTCAGACGACAACGGCTCTCGCCGACGCGCTCTCAAAGCAAAATGGTGTCCATTAACCCGGTGTGGTCCGACCCGCCGGCCTCAACGTAAGGCGACGGCGCGGGCGACCTGGAAAAAGACGGCGTCGAGGAAAGGAATGGAGCGAGCGGCCGGCCGCGGAAACGGCGCCCAGATGTATTTTTAGATAGCGAAATAAGCATTGGGAAAAACGGCGGCTCTCAGATAACGCCGGCGGAACACATTTCCACTTTAGCGCTTCCTGGCGAGCAGATAAAGCAAGCGGCGTGGTCAATAGACCAAACGTGCGGGCTTCAAATGGGATCGACTCACCGGTGTGAACATTCCCTCCACTCATTTGCTATTTTCATCGGAGAGATATTGGAACTCCCCAAAAAATGTCCAGATGGAGTCTTTTGATAGCAAATATTTGTCGTTTTTTTGCAAAATGATGCATACACATACACACATCTGTGCATACACACATTTACATACACGTGTTTTAAGGAAAGCCTTTTTTTTAACACATTCTCCCGCCAATCGATGCAAAGTCCTAAACGACGGATCAGCGAGAACCTAAACCAGGGGTTGATGAATTGCCCGGCCGGCCGGCGGCGGGGAAGGACTTTCCTCGCCGCCATTTGCCCTTCCATTCCAGGGTGAGCGCTTTGGACACGAGGCCCAACACGCCGGCATTTGTCGGCGTACGAGTCCGGAAGTGGCGCGCTAAACGGCGCCCGCCGAGGAAATGGGAAGTTTGAGAAGAATAAAAAATGACTTTGAATCTGCGCCAACATTTTTGATTATTGGGGGAGCGCAGAAAGAAAGCGCCATCCATCACGTACGCGGCCGCCGCTAATCCGCGGGATTACGCGCTCGCTCGCTGGCTGACGGAATATGAGGCGGGAAAAGTAATATTGCGTGCGGGGTGCTCGCCATCCATCAATAATAAAAATACAAAAAAAAACACGGCAATAACCAAAGGAGGCCTTTTTTCCATTTCAAATGAGGAAACGGCGCCGGCGCATTTTCCATGCCGATGGCGTCGACGCCAATCTTTTGACTGGGCAATCCTATTTTGGCTTGAAATCATCTGGTCTTGTCAAAACAATTCATCCGCCATTGATGATCCAGGTTGACAGCGGCACGCCGTTCAATAAAATATGAACATCAATAATTAAGCGGGAAGCTAAAGCCTCCCCGGAGAGCGTTTGGCGCGCGCCCGCCAACGCCGCCCGAGCCGCATTTACGTCCCGTGTCCTTTTGGGGCGGCGGCCTATCCGATAGATGGGGTCATTTCGTGCTTATTTAGCAGAGCAATTTTCACATTTTGAACCCTTTCAGACATTGAAAAGCAAAAACATTCATCCACGAAACGGATTGGACGTTGACTGGCGATACAGACGCTCCCCTACTTACGAACATTCAAGTTACGAACAACGCTACATACAAACATGTCTGCAAATTGCGTACAAAATGTTCGTAAGTTCGATTTTGTATTGCGCGCCTTTTTCCAAGTAGTGCTTCCTTCCGCCGCTAATACCGACATAGATTATAATACAAAATATAGCACTGAGCAACTTCCGAACAAATTCAACGTATGAACAATCGCTCGGAACCTAACTCTAACTCGTTCGTAAGTAGGGGAGCGTCTGTACACTCGTCGATTGACGGAACAGAATGTTTGGACGGCGGCGTTTCCCTAGCGATATTTCTGGGACTTTTTCTCTGGCCATTGCCATCTCATCCCCGCTTCCCTCTGCACGCACGCACGCACGCACGCACACCCACACTTTTTCTTCTCTGTTACTTGGCCCTTGATCACTGTAATCAAACACAGGCAGCATCGGCTCCAAGCGGCCGTAATTACGGCCGGTAACGGACACTAATGAGTCCGACGAGACGCGGGAGGGGAAAAAAAAGAATAAAAAGGGAGGGGGGCTGAAATGTCGGAGGCAACGCCGGCCAACGGGAGGGAGGCGGGCGCAGCTCGGTGACGCCGGCGACGGTGGGCGGCGGGTTGCCAGGGCCCCGTCGGAGACATCGGCGCCCGTAACCACGGCAACAAGCGCCAGGGGGCCGCCCGCTCACCCCTTTGTTATTTTACATATGCACGCTTGGGGGGGGGGACCCACTTCAAGGGCGGTCCCGGTTGCCGGCAAAAGACGGCCCAGCCGTTCTGACGATGAACGCCGCAATGAACGAGGCCAATGGGCAAATTGCAGAAGATGCCTGTCCAAAACAACGTCCAAAGCAGGCGTCCGTCAAATTCAAAACTGGCCAAAGCATCCAAAATTGCTTCCAAATGGACCTCAAAAGTCACCATCCCTTCATTTGCTCTCGAGTTATCTTCAACAAAACGGCAGATATGGTTAAACCCCAAAAAACAACACAAATGCTAATTGGACTCATGGCTAATTCCACATGAATGGATACAAATCAGGCTGAATTTTGAAGGCCTTCCTTCCGTGACACCGACGGACGTCCGCAAAATGAGGAGAAGGAGAAGGAGAACGGTAGCGGGAAAGGCGGCCGGAAAGAATGCCAGGCGGGACAAAGCAGGTGGTCCTGGTAATTGCCCGGGGAATATAATGAATGAGCCAAAGTGCGTCTGACGGAATAGGAAATGCTCTCTATCTCCTCATTCTGCCGAGCGGCTCCCCTCTTCCATCCTCTCATTATCTCCCGCTCGCTCGCTCGTTCGCTCTCATCCCGCCGCCGCCACCGCCGCCACCGCCGCCCCCTCCCACCGCCGCTCTTATCGGTCTCCCGTGCACCCTTTTAAACATATCTGGTAACCTCATCTTATTCTTTTCCTCTCTCTCTCTCTCTGTCTGCCGCCAAGATCAAACTAAAGTCGCCCAACGCTACGCCGGCACGCGACAAAAACTAGCGTGAGAGACTCGTGGACACGACGCCGTCAAATCGGAGGAACATTTTAGTGGGACGATACGCAATGGAATCACGACGAACCCAAAGCGAAACGTTTCCGAAGCAGGCAGAAGGTCAACAAAGAGAGCATCCCCGAAAAAAAGTGGAAAAAACGAAAGGCTTCTTTCTATCTGTGCTTGCGATAGGAGGAGGGTTTGGGTTGGCCAATAAAAAGAATTTGTCAATACCCGTTGTTTGTTTTGATGCCTGTGAGTGGCCGGACTCAACGTTGCAAGTCTTTGCCGTCGCAAAAAATGAGCTCAAATGAGCACTGGTGCGCATGAGAAAGTTTTGAGGCGTTATTGAATAAGCATTTTAAAAAAAAAAGAACTTACCTTCAAGACAAGTTGGATAAAGATAATAATTTCAACACGACTTTCGAGGCAATGGACGAAACTCGCCCCCCCCCCCCTCACCCCTCCGCATTCGACGCACAAAATCATTGTTTTAAAAATACGATAAAATACACAAGCTAGCTCATTTCAATCCCAATAAGTTGAAGATCAGCCGGAGTTTCCCCTTCTAGTCTCATCAAGTATTCCCTCACATTGCGTTTCCCTTCAAAGGCCAAATTGGCGTGTTTCCACTGACCTTTGGTGCCCATCGGGTGCATTGCTTTCCTTCCGCTCATCCTCTTCCTCATCCTCTTCCTCATCCTCTTCCTCTTCCTGTTGTGGCGGAACAACAACAAAAAGCAGCATCAGTACGTGATGTACCAATTTCGTCATATGCAGCTGGGTATGATGACAATTAGGCTTTTGTCAAGTCAATGATGATGACAAGCCTATGTCTGATTTTATTATGTTTTATTTTTTTTTATTTTTCATTTTTATTTTATTTTTTTTAAAAGTTTATTTATTTTAATAGTTTTGATTTATTTATTTATTTTTCAATTTTATTTTTTATTTATTTATTTTTGGGAAAATAGCCAATGAAAACTTCTCCTTTTGCCATCTGATTTGGACATTTCGAGCACCGTGACCGACGATGACCCCAAACATTCCAAAGCGGGGAAAAAAATGTTGAAACAAGATGCGTGAATTTGTGGACAAATTTTGGGACGTACACCTCTCAAGTCCAAAAATAAATTTTCATTTCAAATGTCATGTGTATACTACTTTTCGTTTAGACTGATCAACATTCATTTTGAAATCTACAGGAATGAGCTTAGAAAATGCCACATTTGAAGGCACGTGAGTTTGTCAACATCTTCTCGTCCGTCGTAGCCGGCCGGGTGGGGTCCCGCGGGGGCGGCGCGTCGTCCTGGTAACGAGACCGCGCCTCCGCGGCCCGCCGGAGATAAATAAACGGAGGGGGTGGACGTACGGCGGCTGGAAAAACGGTGGCGTTTCCCTTTTTCGCTTCCTGGCCGCCAATTCGTTAGCGTTCCCCGCCGGTGAACATTTCCCCACAGACCTATTTTTCCCCCCCCCGGCGAATCCGACGCGGGATTTCATCCAAGCGGCGGCCGAGGTTAATGTGCGAGCGATGGGCCCCCGGGGGCCCCTCCTCCGTTAACGTCCGCTACCTTTGCCTCCCGCTTGAATGAAATTGCAATGAAATTCGTTTGGGAAATGCATTCAAAATGAGGATGAATACAAGAAGCATTCAATTGATAGCACGCGATATTCGTCGATATCCGTCTACTGTCACTTGATCAATCCCATTTAAGGAATGTAAAAAAAAATGAACATTTCCCCCTGAGACAAGCACGTTAAATTGACAGACCTTGGCGTACATAGTTGGATACATTTTTGGGATTAGGGATAGTAAACATTAGCTTATAGCCTGGCTAACCTGGCTACATATGCTTGCTTTTTGGTTATTTTATTTTTATTTTTAGGCGTGACCGGATGATTCGCCTAAAGACGTTTGGCCGACGGACGTTTGAGAGGGTGAACGACAAGTATTTAGGTCAGGTGAAGGGAAAGGAGCGCATGAGAATGAGCGAGAGAAAAGAGCCAATGAAAAGCAAAGGAACCCTCAAGACCAAAGGCCGTCCGTAAATCATGGTGACCGATGCATTGGATGTGCCTCGCTTTCCAGCCTTTTCAAGTTTTCCCTCCACTCTTTCCAAGGGCACCTCGCGCCAGAAGCGTGGCAAGCTTTCCTCACCAAGGTGCTGGTTTACAAGTGCCCCTAGTGGCCACCGAGTGACTTGGCACACTTTATGAACGGACAAAGGTTTTCTACATGCCTTTGTTGACGGTGATCCAACGCCAACACGTTCAAAACTGACGGCGACCGATCGTTTCTTTTGTGGAATAACGAGGGCTGGGCAACGCTCGCCTTCTCTACAATGATGAATCCAATTGTCGTCTCTCTGGGAAACGCACGCCACTTTTTGGGGAAAAAGGCCAGCGGTCTTTTCCGTTCAACGGTATAAATCCGGATCGGAAAGGCAAAGCGTCCAAAAATCCGGGAGGGGAGCCGCTTAGGAGGCAGCCGGCGGGGATCGGAGGCAGCCGATCGGAACGTCTGCGCCGCGCGTCGCGGATGGGCGCCACCGAGCCTCCGACGGCTAATGGCGGCCACCCCGCCGCCGCCGCCGTCTACTCTACTCTGCTTTTTCATCAGCGGCTATCTCTTCTCATTTTTCCACCTCTGCGCTTTTTGCACTTATTGGCGAGGCCTCGCCGCGCGGAGACGGACGGACTCGCTGGCCCCCTCGCTCGCTCGCCCGCCCCGCGCCGAATGCTAATGTGCCAATACGTGTGGGGAAAAATCGTCTGGTGAATTAGACGGGCGGGAAAGTGAAGTGCCCGACGCCGTTTTTCACGCGGCAACACCAAAAGTCACATTACAAACCGCTTTTCTCGCTTTTTTTTCAGGGTTCCACTTGTGAGATGGTCCACAATAAAAGACTGGCCAGATTTTCTTTTTAAAGTCGTTCCCGCGTTGACGGTGACAGACACCCGGTGGCGGGCCGCTTATGAACTCAATTCAGATTGTTGAAATGAGTTGATCGCTAGTTGACGTCCAAACCACTGGCACTGCCGACCAATGTTCCCTCTAATTTTTAGTTTGTCTGGGCAGAAAGACAACCTTCCTGAGCACACTGAGTACTGGTGTGAGCAACATCATCATTGCTCGCTATGGCCACACACCAGTATCACACCTGCCATAAGCAGGTGCAGGTCTGCTACACATAAATGATTTAGTAATAATAAAATGTAATGATTAATATCTATAAATGAGCGGTCCGGCAGATGAGTGGTTCGAGCGTCAGCCTCACAGCTAAAAAAATAAAATAAAAAAGGGATTTTATTTTGTGCGCTCCATATGATTTGCTGTGCACAGAGAAGACGAGAGTAGTGCGCAATTGCGCACACGCGCAGCTTAGAGGGAACATTGCTGCCGACCCTCCCGCTCGCTCGAGATGGGCCGTCGACTTGAGGGAACTTTCGATCGGAATCTAAAAGGAGCAATAAAAGTACAAATCCGTTGGCTTGTACCGGGATCATTTCGGAACAAAGACGGACAACTCCCGGAAACGCCGGCGGGCAATTTGCTGGCGCGGGCCAAACTTTCCCGCCGCCGTTAGCAAGGAAGCGGCGGGAATCTCCGAGTAAGCAACTCTAGTGGCTTTCATTAGCGCTAATGGGCCCGGGCTTCCCCCGCGGGACGTCGCCGTAAAAGCCAACCGTTGCCAAACTCCGTTCCCGCCCGGCACGCTAACTCTTAATCGGCAGCGCGCCCGTGAGCGGACCTCCAAACGAGCCGGCCGTCGCCGCCGCGCAAATTTCAGCTGTTGCTATGCAAGACTGGCGGCGGGATGGCTCGGCGTACGCTAGCTCGTGTAACGGTTGGCAACCACACAAAAACAACGGCCACCGTCACCCACACGGGCGTCACAATCGTAGCTCAAAATACGAAGAATGTTTTTTGTGCGCAGCTTCTGTTGACGGTGCGATTGGTTGGCGCTCTTTGCGATCTGGCAACCCCGAGGCGCGACGCGCCATTAGCTCGTGACCTCCGTACGCCGCTCGCATTTTTTTTCTCTGGCTCTACAACGGGTTCCAATGGAACGGGCGGCCATTTTAATGAAACGGCGATACAGGTGTCGTTAGGGCCGGGGCGGCTAATCGGCCCTCGGTCACGTGACGCCGCAAACGGCGCCGCCGTCTCATAAAGCTCCGGAACGTGAGGCACCGCTCGATGAGAGCAATATTGCGCCGTTTATGAGAAAATAATGATTTCTTCACGCAATTTATGAGCGGCTGGAGGAGGAAAGGGGAAGGGGGGGGGGGGGGGCTTAATGGCAGCGACATCGGCGTCGGAGCGCGAGGAGGAGGAGAAGCAAAGGAGGAAGAAGAGGAAAAGCTGACTTTAATTTGTTTTCTCCTCCGGGGAGCCGGAGACGTCGGCCATATTAGGCCACGTAGTCCATCTTGCCGCCGCAGAATGGACCAATTAGTGGCGGCCCGGCCAAAGCAAACAAAAGAATCAAAGAGGATCAATGAGGAACATCGAGCGGCGCCCAAGCGCTCGATCGATGGCGGGCGGGATGTGGGCGATGGGAGCGAGGGGGGCTAGGGGCTTCTGGGGGGCTTCTCGGGGGCTCAGGGAGGCGCCGCGGGAGGCCGGGGACCCGCGGATCAGCGCTAAGTCGGCGGCCAGCACGCCGACCCAGAGCGCGCTAATGAAGGCGGCGGGATTCTTCCTGCCTCCGCCGGATCCATTTCCTGTCTTAAAGCGCCTCTCAATTCCCGTCCCGCGTGCAACATAAACGCTCGGCGCTTCCGTGACGATGACTGGCGGGTGATTCCGTGTGATTCACGTGCCCGTTACAGCTGCTTAGTTACGTAGCACCAACGTCGGTCGGGTGGAGAACAAGCTCGCACGTGATCACATCAATTGTCTTGGAAAAAAAGAGATTTCTTTGCCATCATATTTCGCGCAACTGAAAAAACAGGTTTGGGCTAACAACCCTCGCTGGATGCTTTTGTCAGGTGACTCGGAATCGCAAAAATATGATGTGGCAACAGAACTAAAAAAAAAAAAACAGACAGAAATGGAATTTCCACCCCGCGTAGCATGGCTTCCCGTCTTTTGTCATTTACGAACACCGTCGCAAATCAAAGGCTCATTAAGCACATGATCACATTCCTAATCATCATTTGAAAAGATCAATTAACCACCCTGGGTCAGCGTCGTCAATCACGGGCGCCACCCGCCCGACGGGGTCCGGGGCGCCTCTCAGGGGGGGTCCCCGGCCCGGCTCCACGCGTGAAACCCTAAGTGGCGCGCTCCCCCGCGGCCCACGGGAAAAAAGAGAAAAAAAAACAATAAAGTGTCCTCATCTTTTATGCATGAATCTGGCTCGCTCACACTATACCCGGCGTATCAATCATGGCGGCGGCGACACCGCGGGGCAGCGCGGTGGGCGGGAAATAGACACGCTTGTGCAACAAAGCAAAATGAAGGCTTTTTTGGAGGGTGGGGGGGCTCCCACTTACTTAGGTTTCAATTGTTTGTGCCCCTTGGAGCGCCCCCGACTGGCAGGAAGAGGCGAACAAATGGCGGCGCCACTCACCAGCTAGCGTGTAGCTAACGGTACGTTCTCGCTCGGCACCGGGAAACACAACAGAGCTTTTTTTTCTTTTGCCGTGCCCAGAAAAGGTGGCGAGGGGCGATATGGCGTGGCCCGGCTTGACCTTTGGCAAAAGTTCCGCCCACTTAGATATGGGAAACGGAAGGGGGATCGGTGGCACGCGGGCGGGGGTGGAAATTCAATTTGTGCAGCTCGGCTTTTTTTGGCGATGTCACCGTGGCACGTCTGCTAGCTTTGGGACTCCGGCGTACGCTGGGGCGCCGGAGTCATTTGTTTTGGAGAAACACCAAAGCAATTTCAAAGCCTGCCTCCCTCCCTCCCTCCCTCCCGCACGAAGAATGCGCCAGGGGTTACATTGACGGGATCCACTATTGGAGCTAAGGGAAACTGCAAACCTCGCAGCTAAAGTACTAAGGGTCGCTAGCTAGGCTAGCTAATCAGAGAAGCCTCACGGCCTCAACTTTAGAAGTGACTCGTGCTTCCTGCTAAGTTCTCGCCGGTTGGTCAAATTTGAGGCCAAATTGGAGAATGACCATTTGGTAGGATGAGCGCTAAAGCTGGACGGAGGCACTTGCTAGCCCGTGGGATTGGACGAGGGTGCTTTTTGGCTCACTTGGCAAACACAGATCAATAGAGGTACCGTATTTTCACGACTATATGACGCATGGTATTTTTAGTGGTGGAAGGGACGGACAGACGCAGAGCGAATGGGCGGAGCAACCGGCGGGCGAGAGTCCACTTTGTCCGGGAGGTAATAACAGGGCAAGCGCAATGACATTTTCACAGAGGCCAAAGTGGGCCGCTAAGAAACAGTTTCTCTTGACGCCGACGACGTTCGCCTATTTTTAAGTCTGAGCAAATATTCATTTGCTTTGCTCTTTTCTACTTGTTGCTTTTCTGGCACCATTTGCTTCAGGTGGCGTCTCATTTCACGTCTCCCGCCTGTTCTAAAAATAAAAAAAAACACCAAGTTGGAAGAGGCAAATGTCACGCTGGCAGCCGAGACCCGCTAATAAAGCTACGCAAATAGCAATTAGCGCAAGCAATAAGCGAGGAGTCAATAGGAGAAGCCCGGCGGGAGGGTGGGCGGGCGGGCGCCAGCTGCCCAGTGCAAAGTTCATGTCCAGATGGGACGGAGAGGAGCGCGGCCGGCGCCTTGTTTTGGGCGCTCCACGTGGACCACGGTCGGGGAAATTCCAGGCAAATTGGCCGGGGGGAAAAAAAAGTCGATAGTATATGTCATTTTTCATTGAAACTGGCTAGAATTCAATTGAAAAAAGTAGGTCCATATTAAAGAGTTTTTTCTTTGACAAATTCCTTTCTTGATTTGGCCAAATGTCTCCGGAGGACGACGGCGGCGTCAAAAAATGAGTGGCAAGCCGAAGATTGCCAGATGATTTTTCATGAGGATCGCTCCCCAACAAATGTTGGAGGCACTGACAGGAAAGGCCAACCAACAGTGCTAGCGCCAAGAAGCAAAAGACCCACTGCCCCCCCCCTATCGCCAAGCCCACCTGAGCCGTCATTCCTGATTGTTCCAAAGTGACACATGGCGGCCGGATTGTGCCATCACTTGTCTGCTCGCACAATAACAGCCAGTCAGGCAGGCAGGAAAGCAGGCAGGAAAGCAGGCAGGAAAGCAGGCAGGCAGGCAGCAGGCAGCAGCCCTTCCTAGCAGCCTCCCCCGCGCTCGTCTTCCCTCGCCTTCTCTTTTCTGGGCTTCATTCAGCCATCCGATGCCTGTCTCGCCCCGTCCTCATTTGTCCCAACTTGACATGTCCTTCTCCCTCTTCTTCTTCTTCCTCCTCCTCCTCCTCCTCCTCCTCCTCCTCCTCCTCCTCCTCCTCCTCCTCCACATTCAGCTTCTCCAATTCCCACAAATTTGAGCTTCCTCTCCATTGTCAAGACCAATACAAAGCAAAAAAAAGAAGGCTAGTGCTTCCAAATTTACAACAGCAAACTGAGACGGACGGAGCCACCACGGCGAAAGACACCCCCCCCCCCAAACGCAAACGCAAAGCGGCTCTAAAACGTGGCGACGCGCTCGCCGGCGGAACGGCGAGCCCCGGCCGCCGAGACGTTGATTGGCGGCGACGGGCCGTCAGAGGCCAGAGCGCAATCCGCTCAAGTCGAGCGGACGCGGAACGTGTCGACGGCCGTCCGATCGGATCAGCCGGGGCCGACGGCGAGCGGAATCGACCGGCGAGGCCGACGGGAAGCGGCGAGGTGATGGCCCGTCAAACTTTTCCTTTAGTCGCACTTCAAATGACTCTTTTTTTTTTTATTGGGCCATTTAAAAATGTGTCGCATCGACGCAAGCGGTTCCTTAGCCTAGCGAGCGTGGGATGTGGGATGGATTCCCACAGCCCAGGGAGGCCTCGGGCTCCGGCACCCCGCGAGAGGGAAGCGCTGAACAATTGCTCTTTTTTATTTGTGCCAGATAACTGCCAATTTTTGCCATTTTTTGCTCCAAATGGCTGAATAGCTCCAGAACGGCTCAAAAGCAAGATTATGCGGCCAAAGAATATCTTTTAGACCGCATCATTCACCAGACCCAAAATGGGGACGTCACCAAACGAGCCTATAAAAGGCGGCTAATGTAAGAATAGCAAAAAAGGGGAAAATGACAGCAAAGGATGCGCCGTTCCAGATTGGTCACCAAAAGCACAGCAGGCTATGTACATCCAATCTATCTATTTCAGCAGACAAGGCCAATTTTAATATTGACTACGACGCCCGGACGGACATCGCAGCTAGCCTAGCGCGTGGCGCGGCGCTGATCCATAAAATGGGATCTTATTTTTCCCCTTCTTGTTGTTGATCTGTGGCTAAATGTCACCCTGAGTGCCACAAAGAAGAAGAAGAATGCGCGGCGGCCATTACGGCACCCCGCCATCGACTGCGTGGGCGTGTCGAGGACCCTCGGAGGGCCGTTAAGCGCCTGAAAATAATTGATTGCGTGGCGTTGCCCTTTTACCCTTTTATGCGTCCGATCCATATTCCTAAGTGGTCGTGCGGCGCCGCGTTTTAACCACCCGCGCGGCCCGCCCGCCGTAGGGGGGGGAAAAATACAGCCGCCGAGGTGCCACGGTAAGGCACGCCGCGCAAACTATGGATCGGATACGGCCGCGGCGAGGAAACCTTTCCTCCCTCCCTCCCGCTCGCCGTCGACGTCGCCGTCCGTACAATTGGTTCCGAAGGGAGCCTTTTGTCGCTCGGTGAAAAACCAGATCTGTCGTTTGCGACAAGGTGAGTTTAACGTAAGGACATTTGAGTTTTGCTACTTATTGGTGCACGCCTTCTTAAAGGGCCGTATGTCGTCTGAGCCATAACCTGGGATCCACATGTTCCATTGACGCTCCAGGTGTAACTGGACATCTTTGACCTCCAGGGTCTTGTTGGACTTGTTGGACTTGGACTTTAACCAGCACTTTTGCTGCTTAAAATTTCATCTCCTGTTTAAAAATTGCTTTAATTTTCCCATTTAAAATGTAACTTAATATGATTTTGTCCTTATGAGTTCCGCAATTTGACCGTAGTTGATCATTTTTTGGTGCTTCTAGTCATGTGGTTGATCATTTTTGATGGTTGTTTGTCGCTCAGGATTTAGAGTGGCGCACGGCGATTTTAAAGAACTATAACATAAAAGCATTTATCTGTATACGAGGTCACGAGTGATCACTTACTTACGGGTTTGAATAAAACAATGAAAGCGTGCCAACCTGCCAAAAGTTAGATTTGTAATTAACTGGGTAGAAAAGCACCGTCCCGTGGCGGTCTTTGCGTTCCTAGCTTCGTGAGCTTCGTTAGCTCGGTGAGCGACGATATCATGGACATCAAAATTGACTAAAAGACAGACGGAAAAACTTTTTGGGGGGCAATTTCAAGCAGACACAATTTAAAGAGGCGAGCGCGGAGACGCTAAAGTACAGCACATTTGAGGACGGGATTCAACGCGAGTCCGCGGCTCAATGGACGGAAGCCATTAGCATTCTTTTGAATTGGCGATTTTGAATTTTTAATTGTCCACGCCAAGCGTCCGACCGCCGCCGCCGCCGAACGCATCGGGAAGCTTTTCCGACGGCAAAGCGTCTCGGCCTTGAAGCGCTTTCACTCGGCCGAGCGGATAATTTGATTTCGGAGGCGGCGAGCGGAAGCGGGAATACGCCGCCGCTAATGCACTGGCTGGCTTCTGCGCCTGGGCTAATAAACATCCGACCCCGACACTACATTAGATGACGGACGGACGGGGGAGGGTGGCCAGCCGGGCCTCCCTGGAAAAAAGAAACAAGAGCGGTCCTTGGACCGACGCGGCAATTCCAGCTCGGAGGAGGTGAATTGAAGGCACTTTACGCTCACTTTAGCATCCCTCGGCGGTGCCGCTTCCAACCGATCCGTCCAGATCGTGCCCCCAAAAAAATGGATTCGGGCAGCACGCTAAATTTGCTATTGCCAGAAGATTTGCCCAAGCAGAGCGCTAAAAAGCTTTAAGCGCAGCCCGCCTGGAACTGGCTTCGTTAGAAGGCCAAATAGTACTGCCATATTTCTGGCGGAGAGACTTTCAATAAGTCTTTGATTTTTTGGACACTGGGAATGCAATCGTTGGCGGAGTCTCACGCGCCGCCGCCGCCGCTTTTTCGACGACTAGAAGCCCTGCTTTTAATCTTCCACGGCGCAGGTAGACTCCAAGAAAAAGCAGCTCGAAGATGCTTATTTACTTTCCAGAGCGCCGTGACCACGTGTCCAATTCCACGTCCAATCAAAAATTGAAATGCCTTTGTTGGTCGTTATTCCTAGAATAGGCATTTGACCAAATATTCGGTGTGTCAAGGGGCTCCATTGTTTTTTTTAGTACTTTTTTTGGACAATAAAAGCGGAAACAACTGCACCACAGAGAACATTAGCTTGCAACATTTTTAAACTGTGTGGAAAAGCTCTAATTACATCTTTTTTTTTTACGTCTCTATGTTTGAACACATTTCATGGCTAGGTCGAGAACGCGTCAGGGGTGCTTTAACTTTGCATGGCTAATTTAGGCCATTTTTGTTGTTGTTGTTTCTTTTTTTAAATGGGAAACGGTGGGAATTGAGGCATGAATCAATCCCGTCCGATACAGTGGCACATTGACGTGCGCCCACTGCAAACATTTACCTTTGGACTCCAATAGGAACTTGATTACACACGTGAATGTTTGGAGCTAGCCTCCATCTGGCTTAGCACGGAGGCTAACGTGACAGGCGTAAGCGGGTTAGCGGGGAAGATGATCCAATTAGAGCGGCGCAATAAACAACCCGAGAGCCCCCCGGCGGGGCCCTCGCGAAACTGGACCCGCCCCGTCGCGGGGGGCTAGCCGCTAAAGCTAATATTCCCGCGCCGAGGGCGGGCCAAGGTGAGACGGGAGAAAGAGCTAATGAGACGGCGCCGATGAATTTCCCCGTCGCCCGCAGCCGGGAACGCCGTAATCGCGTTTGAGCTCGGCCGCCATTTGCGCCCAGATGTATTAGCGCATTAGCACCCGTCGGACGCGCGCGCCATCAAGGCCACGGCTTCAAGTTGGTGGAAAAGAGCTACGTGAAGGAAAATGACAAAGGAGGCCATTTCCATCAATCTGCCAATCGGATTCTGCGGGCTTTCCAAAGAAGGCTACAAAACTTTTCAAAGTGAAAACTTGTCAGACGTTGGCGCTCACTAGCCATTATGCTAATCCACGTGTTAATCAGGCGCCGGACATTTCAAGTGGACTCTCTTCATTTGCCAGAATTCATTTTTGTCTGAGCGGGGCGGGACGGGACAGGGACAGGGAAAGGGAAAGGGAAAGGGAAAGGGAATAGCCCTTTATGCTCCTCTGAATCAATACCTCCCAGCCACAAGGGTCAGTGAAAAGCTAAATGAACGAAGCCACAGTTTGGGGTACACGGTCGATTGGTCGCCGGTCTTTTGGTCGCTGGTCTTTTGGTCGCCCGTTGACGCGGTCTGGGCGACCAAAAGACCGGCGACCAAAAGACAGCGACCAAAAGACCAGCGACCAATCGACCGCACACGACAGTTTGGTGATCTACGAGTCTCTCCCTTTTACTAACCGGTCGCTGGTGTGCGGATGGATAAACAATCCAATTTCTCTTCTTCCCACAAAGTGCATTTTTTGGAAGGCCAAATCGCAATATCACCAGCTCGTTGTGAAGAAGAAGAAGAAGAAAAAAACCAACCCTAATTAAAATGAATGGCGACCATAAAATCTTCAAGCATATTGCACAGCAGTGCATTTCCCCCCTCACAATTAGCCCAAGATTCTTTTGTTCTGTACGCGAGCGCTCTTTGCAAAAACAAAACAATAACAAGCCTTTGCTGAATCCACACATTGGGAGGAGCTTTGCATTTTACAACTTTGGACTTTGCGACATACTAATGCACTATGGGAGGCCAAATCCATGATATGACTACATCCATAGAGTATTTCATTGCGTCTAGATCGGTGCAAAACTGGAGTCCAGCACACTGACTCCAAAGCCGAAATCGGGGGCCAGCCAATCCCTGAACGTCCTGAAATCGAGCGCTTCAATTGGAGGGATTTTTTCCTCGCGGCGCGCCGTGGCTTCTTTTTCTACTTTGCCCACCGCCGTCTTTTGTCATTTTAGCACCAAAGCCAGCGCGCGACAGTTGGACGCGACCGACGTGACAGGTGGCCACGGCGGGACGGGGCGCCGAGCCCGAGAAACAGATGGGCGAGCCAGCCAGAGACGGAGAGACAAACAATCCACTCGGCGGTGGCGGCGGCGTCCAATCATAAACAAATAGAAGATGGAAGGAGACGAACTGCAAGGGGCGTGGCTTCCGTTCGCGCATTTCATTTTAGCACGTCAGCTCGGTGCCACTTAGGGTCCGTCGGAAAAAGTCCGCCCGCACGAGAATGCCGCCGTTTCAACTTTCCGACAAACCGATGCCACAAAAGTCAAGTGGCAGATGGCCGCTCGTGGGCGGGGCTCGTGGCAGGCGTGAAAACGATCGGCGGAGACAAAAGGCGTGGGAACCTTCATTAAAGGGGAAATGTCAATCATTAGCAGAACGGGCCCAGCCGTGGCGCTCTTTAAAGCTCGCCCGCATCAAATATGGATGACGCGCGTCAAAATAACGGCCATCTCGTTAGCGACGGGTTTCGAAGAAAGCCGACAAGTCCGTCCACGTGTCCACCCCGTCCAAATGCCAATCGGTGGGAGCCCCGGCCGGAAGTGACAAGGAGATGGGAAGGAAAGGTACGGGAGGTTGGAAGCGGGACCGGCGGAAAATCAATGGGGAAGTCGGCATTATGGAGCCGCCGGGAGGAAAACTTCATCTGCTGGTTGCCGCGGAAACAGTGCAGCCAATGGCTCGCAGCCTTTCAAAGACAAACAACATAAGCCAGACGTACGCTCGGCAATGCCGCGCGTCCCATCAAAACTTTTGGGGGAGGAATTTCTCGGCGCGGCGAAGGAAGCCAGCCAACCCATTTTTGCTAAAAAGTACAAGCTCCGCCGGGTGAAAGAGTCTGGCTACTCGCCAGCTTTTCCCAGCACGAGCCAAAAAGTCACGGTCGGCGAGGCCAAAGCTCGTTAGCCGGTGCTCCGGCACGCGGCTAATCCGCCTCCTTCGATAAGAAATCTCATTCCGGCCGGCCGAGGACGCATCGGACAGATCTGACTCGGGCCCGCCGAGACCTGTCAATGCTATCGCCATCGTCGTGGAAACCGCTGGGGAAATAAATCCCCTCCCCCCCCCGGAAGGGGGGAGGGGGGGTTGTGCTACGCGTCGTGCTAGCCGGGCGCCTCCGCGGGGGGAGAAAAAGTCAGACGGACGGACGGACGGAGCGACGGGAGGTCCTCCGGGGCACGGCGAGACGATCGATTCTTATCGGAAGTGGGAGCTAATTACATTTCATTAGCTCCTCGCGCTAATCCGCACGGCCCGACGGGAACGGCGAGCCCGAGACAAAAGGCGGGCGGAGAATGGAACGCCGACACCAAATAAGGCGCCCGAGGCTGGCCGTTTAAGATCGCCATCGATGTTGGGCCCCGTGCGGGAGCTTAGCGAGAATGGACAACATTTTACGCCTGGCTTTTCATTCATTCATTCATTGGCTCCTTTTTAAGTCGATCCCTAGTTGAAAAAGACAGCAGGGGGGCGATAAGTCAAGATACTCTCCAAAAGGTATTCCAAAAGGAGGGTTTTTTTCGTTTTGCTCAGGATTGGAGTCGGTGTCGAGTGGCTATATTTAGCATATGACAAGATGGAAGGGATTGGACGTCTACCGGGGATCAACTCATTTCAATTGACGGCACAAGGATGAAAAGAGCGACACGTGTGGCCGGCTAACGGCGCTAGCGTCGCCTTACCTCAAGTGCCTGGCTCCGCCGGGATGGTCGGCGGCGGGGGACCGACGCGTCTCGTGTGGGATGCGCCGTCCGATCGCCCGCCGTGGGCGTGCGTAATTGTATTTGTCAACGGTCACATTCCCTGGAAGGAAGGAAGAAAGAAGGAAGAAAGTCAGTCGCTGGAATCGGAAAGGGAGGCATTCCAAAAACAAGACGTTGGCCATCTTTGAACGCTATCACATTAGCTCATTGAAGGGAAAAGGAGGCTTCATGAATAGCTAGCTAGCTAGCTACGTTATTTCTGTCAACAACAACAACAACAACAACTGCAACATTTCAATTCCAGTCAAAACAAACTGTTGGATTTATTATGGGATGTTTCTATATGTTTTGTAAGCATTTTTAATAAGTAATAAGGCTATAAATTAATTCATGATTTATGTTGGGACCACGGACACTTTCCACCCCACAGCTCGAGGACACTTCATTGTTTTCAGGACTTTGCGCTTTTTCGGCAAGACACAAACTGTGTTTGGACTGGACTCTGGCAGCAGATGGCAATAATCGCATTATTGTTTAAAAATACGGCTGCTTTGTTTACCTTAGAATGCTTTGTTTACCTTTTAATGGAAAATATTATGCAATTCCTTACACCATTGTTTGGGTGTCGGTTCAAACTTTTATGCTTACTTCTGCAATTCTTACACAGTTGTTTTTTAACCTTCTAGGGTGTTATTCTACTGTCTAAGGCAGGGGTCTCGAACTCAATTTACCTGGGGGCCGCTAGAGGCCGAGTCTGGGTGAGACTGGGCCGCATCAGGATTTCCACAAGAAAAGCACTGATAAAACATTCCAACGTTATCAAATACCTTTATTTTTTAACAAAAAATAATGAATTAACTTAAAGATGAATAAAAAATAAATCAATCAGTAATATAAAACCAAATAATACTAATGAGCATACAGTAGATATACACTGGCTGGCTAAGTAGAGAAAATGAATTATTTTTATTCCGTTTCAAATGTCTGTATTAACAGCTCTTTAACCTTTAACTTTCTGAACTTGAATGGAACATTGAACATGAAATATTCTGAACACGGCTTCTTTTGCCTACTCCTTGCTGCTAGAGACCTGGCAGCGCTTCTTCTCACATAGTCACATTTGGCTTGAGGGAGGAAGCAGTGGAGACCCTCAGTAGAGCTTGAAGATGCTCATCAGTAAGTCTGGACCTGTACTTGGACTTATTGAAGTTCAAGGTGGAGAAGAGCTTCTCACACAAGTATGTGCTCCCAAAAAGGCACATGGTCCGCTTGAACCTTCGGGAAAGTTCAGGGAAGCTGGGGGTCAACTCTCTCAAAAATTGCCCAAGCTTGTCTGCTTCTCCACTCACCTCCCTGAACTTGGCTTTGAGTGCAGAGTTGCACTGCAGGTCAATGAGCTCCATTTGAAGCTCAGGAGGGGCATCTTGCACATCAAAGGAGAAGGGGTCCGCAAAAATTTGAAATGTGGCTTTGTGTGTCTTGAAGTCTGCAAATCTGTGATCAAATTCCTCCTGTAGCTTCGAAATGGCCTCAACATACTTCTCACCACTGAATGGTGTGCCTGCATCCACGAGAGCCTTGCATGCTGGGAAATGGCAAAGGTTTGTCTGAGAGAGCTGGGCTTTCCATAACACAAGTTTAGTGCAGAATGCTCTCACGTTGTCATAGGCAGCACTGACAAGTTGCCCCTGGCCTTGTAGCTTCTTGTTCAGTACATTAAGCTCATGTGTGATATCAACAAGAAAAGCCAAGTCCATGAGCCATTTGGGATCACTTAGCACAGGATCAATCAACTCACAAACGGCGTAGCTAGCTTTGACTGCTGCATTACTGTCTTTGGTAGCCTTCTTGAAGAGATCCTGTTGCCTCAGAAGACGTGTTTTAAGACTGGCAACCTGGTTGGCTCTCTCATCTCCCTGGTATTTTTCGTACTCCACAGCATGTCTCGTAGTACAATTACGTTTCAAATTGTATTCCTTGTGCACCGCAACTTTTTCAGTGTAAATGAGACACGTCGGGGTGCCCCTGTGTTCAACAAAGAAATATTGCACTCCCCACTTTTCTTGAAACTGTCTGTGCTCATCACCGACCTTTCTCTTCACGGCAGGCTTTGAAAGAGACATCTCTGGGGCTCTGTAATATGTTTTTCCACTTGGAATGAGTCTCGGGTTGATCTTTCACATTCAGTCTCGCGGGTTTGTGGCGCATGTGCACTTTCGCTCTCCGTTTCAATTGCGGAGATGGCTACAGACACTGACACAGGCTGGATCACGGATCATAGCGCCTCATTCAGTTCTATGCTGAGAGCAGCGGAGGAGTGTGCGCGCCGAGCGGAGTGATCGGCCTCACGGCTTCTCCTCCGCCCAGCTGATTGGAGGAATGAATGAGTGAGTGAGCGAGGCACTGGACAGCCCGGCCGATGTCCCGCCCTCCAGAGCCGTATACCTCACCGTGATTGGTTCATTCAGCTCCGAACCAAAGTTCCCTCTAATTTTTTGTTGTTCTGAGCAGAAAGACAACCTCCCCGAGCGCACTGAGTACCAGTGTGAGCGACATCATCGGTACTCGGATGATTCGCCTAAAGACGTTTCGCCGACGGACGTTTGACAGACGGGCAGGTCGCCGAATGGACGTTCCACCGAACGTTCATTCGGCCGAACGGAGGTTCCGCCGAAACGGGATTCGAACGCTCGCCCCGCCGGATCGTGTGTGTACAAGTTTTTCAACCTCGGCCCGCGGGCCATATACGGCCCGTTAGGATTTTTAATCCGGCCCGCCGCCGGTGTTGTCCAAATTATAGTAAAAATCAATGTTCGTCTACCATCAATGGCAGTCCGGGAATAAGCACTCCTGGGCAGGCAGATGTAGCAGAACCGAGCCGTAAAATGACAGCAATCGGGTCAAATCCATCCTAAAACAGCATTTAATGATTAAATACAAATACTGGATGATATCGCGATGGAGGCAAAAAAACCATTCGCCAAACGGCTCAAAATGCTCTCAAATTCGGTAAAATCCAGCTGAAAACAGCGTTTAATGATTAAATACAAATACTAGTATTTGTATTTAATCATTAAACTAACATACTAGTACGACCTGTCCGTCTGTCAAACGTCCGTCGGCGAAACGTCTTTAGGCGAATCATCCGGTCACGACATCATCATTGCTCGCTATCGGCACACCAGTATCACACCTGCCACAAGCAGGTGCATGTCAATGTTCCCTCTAATTTTTCATGTAAAACATGCTGTAAAACAAGAAAAACATGAGTGGACAGAGCTACTGCCACTGGCTGCCACTTAAACGGCGCCATCATGGGGAAAGGGGTAAAAAAAAAAAAAAAAAAAAAATTAAAAAAAAAAAAATTGATCTTTCATATTAAGACGGGGGCCGCAAATTATCGTCCCGCGGGCCGCAGTTGGCCCGCGGGCCGCATGTTTGAGACCCCTGGTCTAAGGCAATTGTTTTGATTACATAATGATGTTCTCCGTTTGTTGCGATTAAATACAATGAATCAGATACTGCCCAAGCAGAATGCCTTGTGGACGGGACGGCGTCACAAGTGTAACTCCTTGCAAGTTGTAATCAGTTATGTTGAAAGATGTCTTCCAGTTTTGATTAAATATTACTCATAATGATTTAAAGCTTTTAATCATTATTCTATCACAAACCAAAACTCATCATTTCCCCGAAACAGATTTCTCGGGTCAAACTGTATCGCTTCGCCACCTCATCGGCCGGCACTCTCAACATTTTTCACGGGCTAACATTAGCCGTCGCTTCCATTGGCTGGTCGGCGGCCGGGGGCGGGTTTATCCCAGTCGAATTAGCGCCCGTGACAAATGACGCAATATTTTCCCGCCGGGGGGAAAGCGTTGCAGCCGGAATTAGGACGGTTGACGGCGAAGGGGAGGGCGGGGGAGGACGGGGGAGGACGGAGAGGCACAAATATCGTTTTGCGGCGGACCAAGCTAAAAAATAAATGTACAAAAAAAAACGAGGTAACGAATAGACGACGACGACGTGCGGTGGCACTAACCACTTTGGTGTGGGGTTGTTCGACACGAAGGGGTTGGAAATCAATGGACATTTTGAGGAAAGGCAAAAGATGGCTTTCGCCCGGCGAGCCTCAAATTGCCAATAAATCTCCCAGCGAAGCGGCGGAGACCAACGGGGAAAAGCCAGACGGCTTGTTAGGACGTGTCGACGAGCGCCAAGGTTTCCTCTCCCGCTCGCCGCGTCCGCTTAACGACGTCACGTTTGACTTTTTTTTTTCTTTCCCACGTCCATTCCACCTGTCAGGTGGAGGCAGACGTCGGAGGCCATTACCGGGAGAAGCGCTCCCCGCGGACCCACATTTTTCCACACGTTCACTTCTCGTTAGCGGCGGATATGGCCCAGCCCGGCCCGGCAGGTGGAGAACGTGCCAACGTCTATGAATAATAATTGGTCGGGGAGGGAGGGGCTTTTCTAACGGGACGTCAAATGTAAACACGGCGAGGAATCCACGAAGAAAAACCACGAGGAGACGGAAATCTCGAAGGAATAAAAACAGATGGAAATTGACAATAAACACATTCCATTCAATTCAAATTTCAATTTGCCTCCTAAAAATAACCTTTTGTGGCTGACATTTTCATGCAAAACGTACATTTCCAAAATGGCGTCGTGTCAACTGATAATACAAAGTCTGAGTGAGTCATCTTCTTCCTAAGCAGCCAAATTCAAAGCATCGACATACTTCTTCATGAAATAGGCTATTCTGTTACCAAGTGAATTCCTTTTCTATCCACCGTGACCTTTGACCTCACCCCCCTTCTGTTTTCTATCCAAAACACATCCTGCCAGTTTAACAATGAAGGTAAGGATATTTACAATTGGTGCAATTTGAAATAAATCCAATTATTGTTGTCCCAGCAAGTACGTGATCAGAAGTCAACGAACTATCCCACTGATGGAGAGAGACGTCAAAGGCAGCTAACGATTGGAAATGTGCTTGTCGCTGTGTATTTGACCAATTCCACAAGAACATAGCTGGATTTTTTTGATGGTATGGCGGCAGCTGAAAAGCGGGGAAAAAAAAGGCTTTTATTTTTTCGGCGCGGCGCCCCCCCTAGGCGACGTGCACGTCAGCGCGGTAGACGACGAGCGGGCAAATTACCACAAGCGGTGAGGACTTCCTCGAGTGTCACACGCATTTTTTGGGCTGTTGTCACAAGTGCTGAATAATATCGGCGAGCCGAGGCGAGTCGCGTCGCGTCGCGCCGGCCTGCCGGCTCAGGCAATTAGGCCCGCTGGGACCCGGCGCGTTGGAGACAGCTGGCCCGGACGCGCCCGCTCGTGTTGTCAGGAGGATCGGCCATGTTTGCCAAGCGTAAATACGGCGCAGTATACCAAGGAATGCGGAGAAGATTCCGCCCCGGCCTGGATGGACTGGATCGTCCGTCCGTCCGTCCGTCCGTCCGTCTCGGGGCGATCCTCCGTTCCTTCCTTCCTTCCTTCCTTCCTTCCTTCCTTCCTTCCTTCCTTCCTTCCTTCTCTAATCTAGATGGTCTGAAGCCACCTGCCACCAACAGCCACGTAATCTATCGAAGCGGGCTTCTGGAGGGGTCAACGTGGCCTCCATTTTACAGGCTTCACAAACCCCCCACGACTGGACTGGCAAGCAAGCCCAAAACGTTTCAGGCGGATAATAGAATCTCATTTCAAAATTCATTTTTAAACAAAACATGCAGTGCCAAGACTCCAAAAGGATGCATCCGTCCGCCTACACATGCACGTACGCGGGCACGCAAGCACGCAAGCACGCAGGCACGGCGGCATGAAAAGGCGGCGGTCCCGGCGGGGGGGCCGCCTGTTCTGGCTGCACGTTTGGGGTGCTGGAGGAGAAAGCGCAGCTGCTTGGTGGCGACAAGCTGCTGCACTACATGCTCACACGCATAAATGCATAGCTAGGTGCGCGTGCGCCAGCGTTAATACACGCTCATCCATAAAATAGCATGGTTGGTGAAAAGTTCCGGAAAGTCCGAAAAACTCAAATGCGTGCCGGGAAAATGAGGATGACTTCTCCGAATAAACCAGCGTTGGCCAAAAAGCACCGCCGTAAATATTTGCACGCTGATCCATCCGTCCTACACCGGATTGGCGCTTTAACGGGATTTAAACACGTCAAGCGCCAAGCGGAATTGGGCCTTGGCGTGGATTGGACGTCTACTCCTTTTCGAGGGGATTTCCCTTTCGGAGGATCGGACGTCCGTCATCGTCGATCAAACGCGTCGGACTTTAGATTCGCCGTCCGAAAGGCCGCGGGAGGCAGATCAAAAAATTTCAACGATGCGGACGTCGCTGTGGGTGGCGCGCCGATCAAAGCCGTGTGGTTGGCGTCAGGCTCGTTAGTTCAATAAAGAAGAGGCGGGGGGGGGGGGGGGGGGTGATTCCATTTTAAAAGATGCCCCACAGTAAAGTGGGAGACATGAATGAGCTTTTAAGCGTGCCTAAATACGGCTCAAATCAGGGTAAATTCCGAGGAGGCGCCGAGGCCGCCGGACGCGGCAGGTGTTTCCATGGCAACCGCTTCCACCGCGCGCTCGCCGTACGGCTCGGCGGCGGCCCCCCATTTTTCACGGGCGGAGCGACTCCAATTTGCCCCCAAATTCCCCGCCGCGTGTGTGTTTTTGCCTGGGAAAAGAGTGGCGTCGGGCGGGCGTCGGGCGGGCGAGGATGCAAACCATGATCAATGGCGGCCGTCGCCTGGCTCCAATCAAAGCAGCGAAAAGAAGAAAGGACGGCGGGGGCCGAGGGGGCGTAACCCAAAGCGGCCAAAGTAATGAGGCCATCAAAGCCGTCCCTCCGTCCGTCCGTCCGTCTGGTCGGAACGGCGTGGCGCGGCATGGCGCCCCGTCAGAGAGCTCAAAACGAGCTAAACGATGGCAAACATTTACAATCACAGCCCGTCGGTTGCCATTGACGGCGACACACGTCCAGTCTAGTAAAACAAATCCAGCTTAAAAAATGCCACTTTCCAACTTCAAAAGAATGTTTTTTTTCCAACCCCAAGTCAAAAAAGTATTGCAATGAATACAAATCCTAAGAAAAAGATGCATATCCATTTTTCTTTTGTTCACTACTTCTATCCACTGTGTTTTTTTTTCCATAGAATGAAAAAAAAGCCAGACTATTACTTGGCTGGAACGCTCACATTAGCGAGGCTTCTCGCCCCGATCAACGTTGCGATTCCCGAACGGAGACGGCATTCATCCTCTCGCCGTCTGACGCCACTAATTAGCATCCGCGACACGCCGCTGGGGTTAAATTAAATTGGCGAGATGCGCGGGGAGGTCGAGGTCGTCCACGGCGGCTCATCTCGCCGTCTACGCTCTTTATACGCACTCGTCTTCATCAAAGACACATTATGGAAACAACCTCTATCGACTCTACCGACGGCTCGACGCCTCCGGCTTGATTTTTTTCGGCGCCGCTGACGACGCAAGACGTCCAACGGTACGGCCCTTCTAAACTCAATGAAAATGCTTTTAATCGTCCAATAAAAGCGGACGGCTAATGGTCTGGATCCCCTCATGGTCCAAAAAGATCTCGCTACCAAAGTGTGCTGGCGACAAAGACGTGGCGTTTTGGTTTCCGAAGTCGGCATATTGAATCCAATTGGTCACATATCGGCGTTAGTCAAGTCAAAACTAAAAGTTACGACAGTGTAGGAAGAAGAAATACAAAGATAAGATTCGTAACAATTGTTCTGGTTAGTGCATATCTATCCAAATGGCCCAGTTGAATAAGAGAGGACTCCTTCCTTCCTTCCTTCCTTCCGTGGCGATTATTTACCTCTTGCGGCAGAAAGCTAGGACGCTATGAAGCTAGCGTGGCCTCTGTGATGCTCTGACACCTTCTGAAGTTGATTTTTGAAGATGAAGACGACGAAGAAGAAGTAATTAGCGCCCGAGGAATGGCGAGAGAGCGAGAGAGAGAGAGAGTAAGAAAAATACAAGTTATTTCATCTTGGTGGTGGAAAAGGAAGAAAGCGCGCCACGACCGGTCTGGGCCATGTGAAAAGAAGGAGCGCTCGCCGGTACGACGAGGGACAAGGACCAGACCGGAATTGAACCGCGTGTCCTTGGCAAACAATGAGGGTTTGTTTGGTTTTTTGGTTTTGGTTTCTGTCCACGTTGGCCAGCGACCACGACGGGGGAAAAATTCCCATTGTTTACGTCGGAAAGGACTAAAGGACAAAACGCTTGCAGGAAACTGGAAATATCTGGTCCGGCGGGAAGGAGCCGTCCGTCCGTCCGGAGATCACATGGCCCCGTTATGGGTTGCACAGATCTGGAGTTCAAATCGCACCCTTTTTGGTTGCTAAATAAGAAAAGGAGAAACCGTGACCACACCATCCCATTGAGCCATCCGTCTTCTATTGTTTAGCATCAAAACAAAAGCAAATAAAACGTCCGGGGGGGGCGGGAAAGGAGGGTTGTCGCCACGCGTCACCACGGAAACGCCTGCAAAAGTCATCCAAATGCCAGGTCGCGCCACTCGGCCGCCAAAGCTCGCCCGGGCGACGTGAAGAAGTCCACCGAGGAGAGCGAGCACGTCCAAAAATGAATTGCGTCGTTATTAAGCGTTGGCGCCGACAAAGCGTCGGTGACGGGGACGCCGGCGAGAAAAAGAAAATGTCTTCCGGAATGGAACATTCTCCTTAGAAAACGCCATTCGTCATTGGCCGAGAGGTCGCCGGTTCTTTTTGAACATTCCCAAAGGTCACAATTGTGAATGTCGGCTAAACAATTAGCCGTGTCTTTGATTGGAAGGCTTGGAAGAAAAAAAAAACAGTCCAATGGCAAAACTGTCATTCAGTTCATTTGAACTTGTTTTTTTTTTGGGACGGGTCATTCGAGGCTAGCCACGGGCGGCGCCGCCGTCGCCGGGTGAGGGGACGCCCGAGGGCTGCGAACGCCGGGTGTCCCAAAGCGTCTTTGGACAGCGGCACGCTTTGAAATTTTCGCTTTTGATTTGACTCCCCTGTCAAAAGAGAAATTTGCCAGCCCTGGGGGGGGGGCGGATTGACGGAAGAGCGACAAGAGAGACGCCCGCAGTCATTAGAGGAGATTTGTCAGGTTAACAAAAGGGGGAAGAAAGGGACAAAACGCCAGAGAAGAACAGACGCGGGCGGACGGGCGGGCCAAAGACGCGCTTTCCAGGCTTTCAAGATGACGAACGTCAGCTTGACGAACGTCAAGTCGACAGACGCCGAGCTTCAACGGCTTTCAGACGTGAAGCGACCAGACGGCTGAGGGCGGAGCCGGAGCCGGTGATGGCGCCGGCGCCGGCGCGTGCTTCCTCCTCTGCCAGGAAAAAATAAATAAAAAGACGCCGAGGACCTCACCCTTCCGAAACGGTGAAAACGTCACGTCTCGCCACGGACGCCAAAGGTCAGAAAATGTGAAACTAGCGGAGACGGCAACGCGTTAAAGGTGTTCTTAAAAAAAAAAAATGGATTCTGCGATATTACGGTGCACCATTCTCGCATCCATTTTAAACCTGTCTCTGAAAAAAAAACATTGAAACTAGTGTTTGCTATCCATCCTTTAAGATTTTTTCCCTATTTAGAATCGTGTATTTAAGCAGACTTGCACTAGAAACGGAGAAAATGTGGTAAGAAAGGCCAAATGTTACTTTAGTGCTGAAGCAATTGGATGCAAAAGGAAACTCTTTCCAAAGTCACATTCCCATACGAGTCGTACGGTGTTTGTAAGGTTTTTGGGGGGTTTGTAAGGGGAATCATAATCATTTATAAGGGCAGTTATCGGCAGAGGTTGACAGGTATGCATTCCCCAAAAAAATCATGTCAAAGTGTCGTATTGGGATGGAAACCCATGGTCACGCAATGGCGTCCACGGCCCGGCGATACCACGTACCACGTACGGGGGGGAATCTCCCGACAGTCCGGGGCTACGGCTAGCGTTCCATAAGGCCATTTTCCCACTCGGCGCGCCTGGGAATGCCTCTTAAGATGTTAAACAGTCTCGGCTCAGGCCTTCTGATCCTTTGACATGCCGGAGAGACCATAAAAAAAAAAATGAGAGGGAAGGGGAACGCAAAAGCGACACGACACGCGCCGGAGAGGAGAGGAGAGGATAAAGACCGGGTGTCAAATAACACTCCTCGGCAGACGGATCGGACGGCGAGCTCGGGCGCGTCGCCAAATGAATTCGGTGGACGTCGGCAGGCGAGCGGCGGGGGCCCGACGCGATGCGGCGCGGGAAGGGAAGGGGAGGGCTTATCGGCCACAAAGTGGCGGCTAAGGGCAGGATTGATGGAACCTCGCCTTCCGGCTTAAGTTAAACACGTGACGCTAACACCGCACGCGTCAGGATTTACCTCCCGTGACGGCTTCTTTTGGAGGGTGATAGCGTACGTGGTGGCGGGAGGGAAAGGGGCAAAAAGAGCTGGGCGGGGGGCCCAGGTTGGTTGGCCGCGCTCTCCCTTTTCGCACTTGTTTGCCCCCCCCGTCGATATGCGGATTCATGGACTATGTGTATTTTGGCTCAAAACTGTGGGGTCATTGACTGCTTACTGATCAGCCTTACCATTACAGACGCTCCCCTACTTACGAACATTGGAGTTGCGAACAACGCTACATACGGCGACCGACTCCACCGGACTTTGGAAATCAAGTTCAACTCAAAGCCTTTCACAATTGCAACATAGCGGGGCGAAGCGGGTGAGGCGGGTCAGCGCCAACGCTCTCGAGACGGCAAATTGAAAGGAAGGAAGGAAGGTAGGAGGACGTTTCCGTCGCCGTAATAATTAAAGCTAGAACGAGGAGGGGGGGGAGAAAAAAAAACGTGATCAAATGCGTCTGCGGGGGCGTTTGGCTTTTTTCGCGGGATGAAAGATAACCCCCCCTTCCCCCCGAAACCCCCCAGGGACGGAGCGACGGGTGCCGGGAGGGTCGGCGTGATGAAAAGGTGTCACGGAATAAGGATGCAGATGAAGACGACGGAGAAGAAGCAGCCAGATAATCAGAGCAACAAAAAAAAAAAAGACGGCGGGGGCGTAAAGGCTCTTTTTTTTTCTCTTTAGGAAGCCGGCGATGGCGCCATCGCTGGCGCTGGCGCCGGCGCTGGCGGTGGCACCTTTATCCCGTTGTTTTTATTTGCCGCCTCTCACAGGGCTTTTTTATTATATATCCCGGGCAAGGCTTACGGAGGCTGCCAGTCAAACGGCGCCAATAACGCCGCCGCCGCCGCTCGCCCGTCAATTCGGCCCCCCCACTCACTCACTCACACACACACACATGTTGCGATTCATATTAAAAAACACGCTGATAATATTAAAGCGCAGCCTTCTTACTCTTATTAAAGAGGGAGCGAAGCGGAGTGGGGAAGGAGGCCCCTCCTTCCGCCAGGGACTCCACCAAGCGCCACCCGCCATGGCCAATCGTCTATCTGCCGCACTTTGACCCCACGCATTTGAAACCGGAGTCGGTCGGGTTGGCCGCTAGCGAGCCAATGAACGACTAAGATCGGGTACACGGTCGATTGGTCGCCCGGAAGGTTATTGATAATTACCAATGAAATGGTTGCTCAAATTCCCTAAATACAAACTGTGAATGACTATTTAGTCATACTTAATGCCCTAGTCATTATTAGGCTAAAGAAAAGCTCCAAATTTCCCGGACTTTGATTGTTTTTTGCCGGAGAACTTGTTAAGACCCTGACTGAACTGACGTAGCTTTTTAAAGGAACAACGCATGTACATACAAACTCTTCTACACTCACACGTGGGCTCAGTGAAACTGCTCATGGCCATTGTTGGCTTTTATTGATGCGTAGACCGTGTTGTTTTACCTTGTTTTGTCGCCGGTCTTTTGGTCGCCCGTTGTCGCGGTCCAGGCGACCAAAAGACGGAGACCAAAAGACGGAGACCAAAAGACCGGCGACCAAAAGACCGGCGACCAAAAGACCGGCGACCAAAAGACCGGCGACCAATCGACCGCACACGCTAAGATCGCGCCATTGTGTGTCCGCGTCAATGAGCAAAACAAAAGGAAAATACCTTTTGCCCAAGCCCCCCCCCCCCCCCCCCCCCCGTCAAAGCGCCTTTTTCAAGCGGCCGGTTCCGCCGCGTTTGCCGACAAACGACCCCTTTAATTAGCTTTTGATTGGGTGGCCCCTGTATTGGCTTAATGAGTTTGGAGCGCTGGCGTTTGATGAGAAGCGCCACCGAGATTAAGGAAGAGATTTATATCACGTGGCGGTGGCGGCGGCAGCGAGAGGACGAGAGGCTCCGTGGCGTTGGGAAACAATGACAACCAATAAAGTTGTTATTATTGGCCGATGAAAAGAGAAGAGCCGCCCGCCGCCGTTACACGTGCAACTTGACCCGTTCACCGGGCGCCATTAAACGTGGGATTAATGGTGAAAATGAGAACGTCGACTACCCTTAGAGATGTCGTCTAGGAAAAAAATTGGACTTGGCGGAGAGAGGACGGCGCTTCATAAAAGAATTGAAAAAGCTTGGGAAAGAAACACCACGTCTGGAAATCCAAGCGCAAGATGGCAGTGTCGAGAAGAAGCGCTTTGCAACGCTGGCCATTTACAAATGATAGCACAGAAGAATGGATGGTGTCCAAATTGTGCTTCCAAATCAGAAAATACATACGGAAGGAATGTTGCAAAATGGCAGAAATATCAAAGATGAGGACAACATTAAGCGTCGCAGACGCAAATACAAAATCGAGCTCAAAAATGGTATCCAAAAAAAAAAGTCACCCATAAAAGGCGCCACGTTTGTTGTCAACATTTGTGAGCCCAAGTCAAGTGTTTGTCTATTTTTTCTTCCAAGCCAGTCAAGGTCAGCCCAGGATTTCTGGCAGGGAAATCAAATGACATCTTACATGACAATAAAAATAAGAAGCGCGCACGTCTACCCGGCGTGTAAAGCCAGGGCGCTGGCGTTTCATCACACCGCCGCGTTATTAAAAACAAACAGGAAGTCACACACACGCGCACCGAATCAACGGCGACCAAGTTTGTCTGAGTCAACGCGGATTCTAGAAGCGGGGCGTCCCGAGTCCCCATTTGATCCCCGGGATGGTTGCCATTTTGGACAAAATGGAGCTGAAAATGACCAAAATTGACATCCACCTCTAAAAATGATCTACTCGTTGGCGAGTGCCCATTTCAAATTCAAATTCAAATTCACACACCTTTTCCTTGAGTGTGTGTGTCTCTCCATTCCAAAATGTGTCTACCGGAAAGTGTCATGGCGCCCAATTCCACCCGAAACCGCGAGAGCCGGGGAAAATGTGCGCCCAAAGCCGATTGGCCCGTCTGCTTTTTATGCTGCGGACGTGCTCCGGCTAATTCTCTCCCTGGAGAAAGCAATTAGAGAAAGACTCGTCTAATGCTCGCTCGGTGGAGGTGGGGGTGGTGGGGGCAAGGGTGGCGCTAGAGAGAGCTGTCTGGCAGCGATGGCGAGGAGCTTTCGGATGTGGGGCGCCCGGGAAAACGCGTCCGGCTTCTTTTCCTTAGCCTTCGCCCAAAGCCCTCGGTTGCGCATCCAATTAAGGCCACTAATTTCATCTAAACGGCGCCGGCGTTTGACACCGAGCGGAAAGAAGAAAAAGCTTTGGCGCCCAAGTGGAAATTCCATTTCATTTTCACGGAGGAGTCGCAGTTTCGGTCCACAAGATGGCCGACTTCCCGTTGGCTGCCGGCAGAGACTATTTGGTGCAGTTTGGCACTCGCCAAATTTCATAGCTGTAGGTCCAATGATTTATTTTTTCGAAGGGGGGGGGGGCGCTATTGAGTCATTTTTGGCGGAATTTTCCCAGAATTAGCGCGACAACGTGGCTTTTTTTCACCACCAATTTGGTTTGAAAATGCCTCCAAATGGGCCCGTTTCAATTGCTATGAATAACAAAAGAGAGAAAAGTCTTAAGAGAGCAAAAAAGAGAAGATGGCATCCAAGGCGTCAGATTTTACGGGCACTCTTCTTGTCTATTTCAGTCTAAGCCCAGCAGATTCTTGTTGACATTTCCCACCTCCCCTCTACGGAAAGGGGAAGAAAAAAGCTGGGATGCCGGCTTTATTCCGGGAGCGCTCGTCTCCCGCCGCTCTGTTGACCGAGGGCAAAAGGGGAAGAGAGGGGAAGAGAGGGGAAAAGAGGGGACGTCTGCTCGCCGCTGGCCCCCGGTAGGGTGAACCAAACGGGCCGCCAATCAGTAAGAGTCCTAGCCAGTGTTACCTTGCTTTATTGCCTCTTTTTATGCTGTCTATTGAATAGGATTTTTCAAACTATTCCCCATAACATGTATTGTTTACCTCCGAAGGTAGACACACTGCCCCTAGTGGCCAGTGAAATACAGAGAGTATGCATTCAGAAGGGACTAAACGAAAAATATATATATATATAATTAGCATCAGCTGTCAGGCTCTTTAACAAAACAAATGGCTGAGTGTTAAGACCTACCGTATGCATGCATGTACATCTATGTGTATGTATGTATATATGTGCTAATATGTGTGTGTATGTATATGTATAGATGTATGTACACGTATGTGTATGCGTATGTGTATAAATATACTTCAGAGACACGCTTATTTATTTATTTATATATTTATTCATGTATTTATTTATTTCTTAACTTACTTCTGACCTATCTATTTATGTCTAAAATGTCTTTTTCTGTGTCTGTATCCTCACCCTCTTGCTACTGTGACAACGAAATTTCCCGAATACGGGATGAATAAAGTTATCCAATCCAATGCCAATTGGTGCGATCGGGACTCTGTCACCATATTTTCAACTGACAGGTGAGCCACCTATGGCTTCTGAGCCATAGGTTCCCCACCCCTGATTTAAGCTCAGAAAATGCATTCAACTCTAGTCAACGCCAAGCGCTAGCCGCTTTTCCAACTCCCGGAACTCAGCGCTGTCAAGTCGAGGAATACAACAAAAAAAAAGAAGATTGCAAAGTCCAATATTAATTGCAATATCGCCGTGGCAACTTGTTTCAAAATGGCTACCGAGAAAGAGAGAGAGAGGGGGAAAAAAACGAATCCAATCGAAAGCGCCTAAAAGCCAAGATGAAGATTGACACCGCGGCAGGGGCTGTTTTTTTCCCCCCGTAAACAAAAGGCGACGACGGCGACGAGCGGCGGGGGTTCACGGGGGCTCGCTTTTAACGCGGGGGTCTGCGGATGTTCCGCTCGGGTCTTTGTTCGCCCTCTTTTATGCGCCTGGACGGCCAGGGGAGGAAAATCGATCGGCGGCGCTCCGCTTTCCACGCCTACGCCAAAACGCAACTCTGGTCGCTCTTGAACGGCGCCGTCGACGACGGTGGTCGTCCGATGGGCGTGGCGTCCGGTCCCCCGGCTCGTGCGACTTTCTCCGGGATCGGACGCCAACTGGCGAGAGAGTTTTAATTTTCCTTTTTAAGATTTGGACAAATGACACGACAAAGCAAGCAGTTGCTTCATCACATCTCGGGGGCAAAAGACACGGCTTGTTTGTCGTTTTGTCGCAATTTCACGCGCCACTCGTCGGCCGAAATGACGGGTCGCCGTCTCTCCCGCCGCGACGGCTCACCTCGGAGGCGCTCGAGCCGCAAATTGACGGACGGCGGGCTGCCAAAATAGAAAGATCTGAATACGACGGTGCGGAAGAGAGCGCCCCACGGAAGCCGGGCCCGAGGAAGAAAAACAAGACTGGTTTCGGAGGAGTCGCCGTGGCAACCACCACTTTGATCTGGCGAGGTAAAGTTGAAGCGTGCTTGCAGTTTGGACCGGATTTTTTGGCGGAAGATTTTTATTTATTTTTCCAATTGAACCCAACTCTAACTAGAGACCAATCCATCGTTTGTCCATATGACAATGGCTCGCCATATCCTACTTTCAAATGACGCTATTTGTTAAACCGACGTGGCTTTATCGGCACGCCGAGTCTGATCATTGGCCACGAGACGCTGGCGTCTGTCGGTTCAAACGGATGGGACGTCTATCGCCGTCGACGGGAGCCCAGAGTTAACTCGGATGGACGGAAGCACCGAGCGGCACCCTCTCGCTAATTGGGGGAAAAGCGCAGACGCCGGCGGCAGATGGACGGAGCGAGACGACAGACGAGCAACGGGCGTGAGCGCGCAAAGACGGGAAACGGCGGCCGATTCGCCGCCAACTCGCGGAGGCGGCGGCGTCGGCGGCGAACCCGCGGCGCCAAACAAGTGGGATTCGCCAGGGTAATTCAGCCATCCCCGAGAAGGGGAAAAGGAAAAAAAAGAAGAAGCGTCTAATTAGAGAGGCCGCGTGACGTGCGGCAGGTTTAAAGGCTAATTAGCATAAAAAGCTCCATGCTGTATTTTTACCCGTCTCATCAACACCCTCACACGTTCACGCGAGGCACATGCGAGACGAGGCTTCGAAAAAAGAAGAAAAAAAACGCTTTGACGCAATTACAAAGGAAATGCGAACGCGCGAGAAGGCTTCGTTTTCACGCTTCTCCTTCCGGCGACCGCCGACGAAAAGTCACGGATCGAGGCGCGCGTGGGTGCCGGGAACGGTCGCCGGCCGTCATCCGACGTCCCCCCCAAAAAACGCTCCGCCGAGAATCCAACGAGGAGGATCGACGGACGCGACGGGCGGAAAAGTGTCGGATTTCAAAGCAACTTTTGAGCAAAAGGCAAATTATTGATGGAGAAGCCCGGCGGGATCGGAGCGACCCAAAAGTCGGGAAACGGACGTGCGTTCGGCACCCCGCAGATCCGAGAAGGGTCGAGCCCAGCCCGGAGCGCCGCAGATGGCGCCGATCTGCTATCGACGAGGAAGCCTCGGGCGAAGCTCGCGCAAGCGAGGTTGGCCGACTTAGAAATATTTGCCGCATTTTGTGGGTTGGCCTTGCCGACCGTCGCCACCTTCTGGAGCATTTCCGGCTACAAATACATTTCGCTAGACTATTTAGCTTGCCGTGACTGACGTTAGCATAAGAAAAATGATTCTGCGATATATTGCAATATGACATTGCCTAATTCTCGTTTCCATTCAAAATTTGCTTTACACAGATTTAAATAAACAACAGGCGTCCGCACTTCCACCCCATCCCGTAGTCGGCAGCACGCAGTTACCGTGAATGGCAATCTGCCAAGACAAGGAGTGTACCGAAAGCCGAGTGTCGTGTTCCTTCAAAAGAATCCAAAGGCAAAACGCTAACATTTATAAAGGCCCAACTTTTTTTACGCTAAACGCTAATATTTAAAAAGCGAGAATGGCCCAACTTTTTTTTTTTAGCTTTTCAAGGAGCCAACGTCACACAATCTAGCACTACTTAATCTCCTAACATTAAAAAACCGTTTACTTTAGTGCTGAATGAGAAATACATGTACTTTTGCATCCAATTTCTTCCAAAGTCCGTAATCATGGTGTTGATGAATCGAATGGTGAAAAATTAATAGATAATCACTTTAATAAAAGGAGCATTTTTCACATGGCAATAGACAGGACCATGAGCAAATCCAATGGGATCGATTGGGACGAGCCGCCCGCCGTCATCCCCATCGACGTCCCGTGACAGGCGTCTGGCCGCTTTTTTTGCCACCGTCACGTTTACGACGCCCCCGCGCATCACGGCCCGCCCGCGGACGCCGGGATCAATGGGCGCGGGCGGGCTCAATTAGACGGTGGAGGCCGTAAATCACGCCCGGGCGCGGCGGTTCCCCGGCGCCTCGTATCCCGGCCCCGGCGGAGTTTAATGGCGGCGGGTAATTTGTGTTAATGTCTCTCCGACGGAACGTCCGAGGCCCCAAAAAGGTCAGCGGACGCGTTGTCGTATCGAGCGGACGGATCGATGCGCCTTCTTTTAAGACGGGGAGGTAATGGAGGACAAATGCTCGGTCGCCGGCCCCGCCGCCTTTTCGTTCGCGGGGACGACTAGGAAACGAGGATCGTCCCCGTCCGTTTATCTTTTGATCCGCCAAACTTTTTCAGTTGAAAAAAAAAAGGGCCGCTCACAAAAGCGCCATGGCAACTTTAGAAACGACGTCCAAAGAAATAAAAGCATTCAATTGGGATTCCACGTCGACGGGTCACCGTGAGTCATAGTGGCCATTTTGCTTTCCAATCCATTTTTGTCGCCTGTCAATTCCCAAACGGGACGCCGAAAATGGCGAATACCATCCTCCATTAGAGGGCCACGCCATTGTTTCGGGTGGCCGTTTTTTTGCCCGACGGCCCATCGCGCTCGCCCAGAGGCAAAAAAAAGAAGGTATTTTTGGAACGTCGCTTCTAATTATTTCTCCCCGCGTAATTTAATCCGCCGGTGCCGGGGCGCCTATTTTTCCATTCCCCCCGCCGGAGCCATTGTCTGGGAAATTGGATTATGATAACCTGTCGGCGCTCCAATTCCGTTAGATATTACAATCGGCGGCGAGCGGACGAGCGGTGGGGAATGCCAAAGGGCCGTGTTGAATGGCTTTTGCCGCACGCAAATTTCCACGGACATCGGAGGAGGAGGAGGATGGACGTCCCCAAGACGTGTCTATTGAAAAAATAAGCGCAATGTGATAAAATGACTTTAGTATATTTAGGACCAAATCTTTTGATGTGTCGTTTTTGCCATAGACCTGCGGAGAATCTTCATTTAAGAAAAATTGCAACGATCAATGGACCTCTCGATTTTGATTTTCAATTGTCGCCGGACATTTTGCGCCAAGTTTCTGTGAAAAATGTCTTTTTTGCAAAGGAGGATTCATTCATGGCTTGTAGCCGTTGACTCGTTGCCCGGATTACAATGACAGACGACAAATCCGTTTCGACTAGCGTAAACCGACTCTTTACGTTGAAGTTCACACTCGGTGAAATGGAGTCGTCTGCGTCCGTTCTTTTTTTTTTGCCGTCTCACAAAAGGACACCGGCGGGGAGCAAAGACGCCGGCGGCTTTCATGGCGCTCGCGCCAGATCACAAACGCGTCTTTTCTTTGCCGACGCGCACAAAGGCCAGAGAAAGCGTTTCTTCAGAGCACGCTGTGAAGAAGGCCTCTCGGTGCGTTTGACGTTGGCAAGTGGTCGTGGGTTATCCTATTGTGAGGAGGACATTTGTGTGAATCATTTTGGGAATATTTTGAAGGCAATATACAAGAGCAAACAGCCCATCGATAGCAAACGTGAGGGTGGGTGGAGGCGTGGCAAACAACTAACCCGAAGAGAACGAAGGTTAAAAAAAAGATTAAAACAAAATTAGAATTCAGTTTTGTGTAAAGTTACATTAAACGTATATATGAGTGTGTCTGTATATATTAATCCAAGTTCATTTAAATTTGATTAGAAATAGTAAAACATTTTTTCCAATCCAATATCCTGTTTTGGGTGTTTTTTCAGAGGGTTGGAACCAATTCGTTTGTTTTCCATTCATTTCAATGGGAAACGTCCGCTCGAGTTACGAGAATCTCGTCATACGATCTCAGTCTCGGAACGGATTACGATCGTATGTCGAGGTACCACTGTACTTCCCTTGAAAAACCTCATTCAGCACGCAAGTCAACGTAAAGTATTTTTGAACACCGCCAGGTCTTTTCTATATTATTTTCCAGGGCCAAAGTCTAGCAACAACTGAACACTTGACCATTGGGTCAAACGTGCGCATTCCGGCCTTGACGGACGGCGTTGAAAAGCGTTATCGGTCCGGTCTAATGAAATAAACGCCACGCGACGTGTTGGCCGAGCGCACGCGCTCCCGATCGATACGTCTTCCCGTGGCCACAATGTGAATAAACGGCGGCGTATTTGGGCGGCCGATCGATGGCGGCAGACGGATGAACGACGCCGCGTCCCGCCGGATCGATAAGTGTGACGGACGGGCGCCATCAAACAACGACACTTCCCATCCGGAGGCGCCTCCATCACGCGCCCGCCACTCCTTTGGCGCCGGACGATTCGCTGATGTTAAACAAAAATAAAGGCAAATTTTTTCCAAGTAGAGACAGACGCACTTTACACCTACAATGAAATAAACCCTGTAAAAATGACCGAAAGATAACCATTTTGGATGAAATATGCTCCAAACAATAACAAATGGCAACTCTATCCTGCCAATTTCTAACGACAATACAGAAAGCGTATTTACGATGTTTTTGGAGCGTTTGCGTTTCCTATCTTGAATTTCTTTTGTATCGTGAGACAAAATAGTTCTGAACAGTTGGTATGTAGAGGTACCAGTGTACGACATAGAAAAGATAATTTTGGCAAAATGCTTTCGGTGAGCGCACTTTTTGGCGTCCAAACGCAGATGGAAACGTGACGCCGTGTGGCCTGGCCGCCAAAAGACTATTTGGGGAGGAAATCAACGTCGACGGAGGGAACATGAATTCATTCGCCGGGAAACAGACGCCCGCATTTTTATGAAGCTGTCGGCAGGTGTCGTCAGGCGGCCAACCGAGGCGGACGCCCAGTTGGCGCCGTCACTTTGA
Source organism: Stigmatopora argus (assembly GCF_051989625.1). Classification (NCBI taxonomy): domain Eukaryota; kingdom Metazoa; phylum Chordata; class Actinopteri; order Syngnathiformes; family Syngnathidae; genus Stigmatopora; species Stigmatopora argus. Next base: position 8,920,992 of record NC_135409.1, on the reverse strand, counting down.
TGAACGGCTTGGCGCAAAGGCGCCAATCGCGCTCCCGCGCCAATCGCGACTCGGCTTCCCTTCGCCGCCGCCGCCGAGCGCGGAACTCCATTTAGCCGTCCGTCAAATCCCCGTCCGCCGTTCAAATGACGCCCTTTAATGCTTTTTTTTGTCAAGAGAAATGGCAGCGCTTTGTATAAAAATACAATGCTTTCAATTGCCTTCCCTCAAAGTTCAGTCTCGCTTTTGCATGAGATCACAGCGTTGGGGCGAAAGGGACAAACGCACGAGGGTGCCATTTCCCACTTCCAGTTAGATAGCGGATGGAGGGCTAGATCTATCCTATCCTTTTAAGGCGTCCTTTTTCATATTTGAAATCCCCAATTGAGGCAAGTTTGCACAAAAACGGAGAAAATCCAGAGGTTTTCCAAACATCTAACAAAAACATGTTTACTCTAGTGCCGTACTTTTGATGATTTTTTTCTCTCCAAATTGACAGAAATGGCGAACATCGGCTTCGAGCGTCATAGGGGGAGGAATGGATATCCGATCGGATCGCCAGTTACGAGTTACGCTTTTAACGGCCGTGGTTGACGGGAGTGGGCAAACGCCACCGTCGCTGCCATTTTGGGTGGAAAATCTTTTGCGCTGGCGTTGACGACCGACCGGAGAACGCCGACACGTTCTCCGGTTGGATCGCAACCCGCCGGCGGTCTTGGCCGGCTTCCCGGCGCCGGCCTCCTCGTTCTGCTTTGGTCGCGAGCGGGAGGCGGAAGCTCCAGCACCCCCCCTCCACATTGATCCGCAGCCCGCGAGCGCGATCGATGAGCCAACGCCGAACCTTTTTTCCTCGGGGGGAGGTCGCTCCGTCGCCCCCGCGCCCGCCCCACGCTCATCGCGCCTACTTCCCGGTTCCCGAGGTGATGCGTCATCACCGCGGGCGACTTGCCAAAAGAGGGGGAGGCTTGTTAAAAGACTCGCAAAGAGGGGACGGGGAAAAAAAAAAAACACTTTGGCGGATGGCGCGCGTCACGAGTTCAACGTTTTCCCGCGTTGGGGGGAAGCGAGTGTAAAGTGTAAATGAATCCCCCGGCCCGCCGCTGGCTGACACGGCGCCCGCTCTTAAGTTTAACTGGGCCGTCATTTAAGCGGCCATTTAACACACCAAGCGGGAGATTTTCGGAGGTCCGCCGCCGTTTCTTTGAAAATGTCACGCGTTGATATTTAAAAGGTAGGAAGAGGCTGCTGGTGAGAAGACGCTTGGCACTTGGCGCCCTCTTTCCTCTACGTCTACGGGTTCCTTTTGCCTGTCATTGGAATGGGCCATTTTTTCAAGAAAAAAAGGATTTTGATGAGGTGTTGTAGAATAAATGAGTGGAAAGACACCACAGACAAAAGCAGACTATTTGCTGAAGCGCCTCCATTTTAGCATTCTTCCTTCCTCGCTCGCTCGCTCGCTTGGCGCGCGTCACCGGTGCTACCCGGCAACGGCGGTCTCGCTCGCTCGCCCGCCCGCCCGCCCGCCCACACGCTTCCTGTAACGAGCGGCCTCCGCGCACTCCAGCGGGCGGCACAAGGGTCCGAGCGCGTGCGTGCCCATTATAGCTCGTGCGCAAAAGGTAAAGAGGCGGGCTTTGGCCTCCACGAGAACGGCACCCACGCAACCCCCCCCCCCCCCCCCCCACCTCGCCACCCCCCTTCCGCCGTTCATTCCGCACTCGTGTAAAAGCGCGGCGCGGCGAGGGCTCTCGGACGTAATGGCTTTTAATGGAATCTCATCATCGGGCGCCACAAACACGGCGCCGTGCACTTCGCCCTTCATTCAGTCGACGCAATTACACGTCGCTCTGCGCGACACGCGTACACGTGCGCTACTCTTTGTGGATTGAAAGGCTTGGGCGTCCTCTTAAACGCCGGCCGTGGGAGGTGTGGCGTGACGGGGCTGCCACCGCCGCCGCCGCCAAAGCTGGCCCGCCATATCGCGGCGACCAACGTACGTGTGGGTGCGTGCGTATTGGCCGTCTGATCCGATCTGATTCATCCCAAAAGTCCACTTTAACGCGATGGTTGCCAATTTTGTTAATGAATCCAACTGGTAAAAAGTACATTTAGATCTATTTCTCATTCAGCACTGAAGTAAAAATGTTTCCGTTTCATGTTTGGACAACCTATGGCCTTCAAGATAACATTTTTTTTCTCCGTTTTTAGCGCAAACCTGCTTAAATGTAGCATGAAAAGAAACCTCTTAAAAGGATGTATGGCACTCAATAAGGAACACGTTTGCAGATCAAAACATTAGCATTCCGTGTACGCTAACCGCCACGGGGCCTAACGAAAAAAACGGAAACGCCGACAATACTAAAGCCGTCGTCTTCCTTCCGAGCGCATTGTCTCGATAGCCTCGGCGTATTAGCGCCGCGCTAACAAAGGCGATTATGCGCCGGGCCCAAAGAGGTTAATGCGGTTCGCCGACCTCATCTGCGCCGCGCTAACGAGGAGGACAAATTGTCCAGTGGAAAGACGGCGCCGCGCTTTCCCCGGGGTCACTTTGTCACATCATTGTGTTGTGTTCAAAAGGTGTCAAAAGTGATGCCCCAAAGATTGGGCAGAAATGAGAGGACGCCGCCACGGAAGCGCCTTTTCCCGTCACGTTAAAACGGGAGCGTCAAGCTCATTTTGCTCGCCGACCCTATTGTAGTCACGGAGTGCCCTAATCTGGGCCCGGGAAACTACAGCGACTACCGTCAATTGACTCATCAAAAACACACCAAAAAAAAAGCAGCCCACATTTTGTTCATTAGACTACTGATATTTTACAGAAACGCCTGAAACTCGGCTACTTTTAACGAGCCCCGCAAGTGGGCTATTCAAAAGACCCCCTATATTATCAGCATGCACAATTCATACCTGTCAACCTCTGCCGATAACTGCCCTTATAAATGAGGTTGACAGGTATGGCACATTAAAAGCACAAAACGGAGTACGACAGAAAAAAAGGCTTTTTTCAAGGGCAGAAAAATGATCCAAACGATGGCCAACTGTTGCCAAAACATAGGATTAGGAAAGAAAATGTCCGTCGAAGGGACGGCAAGAGATGTTTCGTGGAAAGATGAAGACCGGTGAGCAATATTGTCCAACCGGCTAAACAAGACGCCGGCCGATCGATGTCGGCGAGGCGGCAAAATGTCACTCGGGCGCGATCGTTAATCTTTGCGCTCTCCGCGACAGAATCCCCCCCCCCCCCGACCAGGAGATGAACGAGCGTCGCCGCAAACGAAAACTTAAGCGTCGCTGATACCTCCCCGTTTCAAATACGGTGTTACCTCTACTTAAGAATTTGCTACCAGAAGTGCTTTCGTAACTTGGAGTAAATGAGCATCATTCGTGACACAATCTTGAAAACTACCCCCCTCAGCCCTTTAAAAATGATAAAACTATACTATAATTTAGTGTGAAATATGTTGGCGAAAGAAAATGTATAAAGCCATTCAAATGAAAAGACATTTGGTGGGGAATTGCGAGAAAACGTCCGTACGTAAACACCAAACGGGCACCCGAGCCAGTCGCGATAAATCCCTCAAAAAGCGGCAAAATGCGCCCTCTGCGCCACGGGAGGCGTCAGAGATAAAATTCAGATTGACGGCCTGCCGCGCTCGGCTAAATGCTAATGCGCCGGCTGACATTTAAGACGTCGCCGGGTTAGCGCTCGGATGTGCCAGAAACAGGCGTGCCCACCCGACCGCCCGACTGGACACCGACCGGGGTGGAAGTGGGAGATCTGAATCGGCTCGGGCAGAAAGGGAAAAACTGGAAGAAGATATTCGAGAAAAATATCCGAGCGCCGTCAATCGCCAGAGAGGAATAGCACGTCGTGGCCTTTCCTCTCTCCAAAATCTAGGCTGTCGTATGACGCGGCGTCCCGTGGTGTCGGCGCGCCCACATTCCGGGACGCGTGACGGCGCACCGCGTTTGACCCTCGTTTGCGGAGTGCCCCATTGTTTGGGAAATGATCGCCGAGGAGAGATTAGCCCCTTCCGACGACGTAATCTGATTTGGGCTTTTATTCCGGTCGCCGTCATCATGTACCGAGCGTCGCCGCCTCCGGGAACGCTTTTGGAAAACAAAAACCGACCCCCCACCGCGCCAATCCACCCGTTCATTTCCCGGCTGCCTGTTTAGCGTCTCTAGTCGAAGCGGCGGTCGCCGGGCGTCGGCACCTCGGGGGACGAGTCCGCCGCGAAAGCCGCCCGCCAACTTTCCCACGCGCAAAGCGTCTTCATTAGCTTGGAAGGTGAGCGCAAACACCCGCGCGTAATGATGGAAAGGGGGTGTCGCCGTAATTAAAAACGCCACTCTGTTTGACGGCGCGGGAGGGCGGAGAGGGCACGGCGAGAGAGCCGCCGCCGTGGACCTTTCTTTAATGAGGATCCTAATCAACCCCGGAGATGCTGCCCCGAGACCCCCCAGGTTCATTAGAGCGACCGAGTAAGGAGGGGCGGCGCGGGTTGGACGCTGTCAGTGAAAAATACAAATACAAAAGGAGCCTTCAGTCAGGTAGGCGTACAAAATGGAAAGTCTTCAAAAAAACGCGTGACATGAGAAAAGTTTTTTTTTTTTTTTTAATCTTGTCTTTTTAAGCCACGCCTTCTTCATTCATTGGCATTCGCCAAGAAAGGGCTACGGGAAATACGGTCGAGTGGTAATAAGACTTTGGGTTTGGTGAATGGTCTCATGAACCTCCCCAAGCACTCCATGCTTTGAGATGAGGTTACCAAGTGACATTTTGCTTGGAGAAAACGTGTACATATTCCGATGGCTAATTGGAGTTCCATTCCCATTATTCGCTCACTATTCTCATCTTAACTTTTCCAATTTCAGACCGGCGGGGCCTGGCAAATTAACGAGGAAGCCCGGCCGAGGCCCGCGGCTTCGCGTTTGCCGCTCGCCTTTGCTTTTAATTTATTTATTTTTCAAAACGAAGAAGACCTTTCTGTAGCGATGGGACGTAAAGAGCGGCGGAGAAGTCTCCACTTGACCCGGCACCCACGGCAAACACTCGCTCGTTTAAACAATTAAAATTCTGCTCGTCTGAGTAAACGGCGACGCTGGCGGGTCGCGGGAGCCGGCGTATGGGCGCCGCGTTAGCATAATCGCCCGCTTTGTTTGACGACGTGATGAAGAGCCAACATTGGGAAATCCCAAATGCGCGCCACGCCCCCCTCACGGCGCGTGGAAAATAAATAAATAAGCCAAAAACAACAGCTTTGCGGCCTAATAAGATTTCACGAGCGCATTATTCTAATCGTTCCAAAGCAATTAGTGCTACATTCTAAGTTTGTGATACATTATCTTGTGTTGACAGCCTGGGGGAGCGCGCCAATCAAACCTTCATTATTCACGGGGTAATTAAGTTCAGAGGCGTTTGCCTCCGCAAACTTTTCGTGGCGCCGCCACGTTTGCCGTCCCGAGGACAAACTCCCCGCGGGAAGAGCTCATTAGCTGCCCTTGACCGTGATACGCCTTCGATACGTTCGCGCCGGGAGGGTCGGCGCCATACGGGTCGGACAAGGATCGCCGTCGACGGCAGATAATGAGTGACCGTTTGAAATAACGTCAAACTAGTATTTTGAGTATCAAAATATATGTATATATGTGCTAATATGTGTGTCTGTATGTATATATATATATATATATACTTCAGAGACACGCTTATTTATTTATATATTTATTCATGTATTTATTTATTAACCTACTTATTGCCTATCTATTTATGTCTAAAATGCCTTTCCTATTTCTGCATCCTCACCCTCTTGCTACTGTGACAACGAAATTTCCCGAATACGGGATGAATAAAGTTATCCAATCCAATCCAATCCAATCCAAAATGCCACCAGGGAAAACTCCCTCTTCAAATGGCTTGGACGTCTACTCTGGACAAACGCTTCAATTCATAGCGCAAGGGGGGAAAGAGCGACACGATAGGACGTCTATCGTGGTCAATAGTATTTCAATCCCGCTTGTGGACACAGGTGGTGAACATGAGCCAATTTTAACGTAGCGACGACAAAGAAATTAAGAAGGCTCTTTTTAGCGGGGGAATGAATGGTTTCAAATAAGTTGTTAATCGCAGCTCTTATGTTTCTATTTTGCGCGGCAATGGGAATAAAACGAATAGCTATCAAAGCGGTGAGAAATACCCCAAGATAGAGGATAAGTGAAGAATGACTACAACGCCAGAGTCAAAAAGTAGCACGATCCAAATAGAGAAGAAATAAACACGAGAAGAGCCTTAATTCCCGCCTGTCAATTAGCCGCAACCTGGAGCCAGCTAGGCGGCATTAGCGCAAGCGCAAGCACAACAACAACAAAAAAAACATCAAACTCTGACAGCGCGAGTCAACTCTTGGATTCAAGACAGCGTGAAAAGACCAAAGAAGAAGAAATAATGAGCCATTAATGTATCCCTTTTGTTTACGCCGCTGTCGCCGACGGCGGCGACGACGCGGTGCGCCGCTGCCACCTAGGGGCCGGACGACGCCGAGCAGCTTCCGTCGAGCGCGCCCGCCAAGATGACAAAATGGGAGACTCCCAAGGCCAAGCAGATGGCGGGATCTTTCTTGGGTCCAAGAGATGTGGGGCAGAAAAAGAAAAGCCTTTCACTTCTGATCATGGGGGAAAGAAAAAGATTTCTATCAACTTTATCCATTTGCATTGTTGAACGCTAGCTAGCATGTGAAGGAGCCAAATGATTACGGGGACGACATCAAATGCGAATGCACGTATCAAATCAAGAATATCAAGTGACAATTGGAGAGTATTTCACTGGCCGCTAGGCGGCAGTGTGCGCCACCGGTAGTACGGAAACAACTAGTGAGGAAGAGCAAATGCAAAGAAGGGGAAACTTAAACTACCATTGCTCACCATTTTGGTGTAAATAGGGTTCGCGACATGAAGAAGGGCGGCGCTAACGTTAGGAAGAAGTCTTCCATCACTTTTACCAAGACAACAAAGAGGGCATTTTGTCTCATAATGCACAAAGAACAACATAGTCTTGGATAGCAATATCAGCGCAACAAAGTACAGTACAACCTGTATTTCATATTAAATGCCATTTCTTAACAATTCTTCTCATTAGTGCAGCAATACTGATGAGTATTGTAATGAGTCAGTTCAATAAAATAGTACAGAGAGGGTTGTAAAATTCCCAAAATAATATTCAACAGCACCATAAAAACACTACGTCGCGGTTTTTGACCTAATTTGGCAGGTATTGGAACCTGTTAACGCGTTAGTACTGTCAACGGAGTCAGATGGAAGGCTATTAACGAGGAGCGAGTTCCCTTAATTTCACGATAGACACATCCAATGGCGGTGACCCGCGACCCGAGAGGAAAAAACGGGAAGAGCTTTGAGAAAGGAGAGCCAAAGTGCAACCAGACGAAGACGACCGAGTACCACGCGCAACGTTGACGAGATCCTTCAAAGCGCTCCGAGACGAGAATTTATGGACATTTACGTCAGTCGTAACAAAATACGAAGGCGGATTTCACCCTTTCCTTTCGATTTTGTTCATTGAACGCATTATCTTGTTTTTTTTTTTAATTAGATCGTCGTCCCTTTGACACAACACCACTTTTTGATGAGATCAATGAATAAAATATACATAACATGACATACATAGCATAGTACATACATTCACCATCAAAACAAGTGTAAAACCAAACTATGGAATAGAAAATACGTTTTACAACTAGCCAATACTTCCCTCTGATGGTACAATAAAGTATAGCATAAAATGTCAGGGAATAAAACTAATAAATAAAACAATCAATTTCTCTCCACGTGTGCTATTTGTTGTGGTCTTAAACTTTAACTTTAAACCTGGCACATCACATAAAACAATGATATACTACAAAAAAAAACAAAAGTGCTATAGTCAAGTATATACTTATGTAAACAGTTGAAATGTTAAAGTTGTTGCAAGTTGATCCTTACCTTTTTTTAGTGAAATTATTTGGAGGCAGAATGCTGACCTATGGCCTTGGGGCAAAAGATCCGCCCCTTTAGTCACTGTTGCTATTTGTTCAACAAGCCTTTTTGAGCCCATGGCATCAGCTGTGGCAGGGAAACATATGAAGGAGGATATTAGTCATTTATTCTGGAGCAATACTTACCACCAATATCCTCCTGTTCGAGGGAGAAAGTTTAGTATTATGCAGTGGAGGGTTACATTCCAAATATAAACATTTGTAGCGAAGGAGAAATGACAAATATCACGGCAATAGCATACAGTTTTCAACCTAAACTAGCATGAGCTCTATACCTCACGTTCTGTACTACCAGCTAATGTTGGTCATGAAACGTTCTTTTTTACGGTAACCGATAAATATGATTGCATTTACGGCATCGGGGTGGCCGTTCTGGGTAGTTCGTGGCACCATCCGAGCCTTGTCAAACACTTAAAATGTTCTGGATGATAAATAAACAACGTTATGTTTACATTTATAAGAGGACGCATCCCCGTTATGTTAACATTACAAGAGAAAGCATCTCTGTTAGCGCACTCATGGAGCTGGGCAAAAACAATTGCAATCGGAGACAAAGTCAACGTGAATTAACTTTAGATAATGGAACACACATATACTTAGACGTTATAGCGAAGACTTCCTAGTAAGATAGATATATTCGACAAGAGTAACTACAACTTTACTGCACGGTTTTATGAACGTTCTCTCATACTCTAGCAAGCATGCTAACTAGTTAGTATTTAGCTTTAGTTTAGTTTACCTTATTAGAGCAGGGGTGTCCAAAAATATACTCAGGGGCCACTCTGGGTGCAGCTTATGTTCCTATTCCATTACCCATTTATGAATAATTACTGGAGTAAGACATTAACATCATCATAAGTGCATATTTCTGGCAAAGGCAACAAATACAGCGCACATCAACTACGAGGGGTGCCACACCTGACTGTAATCACGCTTGGAATACAGAACATTGATTGGGTCATCAAGTTGTGACGAATTTTGGATTTTGTCATTTTGTTTTACATAAATACGCACCCACGAAGCACTGTTCCCGGGGAGAAATCCCTCCGATGTGTGTTTGGCTCAAATTTGAAAAATTTCTGGAGCTCCAGAAATTCAGCGGGGCGTCGTCCAACCCAGTCCGCTCACGGTGCACTATTCTCGGATTGGCTCGGGGGGGAACCCCCGCCGATTTTAAAAGTGCTGAAACTCGAAAAATATACGCAGCTCGATAATGAAACCTAGTATCTGTCGATAAAATCCGCCCACGAAGCACTGTTCCCGGGGAGAAAGCCCTCCGATGTGTGTGTGGCTCAAATTTGCAAAAAAATTCTGGAGCTCCAGAAATTCAGTGGGGCGTCGTCCAACCCAATCCGCTCATGTGTCACTATCCTCGGATAGGCTCGGGAAAACCCCCCGGCGAAGTGTGTGGTGCTCAGACTTAGAAAAAAAATATGGTGCTCAGGATTCCAGCGGGGCATGTCACCCCTGTCTGCCCACAGAGTTTACTTTTATTCATGTTTTGTTTTAGACTTACACGAGACAAATATCACAGTGTCTAATAATATGTGGACCAAACTTCATTAAAACTGAATTAGAGTAAAATATCCAAACCACAAAATTCAAAACAATAATAACCTGGGCCTCCATTCAACATGCATGTAAACTCAATAGGAACCATTTTGACAGAAAAGGCCATAAACAACTCATATTTCCAAATGCTATCCCTTGAGAGCCATAAGCAGAATTTAAAAGTAAAATCACATGAAAATAGGAGCCTTTTTTAGTCATTTCACCACATTTAAAGTACAGTGGTACCTCGACCTACAATCAGCTCTACCTACCACATGCTTGAGGTACGATGAAAATTTTGATCGAATAATTCGCCCGAGATACGATCAAAATCTCGAGATGCGACCAAGCCAGGTGGCCATGACATGAGAGGCTGTTTATCATTGTTTATCATTTTTTTGCCGCATCTCTTTCGTGTATAACAGATATCCACGAGCACTGAACGATTTATTCAGACGAGTTTCGACCAGGAAACGCACAACGCGCATGCGCGGGGGGCAAAAAGAGGGCTTTCTGGGTCATGAAGTATACTCGTGCACACAACACCGATAGCTAATGGCACCCTTTCTCAGAATAAAACTTCATTACCCACAATCAATACGTGGGTAGGCTATTATTCCTTCCTTAGCCTGTTAGCTCCCGCGATCGCTCATTCAAGACTACTTCTCGTTGGCAAGTGGCCGTGCGTTATCCTATTGTCAGGACATGTGTGCATCATTTTCCGAATATTTTGAAGGGAATACAACAGCAAATAGCCCATCGATAGTAAACGTGAGGGTGGAGGCGTGGCAAACCGCCAACCCGGAAAACGAAGGTAACAAAAGATTACAACAAAATTAGAATTCAGTTTGGTGTAAAGTTACATTAAACGTATGTTTGAGTGTGTCTGTATATATTAATCCAAGTTCATTTAAATTTGTTTGTTCGTTTACGAGTGCCGTGGATAAAGTCCCCCCGAACACCCCCCCCCCCCCCCGCCTCCGTGTATGTCGCTGTCTCTACCCTCCGCAAAATGTGTCTAATTTTACTTCTATTAAACACATTTTATTACTATTAAACCACTAGTTATGTGTTACTTTGTTAATAGATGGCGAATTAGAAGAAATCAAACATTTTTTTCCAATCCAATATCCTGTTTTTGGTGTTTTTTCAGAGGGTCGGAACGAATTCATTTGTTTTTAATTCATTTCAATGGGAAACGTTCGCTCGCGTTACGAAAAGATCGACATACGAGCTCAATCCCAGAACGGATTAAGATCGTATGTCGAGGTACCACTGTACAAAAAAATTCTCAAAATTCTTTTGTCAACATTGTTACGCTGTTGCTAATCAATGAGTTCAATGAGAGAATGCATGCAAAAGATTCTGATTTAAAAAAAATATGAATAAAGCCGCTCTAGCGGTCGCGTCTGCGCCGCAGTGGCGACGTGACGCTCCTGTCCGCTTGCTATAATATCTGTCTGCTCTCTCCCCAGCTATTTCCATATTTTACCTCAGAGCCATCAAAAAAGCCACATGTGGCTCCTGAGCAATACACGTCCAGCCGACCAGCAGATTATAAACAGCGTCGAGGTCAGGGAGTGCACGTTGGCCGTGACCTAGTGGACGTCTGTGTGGGAATCTGCAGGCGCGCCCTATTTAATCTCCTAGTCTGAGATAATCTGGGTTGAAAGCATCCTACGCTTTATGGGATCATCATACTAGTTTTGCGTGGAAAAATACTTGACTACATAATGACTCACTTTTACTACTGGAACTTGATGTATGAATGAGTCAGATAATCATGTGATACGAAGGGCACTTCACTTGTTCCACTTTAGTTATTTTAAGGTCAAATGCGCCATCTCTTGGAAATCAAGGGAACATAACATGACCAAATCTTCTCGTATGAGTGATGGACGTCAAATATTTGTTTATAAGTGTCACTGATGACGATAGAAGTCCAATCCATTTTGACTAAATTATTTGGATGTCTATTGCAGTCAAAGGCAGGCAAAAGAGTGAATAAATACAATTTAAAAACGGTTATATTTTCATTTAAATGGTTATATCGGTCATGGATTAGAATGGAACATTTTGTTCAAATCGTGCATGCAGTGCTCTAGTTAGCCGCTAGAAGGCAGAAAACGCGCATATAATATCAATACATACAGTGAAAGTATTGGAAGGTTTTGCCATTTACTAAAATAGTGCATATCATTTCTGTTTGTCAATCATCAATTTAGTGGATAAAAAATTAAAACACACTTTGTAGTTATTTGTTTATTTTCTATACAAATCACAAAAAAGGTTTTTCTGTAATTTTACATTGCATTTTTTCCTATGCGGATTTTATATAAAAATGTAAATGTATATAATTGATATTATTTCTGTACAGTAAAACATTCCTATACTTAGTGATTTTTTCCTTGGGAATTGCACCCGTTTATTTGAACCATACAACATAAAGTCATAAAGCACTCAAACTAAAATTCCACAGACTAAAATACTGAACTTCATGAATCCTGGACATGATTTATAGCGAGCTTCAGTGCAAAATAAGTATTGGAATTCCATTTTTCATTTATTGGAGCAAAAAAACTGCACTGGGCACTCTGTAAATACTTGAAATCTTTCCAAAGAGCCAAAGGAGGACTGTCTTTGCATCACTGGGAAGAACCCATAGGTTATTTTCACTTTTTCTCACAGCAGGCTGTTTCTCCAAAATTGGGAAGATTACCATTCCGCAGTGGCGGGCTGTCAGGGCCTTCAAAGCCTTCTCTGCTGGCCTAAGAAATATCTGAATCATATTTTATATTTTGTCCATCAATACTTATTAAATTTTCAAGACGGACTATGCCAGAAATATGACAGGACAGGCTCGACTTTCAGCATTAGTTTCGATGGCGATAGAAAAGAAGGAAGAAAGAAAGGAGGATGGATATTGTGTTCAGTTAAAAAGGATTTTTGGTGAGTAAAATATGGCTAGATTGCTAAATAATAAGGTTATCTATATTCCTAAATAATATTTCAATTGTGGGCCCGGTTCTGATATCTGAAAAGCTCCATGGTTTGTATTGAATCACTAAATGCTGCTAGGAAGTGGATTTTACCCCATTTCAGTGCAATTTTTGCAGTTTCGCCATTGACATCCATCGCTGTCTTTTCCCGGGGAAATCACCCCCCTGGCCCGGATGTAATGTCTGAAAAGCTCCAGTATTTGTATTTAATCAATAAATGCTGCTAGGAAGAGGATTTTACCCCATTTTTGTGCATTGATTAATTGATAATTTTTTTATGTGTCACAGCTGTAGCTGCAGTAGAGGTTTTATAGCCATAAAATCGTTTTTTGTTGTTGAAGGCGCTACGAGAAAATGCACGGACCGCCGCTGCCATTCCGTATAAAAAAAAAGTACATATCAGGAATAGCAATCTCAGTGGAAAGAGTTCATCTGCTTTGTAAAATCAAATACATCCACAAGGCACCAATGGGCAATAATATAGCCACACCCCAATGACTATGCATGTGTAATCTTTGCGTGCAGCTATCTGAGCAGCGATTAACACTCATCTCTACTTCCTGTCGGATTAATAAGAACGTCGCGTGATCACCGCGTCGAGCGGATGTGACTAACCGAGGGACGGCGACCTGGTCGCTCGCCATCTACTTTGACAGACACAGACATTTTATCCAATAATCATCACCAGGCCAAAATCATCATTTGTCTGGCCAGCTTAAAGCTTTTGGATTTGGAGTCCACGCCGAATGGAGATTTGATTATTTTCATCACAGCATTTCGGGAAGATTATGGGATACCGGAAACATATTTAATGGTGGTGGGGCAGGTGGAGAAGTTTTTAACCTCCAGGAAAACTGAGGTTGTATAATGGGCACCAAATGTTTGTGTTCAAGATAACTCTAGAACGGATAAAAGCATTATGATCAAATTTGCTAAATAGATTATACCACAGGTGTCAAAGTGGCGGCCCAGGGGCCAAATCTGGCGCGCCGCATCATTTTGTGTGGCCCAGTGTTGGGGTTATTCTGGGATATTATTATATATGTGCATATCGGGGCACATATGGAATACGGACCGCCACTGCAAAATAACAATAGTGAAATGGAGAACAACAGACTAAATAGGTATCCGTCAACGTCTACATTTACTTCCCATTGAAAAGCAAGCAATTCCTTGCAAAATTTCTGAGCCCTAATCCAGTAATCCAATCTGCCGTTAGATCATCATTAAATTAAAACAAGAACAAAAAACAGCCTAGCTACGGTTACTATTTACTAAATCTGATCTTTAGTGGAAAAACAAGCCAGAAGGCAAGAGCACAGTTTGCAAAAATGGTCATGAGGAGAGCTTCTGATTGTTACTTGGATTACGTAACCATGAACTCCACCATACACCACCATTGACGGTGATAGACGTTCAATCCGTTTAACATTGCCGAATGATCCATGGCTGCCAAGCCTTCCAGTCAAAATGGATTGGACGTCCATCACCATCAAAGTCAGAAGAGATAAAGAATAAAATTCAAAAAAGTTTTGAAAATTGACGTGATTTAGATCCAGATAGCAAAGTTCCGGTATCTAAATTTCACAAACCTCCTCATAAGTAAACAAGGAATGCCCTTTGACCCCTGCAGGACGGCCCCAACTCATAGAGCCTCGAGCTCATATTTTGACTTTTGCATAATCCACATGATTTTCTAGCAAGCGAATGTGTTGCTTTTAGCCACTTTTGGCACATTTGTCACTTAACAAGTTATACTTTTTTTCACTCAACATGACCTTTCAAGCTCCTTTCCAATGCTCCTCCCCTTTTCTTTTGAAATTTCCCATGGGCCCAAGACCACTCAAGACCCTGTGAGGATCACTTACCAAATTTACATGTACTCAGACCACCGCGCCATGAACTTGAATGAAAAACCTCGAAACGAAAAGCACTGAATCAAATTGCAGATAGATGATCTGGAGCCGGCAAAGAATTCCACACCATAAATAGACAACAACAAAAAAGACTGCGCTCCGATGGGAGCTTGATTTCCGTTCTAAACAAAATCATTTTTAAACTGACGTCTGGGACCTGGCGATGGGAAGTTTTCGGCGCTCGGATCGTACTTAGCTGTCATTTCACAACATGATATTGGGATTTAACACATTACACTGCGGTTGATCTCAATATTTGTCAATCGTAGGCAATGTTCCCTCTAATTTTTTGTTTGTCTGGGCAGAAAGACAACCTCCCTGAGCAACATCATCATTGCTGGCTATGGGCACACACCAGTATCATATGTCTACTACACATAAATGATTTAGTAATAATAAAATGTAATGATTAATATCTATGAATGGGCGGCCCGGCGGATGAGTGGTTCGCGCGTCGGCCTCACAGCTAAAAAAAAGGATTTTATTTTGTACGCTCCATATGATTTGCTGTGCGCAGAGAAGACGAGAGTAGTGATCGTAGGCAAACTGGAGAATCGGGACTTCCTTGGTTCAGACGCCTTAGCGAGCACGCAAGCACACGTAAGAGTGGAATGCTGAGAGCAAGTGAGTGAAGAAGTCAACGGGCCAGGTTTTAACAAGTCTCTCACATGTTCTTTATTTTTAAGAAATGTCCCAAAAACCTAAAGGCAGAGAGAGAACTTGGAGGTGGGAAACAGTCATCATTCTAAGCAAGGGTCCCAAGCATGAAATGATTTTGGCATGGTGACGTCAGGGGAGCCACACAAATCATAGTCATCTATTATCTTGCTATTTCTATGCACTTTTGTGCTGCCACTGTACGCTGTTCAAGTGAATTTTACGATGCCAAGTGAATCGTTGTTCTCAGTTCAGGCTCTTCGAATCATGTTTGGGGCCGCCAGTTGATTTATGTAATAGCTTTGTTGTTCCTTTCTTTTAATAATAAGGGAATTCATGTGGAAAATCACCTCCCCGTTTGAACGGTTTATTTACAACAGGGACCTCCCGTGACCGGACGTTTGGTCGCCCGGACGTTTGGTCGTCGGACGTTTGGTCGCCGGACGTTTGGTCGCCGGACGTTTGGTCGCCGGACGTTTGGTCGCTTGGGTGAATATAATTTTGAGAGCTAGTTTCAACAGTTGATATTTAGATATTAAACTCTCTCATGAATATAATTTTGAGAGCTGGTTTTAACAGTAAACTCTCTGTCCTTTGTGTGTGTCAAATACAGAAACAGCACTCGTTACTGACACTGCGGCTTAAAATACGATGTGCCATATAGTCGTGAAAATACGGTCATTTGAAATGATCAAAAAACACATAAAATATGGTGAAAACGTATAAATTGACAGGTATGCTACTACTACTATTGCATTTTATAATATGGTGCGCCCATTTTAAGATAGATCATTTATTGAATGTGGGCCTTATAGTGCATCAAATAAACGGCCCTTTTTGCGGCTGTCAGCGTGGCTAAAAAAACAGACGCCTTCAGTAGATATAGTAGGCAAAATATGGTAAATGTGGAACACGGAATGTTGCTTGGGAAACGTCTGACCTACTCACACACCAATAAAAAGGCGCTTTGGCTCAGTGGTGAGACTTTCTCGAGCCGTCGTGGATACATAAGACAGAGAAGCAATTGCCAGGTCAAAGTTGAAAGGTAGCCTCTCGGATTCATACTACTGACACGCGATAAGCACGACAACTATTCGTCTGCTCTGCTCTTTTCAACAGCTCTGAAAAGAGGGAATTCCTCGCACAGAGAAAATAAGCGCAGGAAAAGTATTTTTCAAAAGCACTAAAGCAAACAGTGCCGACAGTAAATGAGGCGCAAAGAAAACAGTGGAAAAGCACAAAAAAACTCTATTTGTTATAACAGTTTCTCTTACATTGAGAAGTTTTAAAAGTACGTTGATTGATGGTGTAATGCCAAAATAAACTGCCACCATGCCTTCAAGCCATAATAGTGCAGGTGCTTTGGCCTCCCCGAGTCAAATCGGCTTGAAATTCAGGAGACACACTGAGACAAAGATGTCAATTATGTCTAATTTTCGTGCGTCGCCTCAACATGCCCGACATTGAGGCATACATGCCAGGCACGCTATCATTTTGCACACAAGTCTTTTGAACTTGCACTTCCGCTAAATACAGCGTGGGCATTTAACATGTCCGAATTGCAGACCAGTGGGGCTCAAATGCCATTGCATAACATGGCGGAGCCACAGCCAATGCATCTGTTGGGGATTACCCACCCGCCCGTCCAAATAGATAGAAATAACCGGCGGATCAAACATACTGTACCACTCACGGCTGACTCCTTCTTAGGCCAGCAGAGAAGGCCTTGAAGGCCCTGACGGCACACCACTGGTTGAAAGGCCTTTATTTATTAGAGCACTTACTCTAGTATTACATTCCAAGGACTTATCAGAGCGCACGATCTAACCCGCAAACTCTGTTCAATTGCGCACCTTCCGTCTCTTTGGCAGACAAACAAAGAAAGAACAAAAAACAAATCTCCCCCTTCTATTTGGCCGTGTGGTTGTCACGACAAGTAAAGCGACGCCGCAACCTTGAATGATCCAACTTTCTTCCACAATTATCCGCTGGCTCTCGCTGGTCCCCCTTTTCCCACTCTTGTTTCGGTTTTGAAAATTGGACTGACCCGGTTTTATGTGTCAAGGCCGAGCGGTGATCCGTGAAAGCGGGAATCGGACCCAGACACTAGTCAAAGCCGCGTCCTGTTTGGTCTCCTCTTTCTTTTCTCCTGCGCTCACCTTGGCTTGGCCTACTTCCCCAGGCGACGGATCGCTTTCGCGCTCTTTTACCAACGCGTTCCACTCGAAATGTGGCATCTCAGATTGGAGTAGAATTTGGAGTAACTTTAGACAGAAACTGTATATACGCTCTACAGATGCTACATCTCCCTCTTCGAAAAAAACGGTTTCTGTATCTTTTCAATTACCGTATTTTCACGACCATAAGGCGCACATAAAAGTCTTGAATTTCCTCCAAAATAGACAGAGCGCCTTATAATCCAGTGCGCTTTATACATGGACCAATACTAAAATTGTTATCACGATAAAATCAAATAAATCAGTCGATAGGGTACATATATACATACAATATTTAACGTCCAATACATTGAATCAAAATGGATCGGGCATCTGTGAGAGTCAAATTCGATGATAAACTTCCAGGTAAAGACTTAATGAGAATGATGAAAATAGAGAAAACGAGTGTGAATTATGCTCTGAACCACAGGAAATATTTTCCAGACTAAAACAGGAAGCAGTCTCATTAAAACGGCAATGTTATGACAACAAGGCTCGAGCTGTGTAAATTGACTGCGTGTACTTGCAGCTACTTGTCGTCATTAACCAACTAGCTTAGCAAAACCGAGAGAGGCGGAGTACAGGGAAAGCCCTCTTTTCCCCTCGCTGGAGTCGCGTGATTTGTTCGGAGGTAAAATGCACACCCTATGGGGTTTAGGTCTGGTGAAAAGCTCGCTGAGGTTGTCAAAATTTTTCTTCCACTTTCCTTGTCAAAAGTGGGTCGAAGAAAGAGAAACGCCGTTTTAAAGTTGCTCCGACATGCATTTTTCATGGAGAAAGCATCCATTTAATTTTGACTGAATAATTGATAGGAAATATCCATAATGCACGCAGTGTATCATCTCTGCAGAGGCAATCCAAGCTCGCTTTTGTCCAAACGTCATGGAAGAGAAAAAAAGTACCGACCCGAGTCTGACACCCCTGCTTTATAGTATTCATGTAGGTCAGCGGTGTATAAATTGGACATCTAGCGCCATCAATGGCAGCAAGTAAGCTAACTTTTTGCCCCCGACAAAAAAAAAAAGAGAGAGATCTAGTTGGCAATAATGCGGCTCAACAAACAAGCAGAGTTTGACACCCCTGATGTAGATACTTCATTATCCACGGCACGATATACTGAATGCAGTGACGTAATGAGTGTTCAAATCAATTGAAGTGCTTCATAGCTTCAATAAGAGTGTGTTTGCCGTTCAGTGTCTGCTATTGTTCGATGACCCAGCATAAACAAAGACGCTTTGGCATCATGTTTAAAAGAACAAACAATTTTCACCTGCCGTGTGCACGAGTTTAGCGATCATAAATCGGAGAAACGGATCGAAAATGTTTCCCTCAGTACTTCATTTATAGATAGAAATTAGCCCTTGGCTACAATCTATTCATTAACATGAATATAGATATGTTCATTAAAAAGTGCTGTCTCTTATTAAAATAAATCCAGCTCAAACTCAAACTATGGTTCAGTTTTAGCTGCAGCAAAATAACACAACGGCCAAATCGTAAAAATACTTCCAAATCATTTTTGCCACTTTATGTCTCTAACTCTGAGTCATAGTTTCATCTCTCAGCTGACTTGTCTTTTCTTGTCCTCTGCCACTTCATCCATGTAAAACTTTCTACCCGCTCCACTCCGCCTTTGCTGCTTACATATTTGATGACTTCACTTTGGTCCAGGAAAATAATTACTCGGCTAGGCGTCATGCGCCGAGCCCAAGGGGCCACTGTGGACATTAAAAATACAAAGCACACTACAGCGATGACGCCTTTGGTCATGGAAGGTAGAGAAAAAAAACGTAGGAAAAGGCAGTGCTACTACAAAAGAAAGTATTTAAAAATTTGGTTTGAATCATCTGCAAATCGCAATGGCGACGTCATATGCTAAGTACGTGAACAAATCTCTCTGCTATCGCTCTGAATCCTATTTGTATTTTGCTTGTCTCTCCAAACTAGATTTCCGAAGGTTGCCGTTTTGCATGTTCGCATTTTTGAGAATTGTTCATAGAAATGAGTGTTGCACCCATACGGTGTTAAATTGACATGGTCAGTATCGGAGAGCGTTAAGAAATAAAGTGTGGATGCTATGCAACTTTTGGAGGTCTCGATTACAACGGCACAAGCAGCACTTGTTGCCCTTCCCAATATGATGATAGGCAATAGTTTGGCAAATTTAGTCTGCAAATTTCGAAGAGTTGATCACTAGTGAATGGTAGCAGCTAACCAGGTTAAAAAAAAAAAATCCAATCCGTTCTTCCTCTGGCCATGATGCACTCTCCCACCATTTCGTGGTACTCGGACATTTCGTCGAAAGACGTTTGGTCGACCAGACGTTTGGTCGAACGGACCACCAAATGTCCGTTCCACCAAACGTCCGTTCCACCAAACGTCTTTCAACGAAACCTCCGGTCACGCCAATTCGTTTATTACGAGCCACCGCCCAATTAATTTGAAGCGAGATAATGGCCAGTACTCAAGATTTGTCCTATGGATTGTATAAAAAAAAATGCATATCCAGAATGCAACACCTCAACAAATCTCCATTCAACTTTCATGGCAATAAATTCCAAATTCCGCCGCTCCTTTTTTTTGGGCGCAGCGGCGGCTGCTCTTTGCTGCTCAAAAGCCATCTGTCCTGCATCAGTGTGTGTAGATTATGTCGGAAGGAGTGTAGAACAGGGGGGGGGGGGGGAGGAGAGACGGAGCCAGAATTACGCACACCCTGATCCTCTCCTTCCCTCCCAGAATCCCAGAAGCAGTGTGTCGGCGGTGGCGCGCAGGCAGTCCACGGGCCTCCTCGTCGAGAGCCAACTTTTCGCCAAAGGATTCCGTCCGAGAATTAAGTCACCTTCATGTCGACTCTGTCGGATACTGACCGGCCGATGCTATGGTTACCTTTATTACGGTAGGACGTCTTGGCTTTTATTTCAGATGATAGTCGTGTTGTACAAACTTTGGAATGACCTCAACTTGGCACCCAAGGGGAGGGGTGGGGGTGCAAAAGAGGCTTCCCAGAGTCAATATTTAGCGGTATCGGAACGTCGGCTTCCACGGGGAGCAAACGAGACGAGGCGGGGAGGAGAGGAGAGATCCGCCCCGTCTTTGTGCAGGTAGAGGGTTGGGTTTCTTTAAGTTGCGCATCAATATTACTGGAGTTCCCTGGAGCTGTGTGCAAAGGCGTGTGGACGTGTTTTAGGGAGTGGAGCGGCCTTGTATTTTTGGAAATATGAAGCCCATTCACGTTGTTCATTTGATACTCAAAACACTGCAGGTGTCACTAGAACTTTAGAGATTTGGGCTAGTGTATATATTTTTGGGATTTATTATTATTTTAGCTATTCAGACTGTTGTTGTTGTTGTTGTTTTTTTAAGATAATGATGGCCTGGATGTTTTAGTTTTGCAGGTGTGATTGTCAGAATACTCGAGCGCATCTGCTAAAACAGCTGTTGCAGTCGCCGCTTGGATGCAAACGCTGCTGGGATTTGGGATGACCGAGGGATGCGCCACTCTCAACTTTATAGGGGGGTACAAAATGTTTATTCAGAGGGCGGTTAGGGTCTACTAACTAGACCAAGGGTGTCAGACTCGGGTTGGTTCGCGGGCCGCATTAACGTCAACTCGATTTGATGAGGGCCGGACCATTTTAGATACAATATTTAGATTTTTTAAAATAAATGGATTAAAAGAATTGGATTAAGAGCCCTGAATATTCAGTTTTTTTATAGATCTAAACAATGTTTATTTTAGCTTTTTTTAAATATATTTTTAGATTTTACAAAATGATCTTTGAACTAAAAATACAGAAAAAATGGATTAAAAAATGACAATTATTGATTTAAAAGGGGGAAAATCAGGAAATTGAATATACATCTATACTCTTCATTTTAATTTGATAGTAAAACAGAAAGTCGGCACTCATGATTTACTTTCCCGGCCACACAAAATGATGCGGCGGGCCAGATTTGGCCCCGGTCTGCCACTTTGACACATGTGCTCTAAAGCTTTAAATGTCATCATACTTGTATAATGTCAGAAAAGCGTTCAATTCAACATATTAGGTATTAGCGAAACACAAACATGACACCCATAGTTCTTAATGATCACGTTTAAATCCCCCTTTTTTTTTTTTTTTTTTTCATTCATTTGAATTTCCCCATAGAACCTGATGTCAGTACACGTAATTGACTTTTGCGGGCCACAGAAAACCATGCGGCGGGCAAGATCTGGCCCCGGGCCGCCACTTTGACACCCGTGCCTTTACAAGACATTCGATGCACTCTAAGGTGCTATTACGTTCTAGCGGAGGACAGCTGCTACTAGTCACTTTAACTGTGTTCCTTACAAACACCGTACGAGTCGTACGAGTCGTACGGTGTTTGTAAGGTTTTTGGGGGGTTTGTAAGGGGAATCATAATCATTTATAAGGGCAGTTGTCGGCAGAGGTTGACAGGTATGACAATGGTACAATGAGAATTCCTGTTCTCAGAAAAAAGTCACTTAGAGGGCAAATGGATCTGAACCTGGAATAATGGTGGAAACAAAATCATGGGTTGTGATGTGATGTTAGTGAAGCAGTCTCATCTAGAACCCCATCTGTGAGGTCAGAAGCCTTAGCTTGAGCCTCGCTCGTTTTTTTTTGTTGCGGTTGCAATCTTAGAGGAGGGCTCTGCCATAGTTTATCCTTCCAGCGGCGTGTTTACCTGCCACACATTTTTATGGTTTGTACAAGTTTGATGAAGCACATGGCAACCAGCTTTCTATGCAAACATGAGTTATAACCGAGTGCCTACTTTTCTACACCAATTTAAGCACCCTGGAGATAAAGTTCAAAGCGAATAATGATCAGAACCCGTGTTATTTTTTTGATTCTATCGATTTGGTGGATAAGAATGGAGCCGTTTCATGTTGAGGTTGCACATTCCTGACACGTCACTAGAAACGACTATCGCTAATCTGCTTTTCCGTCCAAAACAATCCACTCCATAGCCCTGACTTTTACGGCCCCGGATCGGCGATTGGCGAAGACGTGCGAGTCGGCTTTGATATTTGAGCGGACAGATGTTCTGACGGCCGGCGGGGCGCGATTCGCTGCCCAGTGTGTCAAGCATGCACTTGCACCTCCAACCCCCCCGCCCCCCACCCCCCCAGGCCTAATCCTTGCTTGTCCTGCCATTTGGTTTTAACCCGAACCTTAAAATAAAACTAATCCTAACTTTAATCTCTACCAAGCTAAATATTGAAGTCTAAATGTGACTCTTATAGAAGTCTGGGCTTGGCGTCTTTCTCTTGAAGGAATACAAATGGATACCAGCTGAGCGACCGGGAGATTCGTGCTTTTTGTGGGTCTTCTTCCCACTCGGTCCCATTTTATGAGTCCGTTGGTGAAGAAAACAAAACGCGGTTTCATCGCAGAGTGGGATGAGAAGAAATCAACAGACATGTGCAACTACTTAACTTTCATTTGAAATTCTGTTCACTGCCATTGTCCAAAGCATTTGGACTGGTAGGGACGGCAGCAATCATTGGCAGTTCAAATTGAAGCAAAACAGCTTCAGTCATAACATTGGCAAACTTTTAAAATGAATTTGGATTTTAATTTTATACATTATTGGTGAGCCTGACTATGAAATACAGACGCTTAAAAAAAATAAAAATAACTAAAAGTAGGCACTGTCCATATTTTCACGACTATAAGGCGCACATAAAAGTTTCTCCAAAATAGACAAGGCGCCTTATAATCCAGTGCGCTTTATATATGGACCAATACTAAAATTGTTATCATGATAAAATAAATCAATCGATAGAGTACACCATCCTCTACAGCTCTCACAACTCCAGTAAGCAGCCCCCGACTCTACTATTTTCCCCGTAGAAAAAGTACTGCGCAGTGACTGCTGGGATATAGAGTTCTTTTGTCAATAAAGACGCTCCACTACTTACGAACATTCGAGTTACGAACAACGGTACATACGAACATGTCTGCAAATTGTGTTTATGTCGAAAAATGTTCAATTTTGTATTGCGCGCCTTTTTCCGAGTAATGCTTCTTTCCGCCGCTAATACAGACGACGCCTGGTGCTGTGAGAGCTCAGCTCACCCAGCATCTACCTTCTTCTGCCCACTTCGTAGCAGTGCGGAAGTGCGCAAAGAACCTTTTTCATTTGTATCATTAAATATCTTGTGCATCCATTATTGAATATGGTTGGTGAAAAGCGAAAGGCTTCTATTGAGGGAGGTGCAAGGAAAAGGGAAGCCATTTCATTTGAAACCAAAGTGGCAATAATAACGAAGCTTGATGCGCGTCAGAAAGTGGTGAGCGTTGCACGGGAATACAACTTGAATCGTTCGACCGTCAGTACCATTTCTAAACAGAAAGATCGAGCAGCAGGACCCAAATATTGAATGTTGCACAAAGTTTGCAAATCAATTGAATGATGCCATACAGTGCTACCGCATCATTTATGATGAAAAAAAGAAAACTGCAATCATCATCATTAGATGGCTTCTTTCGGCCAGTTTCTAGTAAATCTCTCTCTCTAATGTATGTATACAGTACTATATGTATTCTCTCCATGTTATCAAATGTTTTTTTCAGTACAAACCAATGCGTGTTACTTATACAAGCCTTAAACATACAAATGTACTTATATAAACCTTCAATATACTTATATAGGCCTTAAACATAAATTATAATACAAAATATAGCACTGAGCAACTTACAAACAAATTCAACTTATGAACAATCGCTCAGAACCTAACTCGTTCGTAAGTAGGGGAGCGTCTGTATGATCATTTTTTCTGCCAAATTTCATCATTCAACATGGTTTTTTGGTTTGTTTGTTTGTTTTCTGCCAAGTTAACAAAGTACGTGGCGGTCGTGAAATGAACTGTAGAGCTTCCAATTCTATTCCTGTGGTGGTGATTCCATTAGGCTTGATGCTGGATTAACTTCTCCTTATCTCACAGGGTGATTGGGTTATAATAGTGAATCAACAATAGTGTTTGCACACACCATTGAAGGCATTGCCAACCGAGTGACGGCACCCGTCGGAGCCAAAAGGTCCATTTCTAGTCAAAACAATGAACGAGCAAGTAAATAGAGTTCATTTAGTTGTTCAAATGTTCTATTTCAGGACCAATTGTAAGACCGTCTCTTGATTATTATCTAAGAGAGTTTGTTTTTAGGGATTGGAAAGAAAGAAATCAGTCCAAATCTTGTTTGCCTAAAGCATTGGGGGTTATAAAATGACCCGTTTTCAAAAAAAGAAAGGCCCAATGCCTTGGAAACGGTCACAAAAAAATCAATTCCGAAATCAGATTCAACTCTCACTCCCGATTTTCTTAAATGAAAAAGAAAGAAAGATTTTTTTTCGTTGCTGGAAAATGCAAAGAAATTCAAGTTTGCAATGTATTTGCCTGCAAACAGCTACTTTTGTCACGACATCACCACAACATGACTCACCTGCCTAAAGGCCGTGATTCCTTGTTATGATTGGAATTTTGCCCTTCCCTCCTTATATCCAAGCTTGACACCCTCGGGGCTGGGCCACTGTTTGGGGACAACATTCGTCGAAACAGATTCCCAATTTATCGCTGCCAATGGCAATAAAAAAAAAAACCACTCACTATTTTTTCCATTAAAAACAAAACATAAAAAACCAACATTTTCTTTTCAAAAGTATTTCAAATTAACAAGTCCACCCAATGTTATTTAAAACATTTATTAAGAAAAAGAAAACTGCAATCGTCATTAGATAGCTTCTTTCGGCCAGTTTCTAGTAAATCTCTCTCTCTCTCTAATGCATGTATACAGTACTGTATGTATTCTCTCCATTTTATTAAAAGTTTTTTTCAGTACAAACCAATGTGTGTTACTTATACAAGCCTTAAACATACAAATGCACTTATATAAACCTTCAATATACTTATATAGGCCTTAAACATAAATTATAATACAAAATATAGCACTGAATCAACTTACAAACAAATTCAACTTATGAACAATCGTTCGGAACCTAACTCGTTCGTAAGTAGGGGAGCGTCTGTATCTACTGCTGAAACCAGCTCTCAAAATTATATTCACTCGGGCGACCAAACGTCCGGCAACCAAACGTCCAGCGACCAAACGTCCGGTCACGCTATCATTGTCAATAGCACATCTCACAAACTTCCTGTTTTGGGGCATCCTTGTTGAAAAAAATTAAAGCATTTAATTCCGTACATGCAATATGAGTCAGCTCCAATATGCCCATCAGAAATGGAATTTATTCTATTGATTTGATTGGATGAAATCTTTTTTGAAACTATTTCAAATTCACAATTCTGACTCACTTCAAATCTAGACGGCAAAGTTCAAATAAACGCGGGTGTGCTGCTGCGTGTGACAATTAATTACTGATTACTTTACACCGTCTTAACTTTCTAGCTTGGCAGCCAAAGCAGCCGTTAAATCACTTTGCCCTTATCATGGGGTCAGCGCATTATTGACCTTATCTGCACGCTCAAGAGTGAACCCCAGCAAAGCTGCGAAAGGTTAAATGCAACACTCCAAATATTTGTATTAGTAGCAGTTGATGAGGAAGAAATGTTTTTGTGTGTGTGTGTGTGTGTGTGTGTGTGTTTGCTAAAAACCAATCCAAGCCAGTAAACTGGGAAAGCATAGTTGCTCGGTGCAAAGACGATAAGAATGTTTCCCAGCCCTCAAACGGTCATTATGCTGCTAAAAAAATGAATAATGTTCTCTTATGACCAAAATTCCTGCTGAAACTAGAATGTGATTATTTAGTGATTTAGCGGGTATGAATTTGAAGCCATGGTGTACCACATGATACAATCTTACTAACATGTGGAGACTGTGGCATCCATTTGATTGTCCTACCTTTGTTTCAAATCCTTGTTTATATTGGCTAATGGACTCCACGTAAAAACGAGCCGAGATTGTGGCTGGAAAGAGGTCAAATGGATTTTTGGTTTCCAAGCAGAGCGACAAAGCTTTTGCGCATATACACAAAAAAAGGTCCGTGCACACGGTATCACCTCTAAAATTCCTTCACTTGAGAAAGTATACTACCTGAGGGCAAATAACTTTGAAAACGAACCAAACAGAACATTAAGAGATTATTGGATAGATAAGCCCCATGCATGCAACATGGTAAAAAAAAGTCTGATTATTATATGTTTGACCAAACGTCCGTTCGACCAAACGTCCGTTCTACCAAACATCCGTTCTACCAAACATCCGTTCTACCAAACGTCCGTTCTACCAAACGTCCGTTCTACCAAACGTCCATTCTACCAAACGTCCATTCTACCAAACGTCCGTTCGACCAAACGTCTTTCGACCAAACGTCCGAGTACCGGTGGATACAGTCATGACAATTGTGTAAAGCTAGTTGTAGCCATGTAGCATATACAGCCTGATGTGAACGTATGATAAGGAATAAAATGATGAGTTGTGGAGACACTACAAGCCTGTGACTGACCCAAAATGACAATAAAAGAAGGGGAAAGTGAGAAAACATACAAAGACACAGACAGATGATATTTGTTTGTGTGGATATGCCAACAAAATTCTTGACAATGTCGACACAACAGTGTCATTTGACTCCATCAACATTCCGCTTACAGGAAGACATCTGGATTTCAAATCGCTACCGACTACAAAACAACCCGACGACCGCAGAAAAACCACCCACAGCTAATTGAGACTACAATAAAACTGGCACGGGGGCATCGTGGTGGTCGACAAACCCCCCCAGAAAGCCAGCATTCCCGATTGGCCCCGATTTAGTTTGACCACAGGAACCATCAGAATGTCACATGGGCATTCATCTATCCTTGAGCAAGTTTGACATCTGTTTGATCTGTATTTTTTTTTCCTTTTGGTAAACATGCTACATCAGATTTAATACTTGACAGTTTTAGCACATCTGTTAATTTGAGCAAAAATATCGGGAAATATAAATATGGTCCTCCATTTTTGGTAAGCAATCATCACCATTGGCATTGAACACAAGTACACAAAACCCTGACCTCCCGCGAATGCACGGAATTTTCTTTGAACTCCCTAAGGCTTCAGATAGACGCTTCTTCCTGTCCAAACGTGCCACTGGAGTTATTTACAGTATGTACACAACGCATTTACTCGGCATGAAAAACAACGTGACTCTAATCATTGAAAGCATAGTAAAGAACACACATGTCAAGCTATATTAGCTTAGTGGGAAAGTGCCTAAAGTGCTGCAAAGTTTTTTTTAAAGCCTATTACAATCAAATGACACAAAAATTCATAGTTTGGCTAATACTCAAGTGCAACTTGTGTTTTTTTTCCCCTCTCTGACCACCAAAAACTTGTCTTCCATTCATTTTCTAAAGCGCTCATCCTCCATACCTACACTACATTTAATATATATTTGTTTATTACAAGGCACATTTATCAATCCCTATGCCACGCAATTAACCAGATACGATGTCTATTATCCTAGACATCCAAACGTCCCTTCTACCAAACATCCATTCTACCAAACGTCCGTTCTACCA
This sequence comes from Stigmatopora argus, assembly GCF_051989625.1. Taxonomy (NCBI): domain Eukaryota; kingdom Metazoa; phylum Chordata; class Actinopteri; order Syngnathiformes; family Syngnathidae; genus Stigmatopora; species Stigmatopora argus. The sequence continues at coordinate 8,893,095 of NC_135409.1, read as the reverse complement.
AACGTCCGGTCGACCAAACGTCCAGGGACCAAACGTTTTTCGATGAAACGTCCGGTCACGCTCAAAAACAGTTGTGAAGGAAACACGAGTTTCAGACAAACAACCTCTGTCTTTCTTTACAGATCTTACAGGTGAATCTAGTGATGTCCATCCTGCTCTACATGATGGTCCTTGTGTACCTCTATGGTATCCAGGCAACCAACATGGACAACAGTCACCAGGGGCAACAACAGCAGCGGCGACAGCGGCAGCAGCAACAACAACAGCAGCAACCCAGTCCTGACCCCTTAAACTCCATCATCATCCAGCTACTACAGGCGGACCTCACCAAGACCAAGAACCGGGGGAACCGCAGCCAACAGGGGAAAAGCACCGGGCCGCCTCCAGAGGAGCGCGGGAACGTGACGCGGAGCGGCGCCGTGGCCGTGGCCGACGAGGTGACCTTGTTGAATTCGGACCTCCTGAGGCAGCGCGAACGCTTTCGTTCCCCGCGAGTGCTGCTGAGCGAGCGGGCGCCGCTGCAACCGCCGCCGCTGTACGTGTCCGACGACTTTGTGAGCGGCGCCAACAAAACCCGCAAGAAGCGCTACACCGAACACAAGAGCTACCGCGGGGAATACTCGGTGTGCGACAGCGAGAGCCAGTGGGTGACGGATAAAAGTCAAGCCGTGGACACCAGGGGGACCCCCGTCACCGTTTTGGACAAAATCAAGACCAGCGCCACGCAGGATATTAAACAATACTTTTACGAAACGCGCTGCCGGACCCCCAGGCCCTTCAAGGGAGGCTGCAGGGGAATCGACGACAAGAACTGGAACTCGCAGTGCAAGACCACGCAGACTTACGTGCGGGCGTTGACGCAAGTTCGCAATTTAGTCGGCTGGCGGTGGATACGCATCGACACCTCCTGCGTTTGTGCGCTGTCCAGGAAACGCCACAGGACGTGAACCTTTGCAACGGAGTCAGGGCGCCCACAGGAACTGTATCTATAAATTATTTAAATTATAGAAAACATGGAATTATATATGTTATTTATTGAAAGAAGCCTGCTTTCCCCAGGAACAAAAAAAATGCATTTGGGGCTGCAAAGGTGCTCAAAACTCAGACTAATATGTGCCTTGACCAGCGTGGACGCAAGTGCGACGGCACTCGGACGTTTGGTCCCCGGACGTTTGGTCCCCGGACGTTTGCTCGACTGGACGTTTGGTAGAACAGACGGGGCGTCGACCGGACGTTTGATAAAATGGACTCTCTCTCTCTCATAATTATAATTTTGAGAGGAAGAGATTACCTGGTTGGTCGCTTTAAACAGTAAACTCTCTCTCTTTCTCTCTCATAATTTGAGCGAACCGGGCGACCAAACGTCCGGTCGACCAATCGTCCCGGGACCAAACGTCCGGGGACCAAACGTCTGGGGACCAATCGTCCGGTCGACCAATCGTCCGGGGACCAAACGTCCTTCGACGAAACGTCCGGTCACAAAGTGTGCGACACATTTACGTACGAATCGACCAAAATATGTTTACAAACAGTTCGTTCAGTGAAGTTTGTTAAAAGAAAAAAAAAAGAAAGTAACCCCTCCAAAAAAAAAAAAAAATGTTCTCGTCCACACTTTCACCAAATTCTCTTATTTCCTTTTGATAATAAAACAAATGATACTTGATCTGATACTGTATATTGGTTTTGCCGCAATCTGGTGTGAGCATGTACTGTATTCAAATTCCTCACCACCAGTTCCTTTAAAACCCAAACAAAAAATAAAGACAAAAGTTGGCTGCGAAATTCCACTGGTGAAAACAAGTCTTGAATCAATTTGGGCACTGTTTTTCCACTGTCACTTTTCATTTTGTTAGTACAAAACTATATCTACATTTACAAGGACGCAATTTCAGATGCTGGCATAAACCCGTGATAAAAGCAAAGACATTTTCCATTGGGTGAATGCCTAGGTGAGGGGAAAAACGAGGAAGCAAGTGTTTGCCAGCAGAGTAAACATACATACACCTACAACTTCAATCAAAATGACGTTAATTTTAGTGAAATATCAATCCGACAAGGCCTCCTTTTGAGGACTTTTCCAAATGTCCCTAAAATGCAATAGCAAGGCTCGTGGACGCTTTGACAACAACAGACTTCTTTTCAATCGCACCATCATTTTCTCGGGCCCGTAACCAAAAGCAAAGAATAATCAAGGAGTCGCTTCTCTTTCTAGCCCACTTGTGTCAAAGTGGCGGCCCGGGGGCCAAATCTGGCCCGCCGCATCATTTTGTGGGGCCCGGGAAAGTAAATCATGAGTGCAGACTTTCTTTTTTAGGATCAAATTCAAATGAAGAGTATATTACATTTCCTGATTTTCCCCTTTTTAAATCATTATTGTCATTTTTTAATCCATTTTTTCTGTGTTTTTAGTTCAAAAATCATTTTGTAAAATCTAAAAATATATTTAAAAAAAGCAAAAATAAACATTGTTTTAGATCTATAAAAAACTGAATATTCAAGGATTTTAAGCCAATTCTTTTAATCCATTTATATAAAAAAATCCAAATATCATATCTAAAATGGTCCGGCCCACATCAAATGGAGTTGACGTTAACGCAGCCCGCGAACCAACCCGAGTCTGACACCCTTGTTCTAGCCAATGGGAGGCCAGCGGAGTTTTGGGAGACTAACCCCAATACGTTTGTAGAGATGTACGTAAGAAGAGGTAGCACCGTATTACAACGAACGTTCTATAAAAGGTAAAAATTGGCGTAATAGTGTACGGCTCAATCACACGCACCGATGAAAAGCCAGTCTGACCTAACACGCTTCTGCTAATACCTTTTCAATGTTCTCCCAACTTGTCCAAATAAACCAACTGGTAGAAAAAACACACCCTTTAACCCCAAGTGTTAACTTCCATTTTGAGTGTTGATACCACAATCTACTCGGCCCGCCTGGAAAAGGTTCTGACCTACATTCGTTCTCCGTCCGTCGCGCATACTTGAGACTTTTAGTGGATTATGAAGCGCTTTGTTGCCTGGTTCAACATCAGGCATTCCGCATATCAGCTTTGAAGGGGCTTTAAATGCCATTTTTTTTGGACTGCTCGGAATAAAAAGTCCGTATATGGTCCTCGGGAAGAGCGCGCGCAAGTGCCCATCCAAAAATAGGCAGTTCACATAGAATGGTCGCGCGGCGAGTCAGATGATGTGATGATTTTTTGGATACAAACCTAAAAAACGCTGGTTTCACAGCAGAAATAAAGTATTATTGACATTGGCCATAGTTGAGTGAAGCTGGCCCACGTTTCATGAGGTGACAATGGAAGGCCTGTGCAGCCGGCCGAGGGCGAGACCGTCCCGGCGCGAGCACAAACACGTCGGGGGACACGGGAAGAGGAGGAGACGGAAACGACAAGGTGCTTTAGAGCCGAGATGGCTAGCAGATGTGAAGCCGCCGTTCACATCTGGGGAGGGACGCCGTCCGTCGGCCGGCCACCCACGTCTCTGCGCGCACGTCCGATAAGGTGTGGGGGTCTAGAATGGGCGCGTTAAATTGCGTTATTGCAATTACCGTATTTTCACGACTATACAGCGCATCATATTTTTAGCCGCAGTGTCAGTAACGAGTGCTATTTCTGTGTTTTACACACACAAAGGACGCAAAGTTTTTATAGACGCAGCCAGGCATGGCAAAACATACACAAGCTTAAACATACGGACACACGCTAAAAACACGTTTTTAAAAGGCAACGGAAGCAAAACTGAGTTGGGTTGTACTTTATTTAGCCATTTTACAATGTACTCATGTCATCATCACCCACAGATCCATCAAAGTCCTCATTTTCTGTGTCCCAATTGAACAATTGTCATACCTGTCAACCTCTGCCGATAACTGCCCTTATAAATGATTATGATTCCCCTTACCAACCCCCCAAAACCCTTACAAACACCGTACGAGTCGTACATTTTATTGGACCTATTTGGCTGTCGTGGGTTTTCTCCGGGTACTGGGGTTTCCACCCGCCTTCCAAAGACATTCATAAATGGCTGTCCTATGTCTCCTGGTTGCCTACGATTGGCTAGCCACCATTGCAATCACATGACTTAAAATAGATGTCAATGCCCATCAATGGCAGCCAGCGAGTTTCAAGATGACACTGAATAATGGCAGTGTGATGACAACCGCTGTTTTCATAACCCGTATCATCCCGTGTATGTTTTTAAAAGGAGCTTTAGCATAAGTTTACGAGATATTTCACTCCCCGGTGACATTTCATTTATAGAAAAACTGTTCCCATAACTTTAGGACAATATTATTTTAGTCCCTGTTCAAGTGGAGTCATAACTCACTCACTTTTAAAAAAATGTCTCATCGGAGTTTCTCACAACTCACTTTTTTGGTCATATTTAGGTCGTACGGTGTTTGTAAGGTTTTTGGGGGGTTTGTAAGGGGAATCATAATCATTTATAAGGGCAGTTATCGGCAGAGGTTGACAGGTATGTCATTTGTAGCAGCTTGACCACAAAGAAAGGGTCGAATAATCCGACAAATCCGAGATCATTCACGTTATTTTGACTCGTAGGGAAAATCGTTTATTTCCTGTGCTGAGTCGGAGGATGAATGATGTCATCGCTTTGGGATTTGGGGGTCACCCAGTGGTGTTCATTTCAAATTTGCTGGCACTTGCGTGACACGCCAACATTGCCCGACTCAGTACTTCAATTACCGGCCAAAATATCCTTTTAGCAAACACCTCGCTGCCAAGCTTTCGTACGTTTTTTCAGGCCTGGTCTCTAAAAAACGGGTCGCAACAAGACGCCAAGCAATTGAAAGATTGCAAATTTGACCGTACGACCGTGATGGTGTTCGGCAAACACAACAGATGGACATCTTCACGCTTAAGGAATGTGTGTATGTATACTCACCAAAACAGCTGTGGGTGCCTCGGGTAGCGGCCGCATTCCATCCGAGACTGCGAGAGGTCAATGAGGGATGCGGCCTGTTGTTGTCGGGAACGCGCCATTCATAAAGTCACACTTTGGCTGAGGAACACCCTAAAAAAGCAAACACACGTGTGTGGGCAACGGGAATCGTCATTTTGGAGAACAGTGACTTGACTGTTGAGGAGAGTGTGGGTAATGACGATATAATGCTGATGGCTAACAAAACCAACATGAATCACTTTGTACAGAAAGTGTCCAAAAAATATGTAGTCGAGTTGGCACGGATACAAAAAAATCATTGTCGGCTGCACTTAAGGAGTTAAAAAAAATTGTGATTGTCATCCCGTGCTTTTAATATTGTTGCCAAAATTTAAATTGATTTTTTTTCAATATATATATTGAATATATATATATGTAAAAAATTATATATATATACACATTTGTACATATATATATATATATATATTCTATATATATATATACATATATATATATATATATATATATATATATAAATATATATATATATATATATATATACATATATATATATACACACATATATACTCCATTTGAAAACCCATCTGGATAGAAAGCAAACAATTCACAGAATAATGTTGTAATAAGACATCTAACAATTGTGTCTTTATTTAGATCTACATGACATAATCTTAAACACGTACCGCAGTCCCAATTTGCTTGTTCTAAGTCAATCTAAAATAGAGAAAAGAATTTAACAGTCTGTTTCTGGATAGGAAGTAAGAGCACAGATGTTCTTTTGTGTCATGGCAAAACAAGGGCACTTACTTACAAGGCATCGGAAACACAAGTGACTCTTGCAGCATGTTCTTATGACTTCACTTGGTCATAAGCAAAACAGAGAATACTCTCAATCAATTCACACGATGCCAACAGTTCAAATGAACGCTCCGACGAAGGACTTTCTCTGTATCCAACATAAAAATGAGTCCTCGTGCACAGTAACAAAGGCGCACGTCCCCCCCCCCCCCAAAAAAAGAAAGTTGAGACTTAATAACATCCAACATCACTTTAGCAACTTGGCATATAATCTCACTTGGTTAAGAGTGTGGGGTTGAAAGCGTACTGGAAAAACAAATAGTGGCAACGGAATCATCGAAAACGAGACGGTCAACGTAAACAGAGGTGATTTCTGTCATTAACAAGGAATAAGTCGAAAGAATCGGTTGTTGCTACGAGTTCTCTTTCAAAGTAAATACGTACAAAGAGCCTAATTAAGCACACCCAGTAGTCATTTTCCATAAAGTTTCACTGAGACCACATCCATCCATTCATTCATCAAAAAAGGGGGGGGGGGGGGTACATTCCCGCAGGAGTCCATTTGTGGGCTATTAGATGGAAAACAATGACCCCTTAAACTTACAATACGGTACATTCTAGTATTTTGATGAACTATCCATGGTTCATAAATAATGTTTTTCAGCTTAAAATGGTATTATTGCTTGTCTACGCAATGAGCTTCACATTTAAGTGAACAAACAAAAGACTTGTCTAAACAGTCAGATAAGAAGAAATGGACTTGAATCCAAAATATGGGATCACACAGCCGTGTGTCTGGAATTTTCATTTGCGGGTGATGTCGCCACTTTTCTGGTGTACAAAGTGAAACTGGCCGCCCTGCACCTCGCCCTGGGCCCCCCGCCGCCGTCGTCGTCCCCCGCCTGCGTGGCACACTGGGGCAGGGTGCCGTAGCGCCCCGGCAGGGGGACGACTTGCGGAACTGGGGCGTCCTTGGCGAAGAGGCTCTGGATCAGCTGGAATTTGTCCTTCTCCTCCCGTAGGAAGAGGTCGACCAGTAGCTTCTTTTCTCGTTTCAGCTGCTCCACGATAGTTTTGGGGATATCTGGAATCACCCAAGCCACCACCAAGCTCAAGAACATCACAAGGTTCTACGAGAAAAACAGAGAACCATGAGAGTTCATCCCATTTTGGTCCACATCTGTTGCAAAGGTATGTAGCCACACGTAATGATGCCCTCATTATTGCATGAACTTGTTCCCAACTGTTTCCATGCACTCCATGACACAAGGAATTCGGAATGACTGGCTGGCAAACACGCACTGGACTTTATTAGGTATTCCTAGGAAACATCCTCAGCAGGCCATAACAAAAAAGTGCTCATACCTGGAAGAGGATGACGAAAGCCAGCCGAGCCGCTAGGACACACCAGTACTGTTTGGAGAAGTAGTAGGCATCTGGAGACCAAGGGGGTTCTCTGTAGTCTTTATACCTGGAACGGCAAGTGTGACGTGTTAAAGTGTATGTCGGTGTTTGATTGTTGATGCCTTATACAATTCAAGGCGAAAATGCAGGGTGCAACAAATGCACACACACACACACACACACACATCTATTGCATTAGTTCTGGGAGGAGCAAATGAATGAGTTGGAAATGAAATGACCTAAAAAAATACCCCCGAGGTGGTCCATGCGAGCGCAAAGGATCCACAGGCAAATTCTCCAGAAATCACAATTTCTTGAAACGATTCTACATTACATTTTGGGATGTTTACCACTCTCATCCCCCAGATGACTGTCTGACATCCTTTAATATCTCTGCCCGTTTCCTTCTCGCCACATACGTACATCCATTCATCATTGGAGCAGACAAAGAACCAAAGTGTCTCAGCTGTAGGCCCAAGACTTGAACCTTTTACTTTGAGCCTCGAGGCGCCGCCGACAATTCCACCGTACACACTCGGAGCCTTATGAGAGAGTCCGCAACCGCCGATTTCACGCTCGTAAGTTTTCCAGACACATCATCCCGGAGACATGCACTGGCACAAAGACCGGCATTCTTGTCAAGTCACTTTTTTGGTATCTTATGTAAGTAGGGGTCAAAACTCCACTGTCCGTCAGCTATTGTGAAATCGCGCTCGCCGTTCCCTCCCCCCCATTACCTGCACACGGTGACGTCGCCGTGGTGGGAGTTTTGCGGCGCTGTGCCAGGTTTGAAATTGGACACATTGAAGTGGGAGAGCGTGTGGTCGATGAAGCCGTGCATGGTCCCCGATTGGCTGTACATGTACTGGTAGACGAGGCGGGGGATGAAGTCGGACGTGAAGGATATCACGAAGGCCTCAAAAAAGAAAAAAAAAAGAAAGCGATCAAATACAGTATATTTCACGACTATAAGGCGCACTGCATTATAAGGCGCATCCTCAACAAATGACACATTTTAATTTTTTTCCATATATAAAGCACACTGGATTATAAAGCGCCCTGTCTATTTTGGAGAAAATGTAAGACTTTTAAGTGCGCCTAATAGTCATGAAAATACGGTAGTTCGATTTGCCACTGGAAAATGGACCCGTTTTCCGCGGTACTTTTCTTTATTAGACTGAGCACACTGTTCGATTTGAGGAGAATGGATTTCACCCGGGCTTTTCTCATAAGCGCTCGTGGTGGGGGAATTCGCATCTTTGTTGATCAGGTGGCGGTTTGCTCAAGGCTTAAGTTGGCTTCGGGTTTTTCATAACTTTTCCAGGCATGACCGGAGCATGTCTCTTTGTGTAGGCTTAGCTTTTCTTGTTTTCAAAATTTAGCCCTTGGGCCTGGTGGAATTAGTTGCCTTTGCCAAACATTTGAAATTGCAACAACTCGCCATTCGTTATAATCAAGTCGCTCAGGATTTTGGCTGTGGAAAATTCTGCTTTGATTCAAAGTAAACATACATATAACAGTGGGGGGCATTGGTTTTTTTCCATTTAGTTCAGTATGACATCTTTTTTCAACTATATTGTGTTTCCATAATCCCTAAATAATGGCAATTAATCACCATTAAAAGAACTCTTTCATTGAGATTGATAATGATAAATGTGCAATCATGGCTGTTTTCATCCTTTGGCTGGGAATTTAGATTCTTTTATCACGAAAAGACGTCCAATCCATTTCATTTCCAATTCTACAATTTCAAATGGATTGCACATCTCTCGCTCTTCCTGAAAGCCAATGAAAAAAAAACACGGCCATTGAACGAAAATGGAAAAACACGCATCACTTCAATATTTCTTGACCTGAGTGTAATTTTGGAATTAGCATTAACTTTATTTTCAATCCCCCAGTCAAATAAATCTGGAAAAACTATATATTTTAGCTTGTTCACTGCCTGGCCATCTATTGCCATCAATGGCTGCCAAAAAGTTAAAAATACAATTGAAATGTATACGTATACATTTTAAAAAATCCATTTACTTACATTTATTATGACGGAGAATTTCCCCATGCCGCTTAGTATGTTGTACCATATTCCTAAGGAAGAAAATTAAATCAGGGTAATTAAATAGGCGTCAACAGCAAAACCAGCACTAAGTTAGTCATTTATAGTTGATGAATGAAAAGTGTGAAATCTGCCCATGTATAACACACACACACACACCTGGGACCGAACATTTTCAGCACTAAATCGAATAAAAACGTATGCCAGAAAATACGACAGGACAGGCTCGACTTTCAGCATTAGCTTCGATGGCAATAGAAAAGAAGGAAGAAAGAAAGGAGGATGGATATTGTGTACAGTTAAAAAGGATTTTTGGTGAGTAAAATATGGCTATATTCCTAAATAATATTTCTATTGAATGTGGTTATTATTGATTATTTTTTATGTGTTGCAGCTGTAGCTGCAGTAGAGGTTTTATAGCCAATAGTTTTTGAGGGTTGGATTGAAGGCGTCACTAGAAAATGCACGGACCGCCGCTGATTAAATCTAAATTGGCCAAAATATTTGTGCCCACATGACAACATTACCCAACAGTGGAAAAAAGGGGAATTTTGGACGATTCCAAATTACCCTGTTTTGACAGAATGGTCCCAAACCCATTATTTCCTATTTTCTCTGCAAATATGTATTCTTATCTGAAACAAAAACAGCATTTGCGCGTCTGGAGAATCAAGATTTACCAATATCTTTGGCGCGGACGGCGACCGGCCGTCGGAGCTCTGTGACAAACTTCTTGGCGTCCAGTCGAATCTCGATCACGTTGTTCAGGAGGGCGAAAAGGGGAGCTAGCGGGAATGAGGCCACAAATAGCGAGACGAAGCCGAACTGGATGACTGTGGGAGAAAAAGATCGGTTTTTTGGTCGCCTTTGTGTTGTAAAAAAATGAAGAAAAGTTGTCAACATGGTTCATTTTAAATTGTGTGTTTACGTGCGTGTGTACATATGTTTACTCATCCCCCAATTCCACCCCAATGGAAAATGTCTTGCGATAACTGCCCTTATAAATGATTATGATTCCCCTTACAAACCCCCCAAAAAGCTTACAAACACCGTACGCTCGTACGGTGTTTGTAAGCTTTTTGGGGGGTTTGTAAGGGATTGAATCATAATCATTTATAAGGGCAGTTATCGGCAGAGGTTGACAGGTATGAAAAATCAATGTGTCACAATCCTTGCTGCTCACCGTCGGTATTTTAACAAGCGCTACGGTCCTCATTTCAACATTTTTAGCGCAGGCCAAATGAACCTCAGTGTTTTTTTTTAAACTGATCTATAGATGACTTTGAGGAAGACGAGCCGAGCCGGTCAGTGTGGTGGAATTGAATCAGCGTGAGAGAGAAGGGGGATTTCCCGCTAGCTCGGGACTCCACGCGGTCAAACAAAGAGACGCGAGTGCCCGAGGCTGAGCTTAGCGCCTGCCTTCAACATCTGAGCTTGAGCTATCTTGGCTTCTCGCATGGTGTGGACGTTTCTCACTCATTTCCATGTATTCGGGCGTGAGGCCTTCAAAGGGAGCCAGGGCGTAGTCCAGGTTCCACTGCTGGGGAGGCCTCTCCTCTTCCTCCTCCTTCTCGGCTCCTCCTTTATCCTTCAACGTCCGCACCAGCTTCTTCAGCTTACTGTCGGGATGGACATTTTCCACGGCGTGTCACTCGGGCGACGAGGGAGGAAGCGTTGACGGCGGGAATGGATCCTACTCACGGGATGCCGATCTCAAAGATGTTGTTCTGGATGAGTTGTTTCCCCAGCATGATGATGCTGAGCTGGATGCACAACTCAATCAGGCAGCCTCCTGGTGCGCACTACAAAAAATACAATTAAAAAAAAAAACACACAGACACACTTAAATCTGCATATTCTTTTTCAGGTGCCATTGGACGTCCAAGCCATTTGAACTGGGAGGGTTGTGTTAGGGTTATCATTATTATACATTTGCTTGCAATGAAGAACGCTTTCCTTTATTAGGAATATTCATCATTATTATAAATGTGCTTGAATATTAATCATTATATATATGTGCTTGCAATGAAGAACGCTTTGCTTTATTAGGAATATTCATCATTATTATAAATGTGCTTGAATATTAATCATTATATATATGTGCTTGCAATGAAGAACGCTTTGCTTTATTAGGAATATTCATCATTATTATAAATGTGCTTGAATATTAATCATTATATATATGTGCTTGCAATGAAGAACGCTTTGCTTTATTAGGAATATTAATCATTATTATAAATGTGCTTGAATATTAATCATTATATATATGTGCTTGCAATGAAGAATGCTTTGCTTTATTTTTAGAGTTATTGATATTAATAAAAGGCATTTTAATACATCTTTGCAAGAGTAATGCTCGCTCATTTCGAGAGATTTTTGACCAAAAAGTGTTTTTTTTTAAAACTCGCAACAAAATTGTCTATTTTATTTTAAACTGAAAATGACTTTTCTTGTCTTATTCATTAAGTGATATTTTTATCTTGTTCCACATACATACATTTGTATCATATTTTGATGATTTTTAAAGGGTTTATGTGCAAGATCACGGAACAATTTATGCTAATTCTTTCAAAATATCGATCTACTTATGAAAAAATTTCAAGTGACAAAAACACTTGTGGAACGAATTAATTTCATAAGTAGTCTCTTATTCCATTTGTTTCATCAAAGCAAATGGATCTATTTGCTAATCCATTCAAATTCAATGTTTGCAAACATCTGCTTTTGCTTTGTAAATCATTGGCACAGTCACATCATTTACATTACATTATATGTATATATTATATTTCTATTTATTTACATTACAGTCCAACTTTTGTTTAACTTTTTGTCCCAATGTACATTTCCAGCTAAAATGCTCAGCGTAATGATACAGTAAAAACAACAACAAAAAATGTTTTCTAGCCAATTAGTCAACTAATTGCAAAAAAAACATTTGCGATGAATCAAAACAATTGTTTGTTCTTGATTAAAAAAAAAAAAATGCTAACCTCTTCCATTCGATAATCGTTAAAGACGTACACGTAACTGCCCGGTCGACCTGCAAACCTAAAATGACCAAAAATGAGTTGAACTCTTGGCAAATGCTGGATTGCAAAATGGCACAACATACCTTCCCTTGAAAAAAGCCACATAAAAAATGGGCGCGTACGCGTTCATGAACTTGAGCAAAAAGGCTTTGAGGATGAGACGCTCCTCAAAGTTGGTCTCCGTTTTGGGAATTTCTGGAAAAACGGGGAATCAAGTCTACGATAGAAGCCGTCCGTCCGTCCGTCCGTCTTGTGCCGCCCACCCGGATTTGAAATACCTAATTCGGTCAGCCAAACCGCCACGGCACCGTAAATTTCATCCAGGATGAGAATGACCACCAAATTGATGATGACCGCCGTGGCTGTCACGGTCACTCGCACGTTGGACTTGGTCTCCGGGTCGGGGCTCATTGCCATCAACGCCGAAACCGTGATGCGGTAGACGATGACGCCGAAAACGGCTGAAAAGGTCAAGCCAAACTGCGGACAGAGACATCAATACATTTCACATGATGTCTGCGGAGCTTTAGTTAGCGCAATTGGCACTGAAATTGTGAATTGTGGATGTCTAGCGTTGGAAATGGCGGGCAAGGAGTTGAGGATGATTCTACTCACCATAAACAAAATGGAGGAAACATTAATGCAATATCCAGGAAGGCGGTCTTTCCAGGTTAACTTGTCAATGGGAACCTATCAAGAACGAGCATAGACATTGGGTTACGTTACACCAGTGGCGGTCCGTGCATTTCCTAGTGACGCCTTCAGCAAAAAACATTTTATGGCTATAAAACCTCTACTGCAGCTACAGCTGCGACACATAAAAAATAATCAATAATAACCTCATACAATTGAAATATTATTTAGGAATATAGCCATATTTTACTCACCAAAAATCCTTTTTAACTACACAATATCCATCCTCCTTTCTTTCTTCCTTCTTTTCTATCGCCATCGAAGCTAATGCTGAAAGTCGAGCCTGTCCAATTGTATTTCTGGCATGCGTTTTTATTCGATTTACTGCTGAAAATGTTCGTTCCCGGTTGTGACAGGCTTGCTTGCATTGGAGTTGTCCGACCTTTCTTAATGATGTCCAGCTTTATTTTTCTTGAAAAGTCCATCTTAAAATGGCTTTTAATCAACACTACAATATATTTGCTTGTGCAGCCCGCTCCAGATACAGTTTGGTAGCTCTGGCTAATCATAGTTGGTGAAAGCGAGGGCGTATCCCTACGCCAGTGAGAAGGCAATGTGGTGTTGACAACTCGAAATCTGATTGGTTAAAGCAACAGTCTTATCGACACTTGTTTAATGCAGCAGAGCCTGCAGAACTGATTATGAAGGCCTTGAGGCAGATTTCTGACGCTGTCAACAAATAATGGCTGAAATGTGATTGGTTAAATGCTTCAATATGAACATGTGTCAAAGTGGCGGCCCGGGGGCCAAATCTGGCCCGCCGCATCATTTTGTGCGGCCCGGGAAAGTAAATCATGAGTACCGACTTTCTGTTTTAGGATCAAATTAAAATGAATAGTATAGATGTATATTAAATTTCCTGATTTCCCCCTTTTGAATCAATAATTGTCATGTTTAATCACTTTTTCTGTGTTTTAGTTCAAAAATCATTTTGTAAAATCTAAAAATATATTTAAAAAAAGCTCAAATAAAAATTGTTTTAGATCTATAAGAAAAACTGAATATTCAGGGCTTTTCATCCAGCTCTTTTAATCCATTTATATTAAAAAAAATCTAAATATTATATCTAAAATGGTCCGGCCCACATGAAATGGAGTTGACGTTAACGCGGCCTGCGAACCAACCTGACTCTGACACCCCTGGTCTATTTCGAAGGATTTCCATGTAGCACTTGCATCCTTTATTTTGAAAGCCGACCTCGGGAAAAAAAAAGGTTTGGACACCTCTACTTTGCACAGACATCCATCCGCTCTCCTCATTGGAAACTCAATGGTTCTATCTAGTGGCCAACATGTCTCAATGCATATTTTCCTCTCAAACTTCCCCACTATGAACGAGGCCATATTTGCTTGAAACACAATGAACTATAATAATGCAATTCCATCATTTCTGATCCAACTCAACTCAAACACGGGAGTCGAGAGATGTGTGTCGCCATAGCGATGGTCACAAATCTTCCCTCTGGCTTGCTGCCCAGCACGCCTCACTCCCACTCAGTCACCCTCCCTCTTCCCCAACACTTTGATTTTAATCTTTGTTTTCTCCTTGTAACCGAAGCACATCGCATTCACGTGGCAGAAAAAAAAAAACTCACATATTTTTGGAAGTCAATAACTTGATTAATTCATTTTGACGTCTACATACCTGTCAACCTCTGCCGATAACTGCCCTTATAAATGATTATGATTCCCCTTACAAACCCCCCAAAAAACCTTACAAACACCGTACGAGTCGTACAGTGTTTGTAAGGTTTTTGGGGGGTTTGTAAGGGGAATCATAATCATTTATAAGGGCAGTTATCGGCAGAGGTTGACAGGTATGCGTCTATTTTCTCAGTCATTTACTTCAGCGTGCAAAGCAAAGCATTTCTTCATTGCAAGCAAACATATCATACTAATATGAAATAAAATCCCGACACAATGACGCGGGACTTTCGCCACAGCGATTTTTTTTTTTGGCGCGGGGTCTGGATGTTGTCCAAAAAAAAAGGGGATGAGACTCCCCGGGTGGGACATGCCGGCGGGTTGGAAGAACATCAGAAACATTTCGGATGAAAAGTGACACAAGTGGGTCAAGTTAAATAAAGCAGCTGCTCTATTTGCTTTTATTAGCACGGAGACCTTGAAAACGCCGCTTTATTCGGTGGATGAGCGAGTCAACAGGAGGAGCTCAACTGTGACAATCCACAAAAATCAATTGAAAGGCCCCATATGGCCGATTTCTATTCATTTTCTGACCCCTCAAAAGGGTCATAAAACAAAATAAGAGCCAAAGGAGCTCTTTTGATAGATTCTGAAACCTACACGACTCAACTCCCTCTGGCTTTTTATTTGTTTACTTCTGGTTAGCGCTCTTTTGAATTAGCACATTAGCTAAATATTGAGTTGAGAGATTAAAGAAGTAACATTTAAATTTAGGTGGCCCGGCGGTTGAGTGGTTAGCATGTCGGCCTCACGGTTCTGGGGTCCTGGTTCAAATCCAGTATGGTCCACCTGTGTGGAGTTTGTATGTTCTCACCGGGTTTGCGTGGGTTTCCTCCGGGTACTCCGGTTTCCGCCCACATTCCAAAGACATGCATGGTAGCCTGGTTGGACACTCTAAATCACATGTGTCAAAGTGACGGCCCGGGGGCCAAATTTGGCCCGCCGCATCATTTTGTGTGGCCCGGGAAAGTCAATCATGAGTGCTGACTTTCTGTTTTAGGATCAAATTCAAATGAAGAGTGTAGATGTATATTACATTTCCTGATTTTCCCCTTTTTAAATCATTAATTGTAATGTTTTAATCCATTTTTCTGTGTTTTTAGTTCAAAAATCATTTTGTAAAATCTAAAAATATATTTAGAAAAAGCTACAATAAACATTGTTTTAGATCTATTAAAAAAACTGAATATTCAGGGCTTTTAATCCAGTTCTTTTAATCAATTTATTAAAAAAAATATCTAAATATTATATCTAAAATGGTCCGGCCCACATGAAACCGAGTCGACGTTAACGCGGCCCGCGAAGCAACCCGAGTCTGACACCCCTGCTCTAAATGGACCATGGGTATGATGACCCTTGTGTGGATACTTAAAGCGGTCCAGAAAATAAATGAAATTATTTGAAATAAATATTGGAGCTGCTATATACAATAATCAATGAGAAAAAGAAAAATAAGTCACTAAAATTACAAACAGCGCCCCATATATGGCATCTCTAGTTTTGTCCAATTTTGGTGCTGAAACATTTCATAAATAGGAATGAAAAGCATTCTTTTTTTTAATCAAAAAGATGATTATATGGATCTGTGTTTTGCCTTGCCATCCATTTGATATCATTCAGACTCACGCCAATACCTGAAAGCGCCGTAGCCAGAAGATGGAACAGGAAGAGAAGAACAGACAGGCCTTTGTGTGCATAAGGGAAATAAAAAAAAAAAAAAAAATAGGCAAATAGGAATAGAGGTTACCGGTGTTCCTGCAGCCATTGCTAAAAGTAGCTTTCCCCTCCATCTGTCCTTCCCTGTCACTGTCCCATCATCTTGCTTGACTGGCTGCAGGACAGAAGGACAGGTTACACAAACAAATGGACTCGCTGATGTTGGACACACACGGGATTTGATTGGACGCGCATTTTGGGGATGGCGGATGACCCGAGAAATCAATCTGCACCGTCACTGGGACAGAAAAGGACGGACGGTGTACATCGAGGGAACCACTGACCTCATTTAGAGGAAATCTAGGCCCTTCTCAAGGTTCCTCCCAGAAAGTTACCCATAAAAAAAAGACTTTCCTACCTGATTCTTCTTCTTCTTTTTCTGCTTCCGCTGCCTCTTCCGAAGAAGGGTGGTTTCATATTTTGGTCGTGGATGTTCCTGGAGTCAAAGAATTGGAATATTATGATTTTTTTTGGCGCCCGGTCGCGCCGTTTATGGCTCTACCTCGTCATCCTCGATGCCGGTTAAATCCCAGCTGAAGCTTAAACTGATCTGGCGACGTTTCCAGTGCTCCAGGAACAGCACGGCTACAAAAACAGTTTGGGATATTTCAGAAATGAAACTGAAAAAAAGTGGCTCATACCGTATTTTCTGGACTGTTAGTCGTGTTTTTTTTTCATTGTTAATAATAAAGTACGACTTTTTTTCCTCTCTCTGACCACTGACAGCATCTTATGTTGCTTTTTTAAGGTTATAATTATATGAAGAAATGTTATGTTAATAACAGATGCCCATTTAGCCTGTTGTTTTCCGTTTTACTATTGTTAGGTTTTAGCGTCTGTTTTCTGTTTCTGATCAAATTTTAAATCTCATTATAATTGTATAATGACAATAAAAGCATTCAATTCAACTCAAATTTAAAAAATGCCCTTCAAAAATGTGGCAAAATCTTCAGTGCATTTTTTTTTCATCTTCATCGTGTAAAAAAAATCAAAATCAAAACGACGGTCATATGCATTTATTTCTATTTGGCAGTGGCGGGCCGTCAGGGCCTTCAAGGCCTTCTCTGCTGGCCTAAGAAATATCTGAATCATATATTATATTTTGTCCATCAATACTTATTAAATAATTCCAAATTGTCTGTTAGTTTCCTTTCCCCCTGGTTACACTGCTTCCAGATGTGTGTTTTCATATTGAAGCATTTAACCAATCACATTTCAGCCATTATTTGTTGCCAGGGTCAGAAATCTGCCTCAAGGCCTTCACATTCAGTTCTGCAGGCTCTACTGCATTAAACAAGCGTCAATAAGACTGTTGCTTTAACCAATCAGATTTCGAGTTGGGAACACCACAATGCCTTCTCGCAGGCGTAGGGATATGTCACCATATGTTGGAGTGATCATTATTATAAATGTGTTTGCAATGCTTATTTAGGAATATAAATCCTTATTACAAAAATGCTTACAATATTTATCAATATATTTGCTTATTAGGAATAGTAATGCTCATCCTAAATGTGTAACAATTTTAAACAATATATATATATGTGTTGATCGCTGTGCTTTTATGTTAGAGTTATTGGCATTAATAAAAGCCATTTTAATGCATCTCTTGCTAAAGTAAGGACTGTGGTTCACATCAAGAGGACAGGGAATGGCCTTGGGCATGGAGAGATCTCACAACAAGTGCTCTTGGGAACTGCGAATTGTTTTCAGCTTCGGAGGGCTCACAACAGGTGCTCTTGGGAACTGGGGACTGTTTACGGCTTCGGAAGATGGTCTCACAACAAGCGCTCTTGGGAACCATGGACTGTTTTGGGAAGCACCTCTTCACTGGAGGGTTCGCATCGAAACTCTCCTGGGAAGATTCGACAAGACCTACAATTGTTTTGAGAACTGTACAAAATTGTTGTGAGACTCTACCAATGTTTAGACTTCTGTGGGGCATGGCGTTAAAATCTTATGAATAAATTAGCGAGACGGACTTCGAGTTGGCAGAATAATCTTGACCGGACGAGCAGGTGGATCGATTCTCTTCTTGCAAGAATTAAATGGAGATGTGACTACAGATGCCTTTTTTATTGAAAGCTAAGTTTGGAAATACCTAAGTATAAACCTAACAGCTTTCACCAACTATGATTGGCTAGTGATTAGCCAGAGCTACTAAACTGTATCTGGAGGGAGCTGCACAAGCAAATATATTGTTGTGTTTATTTAAAGCCATTTTCAAGGCGGACTATGCCAGAAATACGACAGGACAGGCTTGAATTTCAGCATTAGCTTCGATGGCGATAGAAAAGAAGGAAGAAAGAAAGGAGGACGGATATTTTGTACAGTGAAAAAGGATTTTTGGTGAGTAAAATATGGCTATATTCCTAGATAATATTTCAATTGTGGGCCCGGTTCTGATATCTGAAAAGCTCCAGTGTTTGTATTTAATCACTAAATGCTGCTAGGAAGTGAATTTTACCCCATATTAGTGCAATTTTTGCCGTTTCGCCATTGACGTCCATCGCTCTTTTCCCGGGGAAATCACCTCCCTGGCCCGGTTGTAATGTCTGAAAAGCTCCAGTATTTGTATTTAATCAATAAATGCTGCTAGGAAGTGGATTTTACCCCATTTTTGTGCATTGATTTATTGATTATATTTTATGTGTTGCAGCTGTAGCTGCAGTCGAGGTTTTATAGCCATAAAATAGTTTTTGAGGGTTGAATTGATTCGTTGAAGGCGCTACGAGAAAATGTACGGACCGCCACTGCTATTTGGCCATCATTGATAATTGGCTTTGGCATTGCCATTCAGGAAAAAACACGGGTAGCCAAATTTGTAATGGAATTGGACCCTGATCGCCGTTAACGGCAGCAAATGAATACAATGTGTTTTGTCACGCTCACCCCACAGCGACATGAAGATGGCGAAGAAGACAGTGGCGGGGTTATCGAAGAGGTGCGAGGCTCTGGCCGTGCCGCAGGCCGTGCTTAGCCGCCAGAAGTCGCAGGCTCCGTCGCAGAGAGGACACATGGTGAAATTAAGACGCTCGTCACACATTTCTAGACTTAGGGGGGAAACAAGAGCCAAACTTGGTCCAAATTCTAAGCTGTGTAATGATTGTGGGGCAAAAAACATCCATTTGATTGGGGATCATTTTCAAAACAATTCCAAATTATACATATATATTCAATAGATTATACAATAAAAATGAGATTCTCTATACCATTACTATTACAGTGGTACCTCGACCTACGATCAGCTCTACCTACGACATGCTGGAGGTACGATGAAAATTTCAATCGAACAATTCGCCCGCGATACGATCAAAATTTCGAGATGCGACCAAGACAGGTGGTCATGACATGAGAGGCTGTTTATCATTGTAGCCAGGTACCACTGTACATTGAACATATATGGGGCTGATAGCACAAATAGGGGGAGATGATTATATTTAAGAAGTTTTTCTCATGAATTTTTGTGTGTGTTTGTAGTCTTTAAAAAGTCATTTTCTTTCCCATCTGTATACCTGGGTATATTGGTATCCATTGTCGCGACCCCGTAGCCAAACACAATAATTCCCACGATGGATGCTGGCACCAGCAGTTGAGTGTAAACGCCAAGCCAGGCAAAATACAGACCGATCTTCTCTCCAAAGTATTTTCTTTGGGTTAAAAAAAATAAATAATAATGAGGCTACTACATCACTTACGCTTTGTTGATATGAAAAATGTACCTGACCAAATCAATAGGCTGATACTTGTAGAAGGCCGAGTATCTGGCCCACTCTTCATGTAGAACCTGTAGAAACAAAAGGGAAAGAGAACATTAAGACGTTCCCATTGGACTGAGAGTTCATGAAAATGACACATTTTCTCCGAAAGCATCCGTACCTGCCGGTCATTCCTATCCTCGGGGTGTCCAATCGCATCGTAATCTCCCTGAGGGATAACATCAATTAATACATCCATGGCGTTCGGTAGTCATCAGAGTGAACGTGAGCTCAGACTTACATCGTGAAGCGGGAAGGCGGCGTCGTAGACACCCTTTGCGATCAACGTTGTGATACCTGTTAAGGTGTCAAAGTGTACGTTTAAGCTGATGTATGTTTGCCATGCCTGGCTGCGTCTATAAAAACGGTGCGTCTTTTGTGTGTCAAATATAGAAATAGCACTCGTTACTGACACTGCGGCTAAAAATACCATGCGCCGTATAGTCGTGAAAATATGGTACTCTGTATTCATTGGCATACCTTAATTTAGGGGTGTCAAAAGTCCGGGTCACCTTTGCACCACTGGCTCAATTGACTTGATTATATTATAATCCTTTAAAATGGACATTTATCGGATTTGCAGAGAATAGCAGCTACTTACCGATAGTTTGACAGGTCCGCGCGCAAACCGTCCTCCTCAAGATCTCGTACACCTTTAAAGAAATCCCATCCCATCACACTCCATTTTGGAATCAGCAACGTGGGGGTGACGCAGCACTTACGATGCGACCTCTCGTGGCGTTGTCAAAAAACGTGTCTTTCGATGTGATGTTGTACCTGATCAAGACATGAATTGAATGGTAGATAACAGTGAAAAGGGCCATTTTATTTTGGAAGGGTGGGCTCTCACAGGTGGAGTTTATCCCTGGAAAAGCAGTGAGTGAGGAATTTGGTGGGTCCGTCGTGATCCTGATTGGACACTTTGGGTTGGAAAGGCTGCTTCAGCTTCCTCCACACGCTGCTGCTGAATGCACTTTCCTCTTTAATTTCGTAGCTCTGTTGGAACATTTGGCACGTCACATAACTTGCACAAGATATGAGAGGTGAGGTGAAAATAAATAAATGAAATAAAAAATCTCACCGTCTTTGTGGGGACTTTAATTTTAAGAAATTCCGCCTCCCTGCACAAAACGGGCCAAGGAGCGTGGAGGCGAGTGAAACTCAGACTGTGGGCCTTCACCTAAAAACAAAGCACGGTTAAAGTCTTACAAAGCACTTGTTAAATGTCTCACATCCTGACCTATGATTTGAATTTTCTCAAATGCCACCCAAATGGCAAGAATCCCATTGGCGGTCACACCGCCACGCGTTTCCCCGAAGCGATTTCGACACTCCTTGCACGGTGCGCTCTGTTCCTGGCAAGCCATTTTGGAGCTTTGTCCAACAGAAAATCCCCGCCGTGTCCTGGAAAATCTTTCACTGTATGCTAATGTGTCCCAGCGCCGATGATGAATCATTGTCTCGCTGTAATTATGGAGCGTTTCCCACGAACAAAAATTTTTGATCGTGGATTCATCTCCACTTACTTTAGCAATAATGATAAATTCTCTTTGGAGAGTAAATATCGTGACCGGACGTTTGGTCAACCGGACGTTTGGTCGTGGAATGTGGGAGGAAACCGGAGTACCCGCAGAAAACCCACGCAAACATGCAAACTCCACACAGGAGGACCGGCCCTGAATTCGAACCCAGGACCCTCCCCCTAAGATAAAAGAAATAGAAAATAAAATGGATATAAATACACTGTAGTCTGGAAAAGGTTCATGAGTAGCGGGATTTCCAATTAGCTCTTTATCTCAGTGGGGGGGTAACTAGGACGCAGCCGGCGGGGGGTGGAGGCTTGCGCATGTCGAGAGGGTGATCGTTTGGGTGACAGCATGTTGCTGAGTGAGAGGCGCTAGGTAGCAAAGAAAAAGTCCACGCTGAAAATGAATGCGCAATGACATTTATAATAGATAAGTCGCGCTTCACTCCAAACTGGGGAAATCGACCACTGCTATCTCACCTCATCTCAATTCCTCCATTTATTTTACTGGCAATTTAACCCAAAGTGTTACGTAAAAAGCACCCGAGGTCAACTCATTAATCTTGAGAGGCGGTAAACAAGTTTGACATTTAAGTCTTGACCATTTTGTACATTTCCACCAAACAAGAAGTATTTGAAATGAAAAAATAAGAACTTATTTAAGTACTGTTTCGCGCCTATTGAAGGAGCCCGAAGGGCTGTAATTGTGTTTGTCAGTCATTCTGTAAGAGTATCCCTGCTTACTATATTTAAATGAGGCTTGCTAATCATGTTTGTCAGTCACTCTGTAAGAGTATCCTGGACTATATAGTCAAAGGAGCCAATGAAAGTCAATCTATGGCATAAAATAAAGCGCTACTCGGAAGCTCCTCCCATCCTAGATTGAAGTACAACAGCATACTGATTATTCACTAACATTCAATTTTATAGCTTATTTTTATGTTACCTGAACCAGAATATGTTAGTGCACAGGTGTCAAAGTGGCGGCCTGGTTTGAAGTACTTTTTCATCATAAAACCTATTTAAAATGTATTTAAAGCTCTAAAAAAAAAGTATGAAATATCCTGCGTTACTGCGTTTAGGATATCGTTTAGGCCTAATGACTGATCGGGTTAAAAACTTTCAGAAAGTCAGATAGGATAAGCACCCTGCCACCCTGACAGGGGCAAGCGGTATGGGAAATGAAAGCATGAATAAAAATTGTTATGGGAATATTACCACTTGTAAAAATTTATTTTGATTCTATTAAAAGTCAATTGAATCATGCTACTATACACACACACACTAATCTTAGTAAACACTAACACCTTCACTTGTACTTTTTCTATACTATTGCTATTGTATTTTCGTCCAGTCCAACAATTGCGGAAAAATACT
This sequence comes from Stigmatopora argus, assembly GCF_051989625.1. Lineage (NCBI taxonomy): Eukaryota > Metazoa > Chordata > Actinopteri > Syngnathiformes > Syngnathidae > Stigmatopora > Stigmatopora argus. The sequence continues at coordinate 8,870,108 of NC_135409.1, read as the reverse complement.
GCGGAGAAAGAATATCCACTTGAAATTGCATGATTCATTTATGCGCGCCAGCACTGTGTAGTGACATGGAGGGCACCATGTTGCTAATTTTAATGTGGAATGGAATGTGATATGGAGAGAGGCCACCAAAAGTATAAATAAATCGCTTTTTAACTGCTTGTGCTGAGCTTTTAAAGGACACGTCGTACTCACCTCTCGGTCACGCTCGATCTCCAATCCGGCCTCCAGCAGCTGGGCCTCGAACTCTTGTCTGATCGACTGCATTTCGCGGTCGGCGGGCTCGGCCGCGTCGTTCCCCGCGCCGCCGCTGCCACCGCCGTCCGGCTCGGCAAACGCCTCGCCGACGACTTCGGCGCTCGGAGGGCTTCCGCCGCCTCCTTCTTTGCCGTCCGAGCCCCCCGACGGCGGGAAGTTGCCGTTGGAAACGACGGAAAGTCGGTCGTGGGAGGCCGACGCGCTGGCGCGGGAGCGGACGGAGCCGTGCCGGCGCCCGTGGAAAACCAGGACGTAGTCGACTTTCCTCCGGCCGTCTGAGAAGTGGAGGCCCTCGCCGTTGTCATGGGGATTTGATGAAGAACTGACAACCTGGACAAAAACAATTGATTAGAGCAGTCTGTCATATTGATCTATTTATGTTGACCTGGATAATGTCATTTTTTGATTGGCTGAATCATCAAGATTTTCTTATTTACTGCTATTTTGCAATGACAAAAAGGGGAAAAGGTCATTAACTTATCTATCTCAATTGCATTTAAGGAATTAAAAAAATAAACATTTTTTTTTAAATTTAGTTTTTAATAAAAATTAATGTCTAAAGGAAAACAACTAGAAATAGTAGAGATCTTCTAGATTTTTATTTCAGAGGATCAGGTTTTTACTAACTCATTGACGCTAATTGACATCCAAGCTAGAGAATATATGGGCCGATGAGTCGACCCATTGCAAAAGTAAGCCGTGATTAATCGAAGAAGAGAAAATAATCATTTATGGCAGCCCTCTAAATTCCAACAAATGGTTTAGCGGCGACAAAAGGCGAAGACAGCGCCTTTGAGCGCCATCGGATTACGTAACGCTTTGAATGAACTCTAACGCGGACGCCGGCACGCCAAGTGGCTATTGGCAAGTTCTCCAAAATACTGAAGTGCAAACCTTTTTGATGGCAGAGTGGGCAGTCGCATCACCTTTGCTTCTTTCATTCTTTTTATAGAGCTAGTGTTTAGAAGACAGCACAAGCCCAATTGCCTTTACTATGGCAAAATGGAATCCGCCGTCAACATCCTTTGCTACTAACCTTCCCATTTCAAACCGACTTGACGTCTAGCTCCGTCAATGACAGCAAACAACTTTCAAAACCGTCATTGAAACACTCTGCGATCCCCCAAATTCATCACTTTTTCCAACTAAAATAAGCAAATTCCTCTGCAACCGCCAAAAATCATCACCGTTTTCAACTAAAATAAGCAAAACCAATGTTCCCTCAAATTTTTAGTTTGTCTGGGCAGAAAGACAACCTCCCTGAGCACACTGAGTACCGGATCAGAAAAAAAATGGGGTTTTATTTTGTGCGCTCCATATGATTTGCTGTGCGCAGAGAAGACGAGAGTAAAAAAAAAAAGGAAAAAAAAATGGGATTTCATTTTGTGCGCTCCATATGATTTGCTGTGCGCAGAGAAGACGATAGCGCGCAGCTTAGAGGGAACATTGAGCAAAACCCTACTGATACTTTCTGAATTTACTCGCCAGGTGGTCTGACGACTAAAACAAACAAACGACGAGAACCAATAGAGAGAGAAGCAGGATGACAATAAAAAAAATAGTGACGCAGGAGCACAAAGAGCCTTCACACAATGCCGCAGCTCGAAACTATGAGTGAGGCATGCACATTCTCTCTTTTTTTTTCTAAACGCCAATTGCGTGTCCAAATAATGGGGGAGCCCTTTTTTGGGATTGTACCTTGACCTACAAGCAATGTTCCCTCTAAGCTGCACACGTGCGCAATTGCGCACTACTCTCGTCTTCTCTGCGCAAAGCAAATCATATGGAGCGCACAAAATAAAATCCCTTTTTTTTTTTTTGCTGTGAGGCCGACGCGCGAACCACTCATCCGCCAGGCCGCCCATTCATAGATAGTAATCATTACATTATATTATTACTAAATCATTTATGTGCAGTAGACATACACCTGCTTATGGCAGGTGTGATACTGGTGTGTGCCCATAGCGAGCAATGATGATGTTGCTCACACTGGTAGTCAGTGTGCTCAGGGAGGTTGTCTTTCTGCCCAAACAAACAAAAAAATAGAGTGAACATTCCTTACGAGTGTCCCAAATTTGAGATCCGAGGAAAATTCAGAGCACATTTTTGCCCTGAGATACGAGATAAATTTGACATACGATGCGGACGCTAGGTCGTCCGTTTCAAGCCGCGCGGTGATATTCATGACGACAGGGAGGGCCTTCTTTTAATATGGTTTAAAGGAGAAACAGTTACCGGAATCTGCGAGGAAAGCAAGCACTTTAACATCAGCCGAAACCTTCAACGCGAGTCGTGGCTGCTTCGATAACTTTAAAAAACCAACTGGGGATACACTTGTTTGTGAGGCACGGAGAAGCAGCTATTTCCGACTCGAACGCCGCGGCGGAATATAATAACACCGTTGCATCGGTTATAGCACAACAAGGTCACATCCATTTTGAAGTATGTGTATAGTAAGCAAAGTTAATTTAAGTTAAAGTTGATGTTATGTTACGTAGTCACAAAAGTGTAGCGAATCGAACGTGTCAAGTCAGCTGCTATCGTCTGTCTCAAAAGGGAACAACTCTGTACAATACTCTACACAATAATGTCACATTCTATTACAGATCATAACAACTAAATATGTATTTGTTACTTGATGAGCGTAGGTGGTGAATGAGAACAATTAAAAACATGTAACATTCGATTTTTAGGTGATTTTCTCAGAGGGTAGGAATGAATCCATTTGCATTTCGTTATTTTAAATGGGAAAAAAATTGATTGGAGATACGAGTAAATTGACATACGAGCTCGGTCCCGGAACGCATTAAACTCGTATCTCAAGGTATTACTGTACCGGTGTTTCCCTTGGATACTAGCCCATGGTGGTCACGTGTTTTGTCGGGTCTACGGCAACATGATAAAACCTTTAAACACAATCAATACTAAGAAGGATGTAGCCAAAAGTACGGCGTACTCACTGGGACCTTGTCATCAGTCTGCATGCTGTGAAGCTTCAAGCAAAATCAGACAAACGGAGGGAGAAAATCATTCAAAGTTGGCAAAAAAGAAGCCGAATTCATTCTCGCTGCTCCCGCCTCCTCCATCACAAAAAAAAGAAGAAAAAGAAAAAAAAGCACACTAAAGGGCTCGTCACTCCATGGAGACGGCGGATGAGGCAACAGGTGTCATGGCACGGATGCTAAAGGAGATTTGGGATCTAAAGAGACGCGCCGAGCGGCTGCATGAGCCACGCGCGAGAGGCGTCCATCTAGCTTTCGCGCTTTGGGATGAGTGTCGGAGGGAGTGTGTGAGCGTTTGTGTCTGTCTGTATATGTGTGTGTGTGTGTGTGTGTTAGTCAGTGAGTGAGTAAGGGGTGCGTGTGTGTGTGTGTGTGTACACCGTCGGCGTTTGGCACCGAGCGCGGCACGCTGTTAGGAGGGGGGAAAAAAAAGAAAAAAAAAGGCCATCTGAAGTGTGTTTTTGTGGTTGAAAACCCAAAAAAAAACATTTTTACTTCTAAAATTGCTTGTTTTTCATCATTCTGTTCATTCGGCCATTGTGTGAAATGATTCAGTCTATTTGATTTGCAACATTCATTCAGTTTGAGTTTGACATATTCATGAACATATTTATATTCATGTTAATGAACATATATATGTAAATATGTAAGATTGGATTGGATTGGATAACTTTATTCATCCCGTATTCGGGACATTTCGTTGTCACAGTAGCAAGAGGGAGAGGATGCAGAAATAGGAAAGACATTTTAGACATAAATAGATAGGTAATAAGTAGGTTAATAAATAAATAAATGAATAAATATATAAATGAATAACCATGTCTCTGAAGTATATATATATACATATACATGTATATGCATGTATATATATATATATATATATATATATATATATATATATATATATATATACACACATACATATATACACATACACACATACATATACATATATATACACATACATACATACACACATACATATATATACACATATATACACATACACATACATATACATATATATACACACATATATATATATATATATGTATATGTATGTGTGTATGTGTATATATATACACATATAAGACCAATAAGGGGAGCAATTGGGTGAGGTTGACAGCTATGAAATAGACTTCATTCACTCATTGGTTACCTTAAGTAGATTTTGAGCTTCTTCATCCCAGGCCAAGTGTTTGTCAGCTTCCACTTCCAAAAGGCTTTTGAAAAGCGGGTCTGGGTCCCCCCGCGACACGTCCCTGGTCAGCTGGTAGAGAGCGTCGCTGTGGATGGACGAGGACTCACTCAGAGCCGTGGCCACCGGGACGTAGCCTCGTCCGTTCCCTCTGGACTCTGACAGAAATGTTCAAGTTTGAAGTTAGGAGAACATCACTGATTTTTTTTTTTTGAAACACAGCTCAAAAAGGATGTAACATTGCTGGAGCCTTGTTTCACTTTTGTGTGCACCATGTACTGTTTACTCTGAAAATACTTCTCACTAGGGACAAAATAAAGTAAGAAAGTGCATCTTGGATGATTCAGCCATATTGATTCGAATGTACAGTATCAACTGCGTCGACTTTTCTTGATTCTGAAAATACCAAATCAATTCTTTTTGAGTGAGTGTGACATACAGTGGGAGAAAATATATTTTAAAAAAGCTAAAATAAACATTGTTTTAAATCTTTAAAAAAACAGAATATTCAGGGATTTTAATCCAGTTCTTTTAATCCATTTATAAAAAAAATATATAAATATTATATTGAAAATGGTCCGGCCCACATGAAATCAAGTTGACGTTAACGCGGCCCGCAAACCAACCCGAGTCCGACACCCCTGGGTTAGGGTTCTCTTCACGTTAGGGTTGCCTCCACGTCTACCGAGTCTATCACAATTATCCACTTGTTGTACTTTCAAATGTATCGGACTGCCTTTTAGTCAAGACTGATACAGTCTCTTTTAATAATAAGGTTTGGACGAGTGGTTATTTCGGGATACAGACATCTGTAGCCATAGTAACCAACCAGGCTTCGTACTGTGCTACTCTCTTTCAGTACCGCGGACAGCTCTCTTGCTAGATTTGCTGCGTTTTCTCCGCTTTAACATCTACAACATGATAATGAGGAGGTCAAGATGACTTTTTTTTTTTTGTTCAATGCATGACAGGAGTCGCGATTGGCTCATTTTGTGGTTGTGTAGCCTGCCTGCGGGTTGCTTTGTAAAGTAAACTGGTGGGTCGCCAGTACGAAATGCCCGAGGAGAGGAAAAAAAATCCCTCATGCATATGTTTATGACATGGAATATGTGTCAAGAGCGATAGTTACACGCACGCATCCAATGCTTATGCTTTTGAGTAATCAGATTTGCCGGTGACATCGTTGGGGTTGTGTTTACTGCAAGTTGGATTGGTATTTTCTCAAGCGCTGTGTTGAAATAACATATGGCCGTGTGCACTTTTACTACTGGTGGTCAGTCATTTTGGTGTCAAAACATAGGAGTTCATGCTTGAAAAATATGACCATGTTTCACTCTAATTTAACAAAAAAACGGAGAAATTTTGTCCCAAGTGGAAGATTGTTAAAGTATGAGAAATCATTACAAGTAAAAGACTATGATTGCACAACTTGAAAATATTTCTTGGTCCTAAACTCCTAAAACAAAAACCTTAAAATATTCTAAAGGGATTGGATTCTTTACAGAAGAAAATCTACATGTAAAAACAAATAGAGCTAATCGGTAGGAAACACACACTTAACATGAAAACATTGAACTCAAATAACAGTAGTAGTATTACGCAATACGTCAGCGAATGGTGCTTGGGCCTGAAGCTATAGCTGCGATACATAAAGGGCCAATTCCTTTCCTAATGTTTCCAACACGTCATCATAAGACTCACCTGTCCAGGCAGAGGACGGCGATCGACGGACAGCCATCTTCCATCCAAGCGCCACCGCTCAGTCCGTCAAGCAGGCGGTAGCCAGCAGGTGTGAGGAAAACCCAGCAACTCGCCAGCCAGCGCAATCCTGAGATCAGTGGAAGATTAGCTGGGGCCGGATTAAGACTCCAACTGGTCGGACGAACGGACGCCAGGACAGATCGCTGTTTGGAATGACAGTCATGCAGAGACAAGCAAAGATGATCGGGGGCCTCTAACCTGCATTCATTACTCAGCCTTCTGTTGACGTGCAAAACCACGCAGAGGGTTTTTTTTTATGCAGGGATTAGGATGTGTTCCCGTACAATTTGAACACGCGGAGACGGCCCACCTGATGTGTAAACAAATGGAAAGACAGTCTGTTAGCAAAAAGATTCAACTATACACAGGAGCGGAACACGTTAGGTTCATTATGTTGAGGACTGGTAGGCACTGTAAGAATGGAACTCATTAGCAGCCGTTGACGGCGGCAGCCAAAAAGGGAGGTCAGGAAAGACAAGGGTAGGTCATTTAAAGAAACAGGATGGAATATATTCACATATGCTACCTGTCTATGAGTAAGCAAGCAAGGTAGTCACAGGTTTAATGACATAGGGAACACAATGTAAGGAAACCCTCCGAAGCTCTTTTAGCAATAGACTGCGGCACCCTCATTGCAGGAAGGAGCGCTTCCGCAGATCCTTCCTCCCATCAGCTGTCAGGCTCTTTAACAAAACAAATGGCTGAGTGTTAAGACCTACCGTATGCATGCATGTACATCTATGTGTATGTATGTATATATGTGCTTATATACGTGTATGTATGTATATATGTGCTTATATACGTGTATGTATGTATATATGTGCTTATATACGTGTATGTATGTATATATGTATGTATATAAGATTTCAGATGGTGCTGTCCCTTGACATTTTTTCAATGCTAAAGTGTGCCGCAGCTTAAAAACAGTTGGCAAACACTGCACTGAAGAGAGCATATTTTCAACATTTCTATTTCTTTTCCTTTAATTGTTAAAGTTATTTGACCGCCTAACATAACATTCTGTCAGTAAGGGTATCCTATGTGGCAGCAGCCCCCACCCTCACCCCATCCCCATTCTGTATCCAGTTACAACTGGTTCAAGATATGTTGAGCGCATTAAATTTTAAGTATTAAAAGCCTGTACTTTGTAAATTAAGGGCTCCTCTTAAAAAAAAGGTCAAGCTTAGACATTTTTGGTCAGTGTTTCATTTTTAGTCAACCCCCCTCCAATCATATTTTGGCAAACTACTTGACGTGAAATGTGTGGGTGTGTTTTAATTAGACTTGAATGACAGTCACCATGGTAACGTGCGTCAGGAAAGCCCCCCTCCCCACGCTTGTGTCAAAATCCTCTGCAAACATAACATCTCTCATTTCTAGCGAACGGGGGGGGGGGGGGGGGGGGGACGGCGATCACTTAAGTGGGAGTTATTTGACAAAAGTGGCTCACCATATTTGAAAGATGACATGATGGTGACATGGCATCTTTTCACCAACAAAAAAAAGAGGATTTCCAAGTAGTTGCAGTTGACAACCATGACAAATTCCTCTGGAAATGACATGTCCAATCATCTACTCCTCCCATCATCCATCCTAGATATGACACTACCATGTAAATGACATCATTACGTCAAGCAACAAAAACATACATCTCATTGAAGTTAAATAGCTGAAAGTGCATCACACACCCACCAGTCGTTATCCTAAGCATTGATGTCAAAGGGACGACGTTCATTTACATTTGTGCATGCTAATGGGATCACATTACAAATGCCATATAGGCTTTTGTGTTACTTTTACAGGGGAGCTAAATATACGCACGAACACACGGAAGCAGCAAATTCCCTCGATGACTGATCTGGTTCACGGGTTCCTGGAGAGGAACCAGAGATATTAGAAGACATTGCACTACATTTCTCATTGGACAATGTTGGGTTTATTCTGGGATGTTACTATATGTTCATTAAGCATTTCATAGGTAATGAAGTTATAATTTAATTTGTGCTATACTTTATGTTGGGACCGAGTAAGCTAGAGGATACTTCCCCCCCCCCCCCCACAGCTGCTTTCGAGGCCAGTTCATTGTTTTCAGGACTATTGACCGAACAGGACACCATGTTCCAGGCCGAGACTGTTGATCTGAGTTGGAAATGAAGATCTACGAGGGACTCTTAAATTGCTTTGGCTTGGATTCTGGCAGATGGCGACTCGTACGGTGTTTGTAAGGTTTTTTGGGGGTTTGTAAGGGGAATCATAATCATTTATAAGGGCAGTTGTCGGCAGAGGTTGACAGGTATGACATGGAGGCATCACACATGGAGCTCAATTGTCTATTTCAAGGCTGTATTTTGGAATTAAAGCCGAACTCGGCAATAGATGACGTGGAACTTTAGTTTGGGAAAAGACAAATGAACTTATTTGCTGCCAGCGAATGAGCTTGTCTCAAAGAAAGCTATTGAATAGCGTCAACGGCAGGCAAAGTGGTATGAAAAGCTGTATACTACTTAGAATAAAGTGAGTGCATAAAAGCAGACACGTTTATCTGCGCGCAAATGGCAAAACACAACAAATGTTCTTTTTCTTTCTTTTTTTTCTTCTTCTTCCCCCATTCACATTTGTTGTTCAGCCTCCACACGATTCACGAAGGCGTGCTAAAAAGCTTTAAGGAGCCAGAAAAAGCTGGAAAACGAGGGGGCTTTTTTCTCTTCTGACAAATCCATTTGCAGTTCAAAGCCACAGTGTGAAAACAAGAAAGAGCGGCAGGCTTGTCCACCTGCGCCCACTTATCCGCTGAGAAAATGATGGCAATAATTAAGAGGTAAAGTGACAGGAGGAGGGCAAATAGAAGATAGAAATCTACAAAGTATCTTAAAAATCACAGAAAAAAATGGAGATGAGAAATGCAAAAAGAATGATGCGCATCTTTAAATCAACATAAAGAAAGAAAGAACTTAGTTTGATCCTTGATTATTGTTTATTTGTTTTTCCATTAAAAAATATTTTTGTTTTTACCCCTCCCACAAGTAAAGCCAATTAAAAAAAAATTGTAACACACATTTTTAACAGGTATTTTCACGTATACAAAAAAAGAACTACTACTGTAATAAGTGCTGTGTGTCGTGAATACCAGTGGATGGCAGTAATGACTGAACTTGCCTGTCATTGGCTAGTTACTGATAGACATGACATCCATTTGAACGTCTCTCCCAACTCAAAAGGATTGGTCGCCTATCACCTTCAATGCTAATGACTGAATTAAAAGAATGGAAATGAAGCATGGCTGAAAACAATTGCCAAATCCCATAAAACTTGCTTGGGAATTCTCAATACTGGAGATGTACATTTGTATTCAAAATTGTGTAGAACAAGCAAAAGATTTTACCTTCATTTTGCTGAAAGGCAAAGAACTTTAAGAGGAAAAAAACAGCATTGAAGTAAATATTTTTTTTACAATAACTTGGTCATTGACTCTTAATGAAAGGTCAGGGCCATTTAAGAGAAGTACCACATTTTCTCCGTACTCGGACGATTCGCCGACGGACGTTTCGCCGAAACGGGGTTCGCGCGCTCGCCCTGCCCCCGGATCGTGTGTGTACAAGTTCTTCAACCTCGGCCCGCGGGCCATATACGGCCCATTACAGATAACATTCATTTAGGAATAACAAGGGCATGTACTGCCCCCCGCTGGACATATTTCTAAATACAAGTACGTAATACACTACAATGTGCTGCCATTTTTTTTATATTTTTTGTTTTATCCTTGCGTTTAAAGTAGTAGCCATTTGAACACGCAATGTAATTTATCAAAGCTGGGGACTGAGAAAAAACAACACTAGAAGACTTATGTGAAATTCTAAGTGCCTTGGACAGACTAGCGCGGGGCTTAGAGAACAATACATGAAAATGCCATGGAACACACTTTTACTTCTAGTTTCATTTTAAATAATTTCCCATTATTTTAGGAAATATATATTCAAAATGATTTGCTGAGAACCTTAATTCAAAAATTAATCTCAACGTTTTCTATGCTGGTGTAAGTTTTCTGGAGTAGGATTTCTGGATTTACAATTTCATGACAGTAGTACTTACTGTTACTACTACTTTATTTTCTCTATTTCTTCTGTCACGTACTGTTCTACGTGATCTCCAAATGGCTACTACTTTAAACGCAAGGATAAAATAAAAAATTGGCAGCACATTGTAGTGTAGTACGTACTTGTATTTAGAAAAATATGTCCAGCGGACATTTGTGCGCATATAAGCCATACCCCCGATTTAGTCATCTTTTTTTTTGCGACAAACACAGCTTATATGCGAGAAAGTACGATATGAGAAATCAGACATGTTATTATCACTTTTGTGATCATAATTCCTGCTAATTCCACTCACGTGGAGCGTTTTTCCACCCCCTGTTTTATCCCCAGCACCAGGTGAACAAACCAGTTAACCTGCACCATCCAACCTTTCTCCCGGCAGATCTCAATTTGATCCAGGAGGTGGCGCTGCGCTTCATCCTCGCTGCGGCCCACAGTTAGCGCTTCGCGGATGTACTCGATGTCCTCTTTGCTGGTTAGCTGGGGCATTCCTAGGCAAAGACAAGAAATGGTGTTATAGGTGATATATTTCACTTTTTTGGGGGGTGGTCATGGCGAGGTTTCGAGAAGAACTGCGTACCAGTCATGAGCATCATGGAGAAGAGGATGATGAGCAGGTTGGTGTGATGTCGCAAAGCCAGGTAAGCTTTCACGCACACGTCCTGACAAAAATTACAAATCATGAAGAAACACATTATGGATGTGAATGTCATTCTCGTAGAGCACGTGTCAAAGTGGCGGCCCGGGGGCCAAATCTGGCCCGCCGCATCATTTTGTGTGGCCCGGGAAAGTCAATCATGAGTGCCGACTTTCTGTTTTAGGATCAAATTAAAATGAAGAATATAGATGTATATTAAATGTCCTGATTTTCCCCCTTTTAAATCAAAAATTGTATTTTTTTATCAATTTCTTCTGTATTTTTAGTTCAAAAATCATTTTGTAAAATCTAAAAATATATAAAAAAGCTAAAATAAACATTCTTTTAGATCTTTAAAAAACGGAATATTCAGGGCTTTTAATCCAGTTCTTATAATCCATTTATAAAAAAAAATCTAAACATTATATCTAAAATGGCCCGGCCCACGTGAAATCAAGTTGACGTTAATGCGGCCCGTGAACCAACCCGAGTCTGACAGCCCTGTTGTAGAGTACCTGGAATTTCTGGAAATGAGGGCTACTTTTTTTCCCTGATGTTCCCATGACATAGAGGAAATCTGGCGTGAGCACAAAAGGAACCCACTCCTTACTAATTCCCATGAAGCTCTTGTAGTTCCCCAAAATGTGACCAAAGTCGATATGGAAGAGATTACCTAGGGGAATCCAAAAAACTTCATCATTCTGATGTACTTTTACCATTCAAGTGAGAAGTGCGCTTTATTACCCGATTCAGTGATCATAATGTTGTCATTGTGGCGATCACCAATACCCAAAACAAATGTGGCCACACAGTAGCCGCCACAGGAATACAAAAACCTCTCCACAGCTTGCTGAAACTGGAAAAGCAAGGCAATCATCACATGATTAGAAAAAAACACTTGCACAGTAATTCACCAAAACTGGCAAAACATCCTTAACTTAGATCACATGTGTCAAAGTGGCGGCCCGGGGGCCAAATCTGGTCCGCCGCATGATTTTGTGCGGCCCGGGAAAGTAAATCATGAGTGCCGACTTTCTGTTTTAGGATCAAATTCAAATGAAGAGTATAGATGTATATTAAATTTCCTGATTTTCCCCCTTTTAAATCAATAATTGTCATTTTTTAATCAATTTTTCTGTGTTTTTAGTCAATAATATATCTAAAATGGTCCGGCCCACATGAAATGGAGTTGACGTTAACGCGGCCCGTGAACCAACCCGAGTCTGACACGCTTGACGTAGATACAACAGTTAGAAAATGTAGTTGAGTGCAGGTGTCGAGTCTAAAAGTAGCATAGAATATGTGAACTGTGACAGGAAACCGCCAACGCTGACTTCCCTTTCCTGTTTTCGGACTTCCTTTTTGCAAGAATAAAGAAAAAAAAATGTACTAGTACCTTGTCTTCGCTAACACACTTATCGCGCAACCACTGATGAAGGATTTCGTCTTTGAAAGCCCCCGTGCTCCCGACAACGCTCTGCTGGATGTTGGCGATAGTCGTGGCGTCCTTGACGATTTCGATCATGCCTGAGAAATAAAAAAATGTCAGGGATGAGATCATAAATGAAACATTTGGTTGTCACGAGGCACACCTATTCTGTTTCCCGTAGAGATGCAGCCGTAAGGCAACAGGCATAGGTCCAGGGATTCCGTCTCCCAAATAGACTGCATGATCAGCAGAATCTGACCAAAATAATCAGAAAATAATCTTTCTTAGCTCAGCACGGGCGTCCAAAAGATAATCATCAATGTCGGCCACCTGTAGGATGAGCATGTCCTGTCTGAGGTCATCACCGTGCTTGAAGATGATCCCGATGGGGTCTTTGGAACGAGTTGTGGGGTCGGCCCTTTGGAACTGCAGCCACAGTGGCTTCTTCTTGGACGCCATCACTTTGCACTGTTCGGTCTGAGTCCAAAACAGATAAACCTTAGACCTAATAAGACCAAGATGGCGCCGTCGTCACGCAGAAGCCAGTGGCAGTGGCTCTGTCCACTCTTATTTGTTTTTCGACTCTTATTTGTGTACGACTCGTACGGTGTTTGTAAGTTTTTTTGGGGGTTTGTAAGGGGAATCATAATCATTTATAAGGGCAGTTATCGGCAGAGGTTGACAGGTATGTTACCAGTAAGCTTCCAGCTCTTAGTCCGGGATCATACGGGACTCTGAAACCCTCTGGGAGGCCAGACGACTGCAGGTTCTCCAACTTCTGACGCATCTGACACACCACTGAAAAGCAAACACCACATGACAGCCACCGTTAGGCCATAAAAATTGGAGGATAGGTCATTAAAAAGCCAACCTCACCTTGCGCCGTGACGTCATACTTGTCGGGAGACATTGTCTTAATCTCTCGTGTGACTTTCTGCAGCGCCTCAGTCACCTCCACCTGTTTCCCAAAATCCTGCAGCATGGCCTCGCCGCAGCCTCGCAAGTAGGCCTCCAACAAAACCGCATACCTCTGCTGGTAATGCTTGGACTGTGCAATCTCACTGCGCAGGAACCAGAAGAGAAAATGGCCAATACGCTTACTCTGAAATACACAAATAAATGCAATTTAAGCTTTTTTTAAAAAATCTTTACATTGTGTTTTTGAATATCTTTTTAAACTTCTTACCCTCAGCGCTCTTTTGAGCAAGAACCGGACTAGTGCGCCATCGTGGTAGGGCTCAAACTTCACCGCCTAAAATGAAGAAAGAAAGTGTTGTTGCTCATCCTTTTCCTTTAAAAACATGTGAAATTATTAAGACCTGAACCAGCTGCAGAAGGTATCGAAGCACGTCGGCATCCTCCAGGGTCTCCAACTTCCTCACAGCCATGGAGCGGACTTGTGCGTCGGAGTAGTGGCAGTCTAGCATCTGCATGGCTAAACCGACGTCTAAAACACTGAACCAAAACACATAGAGGGCAATAAATGTCCAATCCTCATTCATTAATTTCATGGTGTCAAAGTGCTGGCCCGGGGGCCAAATCTGGCCCGCCGCCTCATTTTGTGTGGCCCGAAAAAGTCAATCATGAGTGCCGACTTTCTGTTTTAGGATCAAATTAAAATGAAGAGTATAGATGTATATTACATTTCCTGATTTCCCCCCTTTTAAATCAATAATTGTCATTTTTTAATCAATTTTTTCTGTGTTTTTAGTTCAAAAATCCTTTTGTAAAATTTAAAAATATATTTAAAAAAGCTAAAATAAACATTGTTTTAGATCTATAAAAAAACGGAATATTCAGGGCTTTTAATCCAGTTCTTTTAATCCATTTATTAAAAAATATCTAAATATTATATCTAAAATGGTCCGGCCCACATGAAATCGAGTTGACATTAAGTGGCCCGCGAATACATTACCTTTCCTGATTTTCCCGTTTTTAAAATCAATCATTGCAGTTTTTTAATCTATTTTTTTCTTTTGTGTTTTTGGTTCAAAAAGCATTTTGTAAAATCTAAAAATAAATAGATACAAATATTTTCCATTTTCCACTTTGAAAAAATATTTTGTTTCCATTTGAAATAAAAAAAAACATGATTAAAAGACTTTCCATTACTGAGAAAAAAAAGTTCAATTAAACATTGTTTTAGATGTATAAAAACGGACTATTTAGGGCTTTTGATCCAGTTCTTTTACCGTATTTTCATGACTATAAGACGTACTTAAAAGTCTTAAATTTTCTCCAAAATAGACAGGGTGCCTTATAATCCAGTGTGCTTTATATATTGAAAAAAAATTAAAATGTGTCATTCATTGAGGGTGCGCCTTATAATGCAGTGCGCCTTATAATGCAGCGCGCCGTATAATGCAGTGCGCCTTATAGTCGTGAAAATACAGTAATCAAAATTAGAAAATTAAATTTGAAAAAAATCGAGATCTTACATCTAAAATGGTCCGGCCCACATGAAATGGCGTTGACGTTAATGTGACCCGCGAACCAACCCAAGTTTGACACCCTTGGCATAGATCATTCATTGTTGTTTTGAAATGGTGTCACCTGCTGTCCCATGCGGTGCAGCGCTCCAACATTTGATGCGTGGCGAGGGCATCTTCCTGTTTACCCCACCGGACTGACGACAGTAGCTTTGGATAGGCCCTTGATAGGAAGAGTTACAGTTTAGGGTAAGTTTATGAAAAAGTTTTCTTTTCCGAGTCCACTCTACCTTGGATCCCGCATACACTCGTGTCGGAAATGCCATAGCAGCTCTTTGTCTTCTGGACTCAAAGGATGGAGCGGGTCGGTATCCACGATGGCGCCAAACTGTTTCTTCAAATGGTTGGGCATTTCCCTCGGAACCCGCTGCCGGCCTTCGGCGTCTTCCGCATCTCGACTCAGATCGCGGCTCTTGGGAAGCACCACGGGGTAGCAGTACTTGTCCAGTAAAATGGCCACGGCCATGGACGAAGTCTTATCCGGGTTGGTGGCCGACGTTAGCTTGTCGGCGTTGATGCTGCTGCTGCTGCTCTCTTCGCTTTTCTCGGGCATTTTCCACATGTGCAGGACGAATTCGCCTTGGCGCAGCAGCGAGCGGTGGTCGATCAGTAGCAGGTTGACGTAG
Source organism: Stigmatopora argus (assembly GCF_051989625.1). Classification (NCBI taxonomy): domain Eukaryota; kingdom Metazoa; phylum Chordata; class Actinopteri; order Syngnathiformes; family Syngnathidae; genus Stigmatopora; species Stigmatopora argus. Next base: position 8,854,617 of record NC_135409.1, on the reverse strand, counting down.
TACAGTAGGCGGTTCTTGGTTTTGCCTTGGGGAAAGGCCGGCAAATCAGTCGAGGCTGGCTTGGGTGAGGTTCACCTCAGCGACTTACCGTCGTGACTTCCTGATGCGTTCTCCTGGCAAGAATCCCCTTTTGGGTTTGGTGTTTGCGGTTGTTTCCTGCATACAACCTGGTACAAAAATGATCAATGTGTATTTAAAGCCCCATCTATTGTTATATCAAAGCTTACCTGGAGGTTGAGTCGGGACCCTTTAGGCAGGTCCTTGATTTTAATGTTAAACTCCAGCCAGCAGTTCCACAACACCTCTTCACTAAAGGCTTTAGGGGTTGTCCGCTCCTGGAAGACAAAAATCATCCCTTACCTTCTTCCCTTTTTATTCTGTTACGTTCTCTTTGTATACGTCACGGATAAGCTCTCCTGGTCTACCAACACCACGGCAGTAGTGTTTCCATTTCCTCACGGTACTCAGGGGGAACAACTTGAACACTAAGCTTCTGGTAACCTTCTATAGAGCCACTGTGGAGAGCATCCTGGCATACTGCATCCCAGTGTGGTACGCTGGAAGCACGGCAGCAGACAAAAAGGCCATGCAGAGAGTGATTAACACTGCCCAGAAGATCGTCGGTTGCTCTCTGCCCTCACTGGCATTGCCAGCCCTCGATACCTCAGCAGAGCCAGGATCATCTTCGGGGACCCATACCACCCTGGTTACAATCTGTTCCAGCTGCTGCCCTCTGGCAGACACTATAGGTTCCACAAAGTACGGACAAATAGGCTTAAGGACAGTTTTTTCCCCACAACCATCAGGACTCTAAACTTGCGGTAACACGACACCACACAATGCTTTCTGCGTAATAACTTCGGGGTGAGGTCATATGAATAGACGTTGGGCGGTGATCTGCCTCCTACTGGCTGACTGCAGGTAAGTGAAAGACAGTGAGAGGTAAGTGATCCGCTCGGGGGGGTGATGCAATGTGTCCATCACGGCAGAATGCCAAATTACGAATCTGAAATTATCAGTTATTTGGGTCTTTTGCCGGGAAAACGCACCTTATGGAGAAGCACTACCAATTTCGTCATACGCAGTTTCTGGGTATGATGACAATTAGGCTTTTGTCGCGTCAATGATGATGACAAAACCTATGTCCGATTATTATTATTATTATTATTATTTGTGGATCTGTACCATGTCTTTACCTGAGCAAGAAGCTGCTGACTATGAAAGATGCTTGCTTCAATGAACACCACAAAGTCAGGAATTTTCGGAAGCGACGGTATGTCAATTCCCAACACCTTCACACGGAGCTTCCTGTTACAGTCCCACATGGAGACGGTGAACACTCGCTCGTGGTCCTTCTCGTCGATGGTCAACTGTTCGTGTGTTCCTTGAAAAGAACACAAAACAGGACAACAATGAAATGCTAACATATGGTATTCATTCACTACTCACCTGCAACTCCGGTACAATCATCCACTTGGGCCCAGTCCTCCTCATGGACCATATCCAATTCTGAATCTGGCGGTGTCTCTAGAGCCAAGTGCATCTCCTCGCCGTTCTTCAGACACTGACGGATCCAGTTGAAGTTCTGCAGCGGTTCCTCTCCATACAGGTACTCCTCTCTGTTGGAAAACAAATCAATCGAATTGATTTGATGGCGAGACCTAAGACTCCATGACGTGATCATCGGACCAAACCTGCCACACACGCGCAACACAAAGTCTGCCTCACACGTGTCGTCTGGAATGCCCAGCAACCCTCTCTTATTCGCCATTTTGGAGAAGAACACGGACAAAACCTACGACACACAAAAGATGTTTCAGCACAGATAGACAATTTTAAGGACACTCTCTCTTCGTACCTGTGCCGGTGTATCTTTGACGGACACTTTGATGGTGTGACTGGCTGTGCTGATGTGGATTACCACCAGGATGTGACCATTATTGAGCTGAGAAAAGAGCAAGATGAAGAAGATGTGAAGCAATTTGGTGAGAAACTTGCTCTCGCTCCCCCAGAAATGGCAGCATACCTTGCCTTGGAGGTGCTCGGGCAGGGGCTTATGTGTCACCCAAAGGTCCATGGAGTAGAGCTTGCCTTCACGAGCCAACAACTCCAGGCGTCGCGGCGTCAGCAGCTTCCTACGCGTGAACTCCAGTTCGTCGTCGTGCACGTTGCTGACGTCTGTGACGTCATAGCCGATCAGATAGTTGAGGTAGCGCTGGTACTGGAGGGTCTCGTCAGAGGGCTGTGGACGGGGCACCAGTTTGATTCGACCCACTTCCTTCTTCAGAGCTTCAAAAAATAAAAAAGTAAAAAAATCAAATACAAATACAGTGGTACCTCGACCTACGATCAGCTCTACTTACGACATGCTCGAGGTACGATGAAAAATTCGATCGAATAATTCGCCTGAGATACGATCAAAATTTTGAGATGCGACCAAGCCAGGTGGCCATGAATGGAGGGGCTGTTTATCATTGTAGCGCACTGTCTTTTTTTGCTGCATCTCTTTCGTGTATAACTACTATATCTACGAGGACTGAAAGATTTATTCAGACAAGTTTCTCCTACGCATCGAACAGGAAACGCACAACGCGTATGCGCGGGGGGCAAAAAGAGGGCTTTCTGGGTAATGAAGTATACTCGTGCACACAACACCGATAGCCAATGGCACCCTTTCTCAGAATAAAACCTCATTACCCACAATCAATACGTGGGTAGGCTGTTATTCCTTTCTTAGCCTGTTAGCTCCCGCGATCGCTCATTCAAGACTACTTCTCGTTGGCAAGTGGTCCTATTGTGAGGACATTTGTGTGCATCATTTTGGGAATATTTGGAAGGGAATACAACAGCAAACAGCCCATTGATAGCGAACGTGAGGGTGGAGGCGTGGCAAACAGCTAACCCGCCCAGAACGAAGGTAAAAAAAAAAAAAAAAAATTGAATTCAGTTTTGTGTAAAGTTACATTAAACGTATGTTAGAGTGTGTCTGTATATATTAATCCAAGTTAATTTAAATTTGTTTGTTTCGTTACGAGTGCTAATTTTACTTCTATTAAACACATTTTATTACTATTAAACCACTAGTTATGTGTTACTTTGTTAATAGATGGCGAATTAGAAGAAACAAAACATTTTTTTCCAATCCAATATCCTGTTTTTGATGTTTTTTTCAGAGGGTTGGAACGAATGAATTTGTTTTTAGTTCGATTCAATGGGAAACGTCCGCTGGAGTTACGAAAAGCTCGACATATGATCTCAGTCTCGGAACGGATTAAGATTGTATGTCGAGGTACCACTGTGCCCATTTGTTGATATCAAGGTGGGTGTCACAGCCTGCTAACAAAACAAACCTCTCCAGTAGCGAACACAATCCAGCGTCTGAAAGACTTGGTGCTTGTCGTAGATCTCGCACGTGTTGCCTTTCTTCTGGTAAAGCAGAATGCAATGGTCCGGAGAGAGGCGTTGATAAAATTCCGGGCAGAGGTTGGACGTCACCGCCTGGAGCCACACTTGAGCCTTCACCTACAATCAGACGTTTCTTTTTAATACCTTGATGGAAACTTGAGTAGAACAACAAAGGCGCAACCTGTTCCACAGTCCAATTTCCTGCGACCTCCAGTCGCAGCAAGTCAGGGCAGTCGGAACCCCGCGCCACGGTGGGGAGAACAAACTCCACGGCGATGTGATCCGTCGACGCGCAGGAGGACGACATGATGGCTTTTCTTCGGCGCCTTTGGCGACCGTCTTCTCGCAACACCACTCGCTCTTGGTCGCTCACCTGGACGGGCCGCTCGTCCATCGCCTAGCTTGAGGAGTCATATCACAATCATTTTGAGGTCAATCATCATCACCTTTTGTGTGTGTGTGTGTGTGTGTGTCAAACACTCCCTTGGTGAAAATCCAGTATTTATAAAATGAAGAAAAGTAGTATTCTCTTCTTGCAAGAATTAAACAAAGATGTGACTTCAGATGCCTCTTTTATTGTGAATTTGGAAATACCTAAGGATAACCCTATCATCCAGTATTTATAAAATGAAGAGAAGTACCAAAAAAGGATTTCAAAATGGACCTTTGAGCTTGTTATCATGTGATCATTTACCTTTACCACTGCAAGTCTTGCGGGGATGATTTTCCATAGCTCCCTCCTCTAACATCTGAATGATCAACTCATCATCAAGCTGTCCAAAAGTTTGATACCGATCCCGATGGTTTGATTGAGGTGTTTTGGTGGAGGGAGGGATGGAAAAGAGACCGGATAGCGGCTCTCGAGGACCGGAGTTGGCCTCATGAGTCACTGTATACGTATATAACTTAATGAGAACTAACTACTAAACGACAGATGACAACACACAACTTTAGCGGAAACGGCGCATAAGGACGCACAGCTTTAACGGCACAAGTGACAGGAAATCGCTGAAACTTACCAAAAGGCACATAGGAGGATGGCACCCGCATCAAAAAGCCAACGATACTGCATTTATGCGAGATGAAAACAGGACACGATTGCAAAAAAAAGTGATACTAAAGTATTGCCCCGCTAGCCGGGTAAAACGCCTCCTCACACTTTGCCCGGAGTTAAGCGCATCCGGCTGTTCCTGACAAAATAAAGTACCATTCGACATGCAGCAAATCAACTGATCGCAATGTAGATCTTTACTGCTTTCTATCGGCCGCATTGAATAGCTACAATATATTAGATTGGTTTAAAAGCAGGTGCTTGTGTCATTTTATTTCACAAAGAAATGATTTATAGTTGCATGTTTGAATCAGTATAACATTTAAAATACATTTGATGTATTGTAAAATAGTAAGCAGATATTTTACAACTGTAATTGTGTAAAGAATATATAACTAGGTGCAAATATGTGGTGAAAAATATTCATGAAAAATGCAATTTCATATACTATATTGCATACTTGACTTACAGTTTGTAATATTTCCAAGGTATATTTATTAAGCATTATGTACATGTTATCATGTGTGACTGCGATACTGTCGTGGAAAATATTTTTCATGACTTTGTGTGGCGTATTTTCTGTTTGTTGTCAAATACTTGAGGGAAAAGTTATCAAGCAATAACACATGAAGTCTTTATCAATGACTTGTGTTGAATTAGAGACGTCTTTATTCAATCTGTTCCTATTTACATACTGCACAGTTAAATGTGTTAACTCGCTATGGTTACCAGAAAAGTTTTAAAAAAGCATTAACAAATGAGTTATATCTATGATCCGTAAGTGGAATTATTAAATAGAATGCATGTGTAAATGCCTAGAAAATGTCATAGAAAATATAGATACAGTAAGAACATACAGCATTTTGGTATTTAAGGGATATTTACACAAAAAGTCTTGAAGAAGGCTAATTGATTGATCAATCGTGTCTGATTGGGGACAAAATACTGACAAAAATGTTAAAACACAACACAATTTGGATGGAATGTCTCATTGACCAAGTGCAAACAAGACAGTAGCCACCTTTAGTAGAAAGACGATCACAAAGCATTATTTTGGTTTAGTTCAACAGTCGCCGTAAGTACATTTGGTTTTACAAGTTTTAACTCATTGGCTGACATGGACGCCGATACATGTCCAACCCATCAGAAGTGAATTGGACCTCTATCGCTGTCAATGGTAGCAAATGACTTGAGGATGAGTGGTGACATTTTGTGGGGCAAAGACAACACTGATCTCCGCATGACTTGGCTTGTTATCACGTGTTTGTGTATGCGTGTCATCTACATGAGCGACTCAAGGCTTTCCGCAATGTTGGCCTTTCTCAGAAGTACGGATCCGTTGGTTTCTGGACTCTGCAAGACTCGCTGGTCCTCTTGGCTGCTCACCAGACTTAACACAGCCCGGTACAAATACTGGTACTGCTCCTAAAACAAGGAAATGGTCGTTATCATAGATTCAAAGTCTATATTGAAAACCTCCAAATAAACATACCGTATTTTCACGACTATAAGGCGCACGTAAAAGTCTTAAATTTCCTCCAAAAGAGACAGGGCGCCTTATAATCCAGTGCGCTTTATATATATGGACCAATACTAAAAATGTTATCACGATAAAATAAAATAAATCAGTTGATAGGGTACACCATCCTCTACAGCTCTCACAACTATGGCAAGCAGCCCCCGACTCTACTATTTTCCCCGTAGAAAAAGTACTGCGCAGTGACTGCTGGGATATATAGTTCTTTTGTCAATACACCCAGGATGACGGCGAACACAGTAATTTGGTGCTCACCGTCATTTCGGCTGTATTTACCAAAGAAATCCTGCTAGATGTTGGCGTCAACAGAGCATTTAAAGCAAGACTACGAACTATATATATATATATATATATATATATATATATATATATATATATATATATATATATATGCCATGCCTGGCTGCGTCTATAAAAACGGTGCGTCCTTTGTGTGTTTAAAATACAGAAATAGCACTCGTTAATGACACTGTGGCTAAAAGTACGATGCGCTGTATAGTCGTAAAAATACGGTATTCCCAAATACATGCTACCTGACAATGTTCTCACGATACTATTTACCACGGGACACGCCGTGAGTTTCAAAATGACTAATCAATGAATAAGGAAGAGAGTACATACTATGTCGTTAAACACTCCCGGCCTCATGAGGTTGGTCATTCGTGCCGCCTGGTAAATGTCGACCAGACCCTCTACCTGAAGCTGATTGGACAACGTCGTTAGGGCGCAAAAGAGACCCGACGCAACGCCTCCCAACCTAGAAAACGTCAACGTATTCAAAAGGTTGAATGGAAGAAACATTACAGAAGAGCAACGTGCATCTAACTCACGGGTCGTGCACTACTGTAGGTCCAGGAGTGCGTCGGCTGTGTTCGCCGACTGCGTTAATGAGGTCGAAACAATTCCTGATGGGGCTGTCGGGGTTGGGCCAGCAGGAGACGTGGTAGAGACGCACTTCCAGAGCGAAATTATTCTACAAAATGAAAATTTGTTAGCAAAATGACATTATTTCTATTCATCGAAGCATTTCCAATTGCGGAAGTACCTGCGTGGATTCTAAAGTGACGTCTTGCACAAGCACTTCGTCGTCATTGGACAAACGCAGGTGCCTCTCCCCTGAAAGGGACACAGTGAATCCCTCAAAGTTCATGATATGCTCTTCCGAAGGGCAATACACACGCAGGTCCGAGTCCTCAATCTGCAGAAAAACAAGTCAAACACATGTATACTATATAAATTGGATTGGATTGGATAACTTTATTCATCCCGTATTGGGGAAATTTCATTGTGACAGTAGCAAAAAAAAGGCATAGTTATAAGTTAGACAGTACAGTCGCAAAGGCCGCAGAACAACAAAGCAAAAGCACAAAGTACAGAGCAAATCAAAGTAAATGGGATCATTAACATACCTGTCAACCTCTGCCGATAACTGCCCTTATAAATGATTATGATTCCCCCTTACAAACCCCCCAAAAAAACTTACAAACACCGTACGAGTCGTACGGTGTTTGTAAGGTTTTTGGGCGGTTTGTAAGGGGAATCATAATCATTTTTAAGGGCAGTTATCGGCAGAGGTTGACAGGTATGCATTAAGAATCACCAAATCAAATCATTAAGACAGAAAAGCAGCAAAAACACAAAACGAGCAAGAGTGGACGGAGCTACCGCCACCGGCTGCCACTTGAACGGGGCCATTTTGGTTGCGGTAGCAAAAAACGGATACAGACTCAAAAGACGTAAAGTTGGACAGAAGCTGTAGCGCAAACGTAGTTAATAATGCACAAACCTGACACTGTGAGTCAGGCAGATGAACGACGGCGTGCGTATTGTGCTCCCAAATCATTCTCCAGAAATCCTCAGCGGTGCTGCTGAGTGGCGTTTGACTCACGATGAATTCTTTACTATGGCGATGGCCCTGTGGTTGGAAGCCAAAACTCAGAAAACCGACTAAAGTTTCAATATTCTTCACAGCAGCCAAACTCAAAGTGCTTTTACCAGAACGTAGGAGGCATTGATGTAGCCTGAAGAGTTAGCTTCTGTGGCCGTCAGGCAAACTCTTGATCTTTCCACTGCAAAGATGGACATACTAAAAGATATAGAGTAGAAGGGGCACACATTTCCTAGCTCGGTGGAATGGCGGCTCACCGGGCATTAACGCTCTGGCTCTGTTTCTCCTAGCGTTGCCGTCCCGTAGCGCAGTACTGTAGTCGGCATGTTTAGCCTGCCGTTGACTGATCAACTAAGACATCACTTTTTTTTATTAATCCGACAATCTATTTAAGAAATATTAAGCGGATTTACCTTAAACTGCTTGTCCATCCGCGTCCGACCCGATGGCCCGGGTGTAAGCAGACCGGATACGTATGCGTGAAGGTGGTCGCAAGTGACAGAGGTGTGGCGGCTCAAGATGGCCTCCACTAAGACGTCATGGATGAAAACGTACTGCTCCTAAAGGAGGCGAGAGCGGAAAAAGCGTAAGCTTTGAACGGTACCAAATATCCATGAAAGAAGGGTTCGTTTACCTCAGTCTGAACCAAAAAGTTCCTCTGAGTCCGCACGTGTTTTAGAAAACCGAGGACATTCACCGTTCCTTGATCTTCGATCTGTTGCAGCATGCTATCTATGACGATATAAGTCCCCGTTCTGCCGACACCAGCACTGCGACCCCGAAGACAAAAAAATTGTCCTTATACACTGCCGTTTAACCATTTCAGATGGACGGGTTACCTGCAATGAACCAAGACGGGTCCCATCTCCTGCGTTCTGGCCCGAGACGATGTTCTGATGAAGGATAGTACGGGCAGAGTGTATTCCGGGACGCCCATATCGGGCCATTGGGTGTAGTGGTAATGCTGGACGGTGTGTTCAGAAGTCTGCAAAACCCATGTTGTTTTTGTAGTCTTTGTGGGTCCAGGATCAGGAGAATCACAAGTGTGTAAAAGACTGTTTACCCTATTTGTGGTATCTCTGATGATGAATGTTCGCAATGTGTAGTAAGCGAGGGCCTTGCTGCTCTTTAAGGTCACCTGATAGGATCCATATTCCTCCTGACCATCCTCTGGCCAGTACTGATCACACTTGGTCTGTTGGAAAAGAAAGGAAAAAAATAGCATGTCATCATGATTTGGGTGGCGTAATAATCAAAGGATGAATTCTCACTCGTCCTTTTTCCTTCAAGTTGGTGATCATGACGACAATCCCGATGTTCTGCTGCCAGATCATTCTCCAGAAGTCCTCTCTGCCTGCCCTTAAAGGACCCTGGGCTGCGATGTAGGCCCTTGTACGTTCATAACCCTAAAATTGCCAAGAAGCGCCTTGAAATCACCCCAATTTAAATGAGCACTGTACAACTTACATCCACAAAGTTTGCGTTGATGTAATCCTCGCATTTTCCGTCTCGGTTCAAACTGTTGGTTAGCTTAACTCGGCTATGATCATCTGTAATCACACAGCATTTTTTTTTTAAATTTCCAAAACAGTGAAAATAACTTATCGAGACCTACAGGCCAAGATGTTGATGTATCTGTTCTTCGATTTGTTCTCGGGTTGACTGGAGCTATCTGCGGTGATTCCCATGTCCACCGTGCACGCTTGTACTTCCTACGGCACAACGACGAAAAAGATAGACACTCGTTCATTCGTTGGCGAATGCGACCCTCGTATCTGTGGTCAGGCAGTAGTGAGTGCTCTGAGAGTCTTTTTCAACCTTACCTCATAGGAATCTTTGACAATCTAATGGAGGGTGGAAGTGAGGATGCAGAAAGCACAACGATGGCGGTGGTGAAAGGACAGTCGGGGAGGGAGGGGTTGGAGGCGGTGACACACAGGCAGACAGGGAGTCAGTGCAGGTACAGGTACACAGGGTTCATATGCACACAGAGAGGTTGAGCGCCGAGTCCAAGCTATGTGTTGTTCAGTCTGTGTTTTCCGCTTAAATCTCCCAATGGAAGCGCTATCGGTGAATTTCCCATCGGCGTTGGAGGTTCATGCTCGGAAAGGCAGGGGTCAGATGCCATGCAGATGCACCCCTTTTGACACCAATCATGGAATTGTAATCTTACATTTGATTTAATATTTGATCAATATGTTTGCGCGCACTAGCGCGTTGTGAAAAGCTTTCCCTAAACAGCATGATGTTAGCAGAAATGGATGTGCATTATTAAAAAGCTATGACAGCAAAGCCTGCCTTTAATAGCGTCGGACACAAAATACAACAGACGTCGTCGCACACCTCAAACTCCTTGGAAAAGGTGTTGGTGTTGTGGAGCTCCATGACGTTCTTCACAAACTGCTTCACCGTCAGCGGCTCGTGACCGTCTGCACACACGAGGCCAACGGAATTTGCCATTTAAATCGTAAAGGGACATGCATGAAGGTTACCTGTAGCGAGCAGTAGCGGCGTGGATGGAGCTGATAAGACTTTTGGTGAAGTGGTGTCGTCGGGGTAGAAGTTAGCCGTTTGGAAACAGTTTCTATGGCGGGTGAGACGGGGAAAAACAGATGAGAAAAATGGAGAGTTTGCCAGACTTATATTTGCATGTCTACCTCCAATAGACAAGTATCCCCACCAGCACCAGCAAACACAAGATGGTGAGAGTGGAGACCACAGCTAGGGGAATGACGGTCCTCTTTTCCCGCTCAACACCTCCGACTAAGCCGACATGAGATTCATGACTGCTGTTGCTTCCCCCTGATACAGAAACGAGAATTAAAACTCAACCAGTCCTACTGGTGGTGGTGGTGGTGGTGTTGGTGGTGGTGGTGGTTCTCTGGTCTTAAGACGTTTCGTCGAAAGACGTCTGGTTGACCGGACGTTTGGTCGACAGGACGTTTGGTCGAAAGGACGTTTGGTAGAACGGACGTTTGGTAGAATGGACGTTTGGTAGAACAGACATTTGGTAGAACGGACCTTTGGTTGCCGGGTTCGCTCGCTGTCAAATTATGACAGAGAGTTTACTGTTGATATTTTGATATTAGATATTTAGATATTAAACTCACTCTCTCTCATGTTTATAATTTTGAGAGCTGGTTTCAACAGTAACAACCCGGCGACCAAACGTCCGTTCTACCAAACGTCCGGTCGACCAGACGTCCGGGGACCAAACGTCCGGGGACCAAACGTCTTTTGACGAAACGTCCGAGTACACTTGTCTTACCATTAAACATAGGCTGGGTGGTATGCATGAGCACCCTTAGAAGAGAGGAGGAGGTGAATGACTTGTAGACGGTGTCGGCAAGGGTGTTGCTGCCAGGTGGCGTCTTCTCGGAGATCCAGAAGGAGGTGCTGGTTTCTGGAGGTCTGTTCACAGGCGAATCGCTGTCTGGAGATGTTTGTGTTGCGCCTTTGACCATCTCAGTGTCCGGAGAGCCGAGTGAAGGAGATGAACCGTTGACGGTGTCTTCATAGAAGACGTCAGTGACTTGCATGTGCTCCGTAGAGGGCGGATAGAGGTCTGACTCGGAAGGGAGTTCTCTTTCGTCCTCAATTTGATCTGTAGGGCTGAGATCTTCCTGTGTGTGTGAAATAAAGCCATGAGAAGCGGACCTTAAGTTACACTTTTTTACGGTTCAGCTGGTGTGTCACTACCTGATGCGTCAGCGATGCCTCTTCAGTGATTTGGCGCCGAACGCTTGGTAGAGTGTTGGGCACGGAAACGGGAAACAGGAAGCCGGGCTGCTCGGTTATCCCGGTGACCCAAATTGCGCTGTTCCCGTCAAAACCGCCATGGGTGAATATCCGTTGCGTTCGAGTTCTTCGCCCATCCTCGATCTGGTTTTTGCTCATTTCTTCACCTTGGGACTTGCCGGGTTTCTTTTTCACGTTGGGGTCGAGACGCGTTTTCTGTACGGGTGACTCCGGTGGAGGAAGTCTTGGGGTTGACTGCGGGACCACCTCTACCGGCGCATTCTGGGTCGACTGGGGGACGACCTCTACCGGTGGGTTCTTTGCCGACTGCGGGACGACCTGTACCGGCGGCTTCGGGGTCGACTGCGGTCGTGGGTGATGCGTGGGTTGATTCTGGTAAACTCTGGTCTGTTCTGCCGGGATCTCCTCTACGGGGCTCTGATCCGGAGGATTGGGATTCGGTTCTGGTTTTTGCCATAGGATGTTTGGTGACATCTTCGAATCAAAGCGTGATTTTGTGAAATCAAGAAAGTTCACATTTAACTTGATATCTACAATACGAGGAGCCTCCTACCTCTTTGTTGCCTTTAAATTCTTTGGAGACATCTGAAAAGGACTCACTCTCTAGAAAGGAAACATTAACCAACATCCAATGAGTGAATTCAAATGTGTGGATTTTTACATGCTCATACCTGGATCTTCTAACGGCATGTCCACTATAATTTGGTCGCTCCATCTTCCTCTTAGGCCATTGGCGCAAACAGCCACCACCTGAACCACGTAGCTGCTGTTGGCCAGAAGGCCGGAGATAAAAGCTCCCTGCGGTATCCCAAACTGAAATGTTAAGGCCACGCCACGCATACATAAATCCAAAAGTACTTGGTTCCGTACCACATCCTGATCTCCATCAGTCCGGTATTCCTGCTTCTTCTGGTTTTGACCTTGGAGTCTCTCGTAGTTAACAGCGTACCAGTCGATAGTGGTGTCGTAAACCACACGGGGTCGCTCCCATGTCACCACGATGGTGGTTTCATTCTGGGCGTCGGCTTGGACGTTTTCTGGCGTTGAACTGCAGGCTAGAGTCATTGATGGATTAATTATTAATACAATTTAATTAACATGGAAGACATCGTTAAACATACACTTGCAAGGAGAAATCACTCATAACTCGTCTTCGTTCAAGAGGATTCTGAAGAACGGCATACTCTTCTCTCCATTTAGTCACGACATACTCAAAACATTTAATGTAATCTGATTCAAAACAATTGCATAAGCTAACCGAATAACACCATTAAGGTCCAAAAACAACTGCTCATATTAGATCGAAACCAAAACACCTGCGTAAGAATTTGCAGTATAAGCATAATCATTTCTTCATAAGGTAAACTGCCGGCGTCCCAGTCAAAGCAATTTATGAGTCCTTCGCAGATCTTCATTGCGAACTTGCATCTGGGTGTCTGGGTTGCATCGAGGTCTATCTCCAAGTAAACAGTCCTTGGAGGGTGAGGTGCCAGCAGGGTGACCTCGAGTTTGCCCCAGTCTCAAATTAAAGACACTCTTATACAAAAGTAATTAAAATGCATACATCTATAATATTATCCAGAATAACCCCCAACAGTCATAAAAAAAAGCCAACGCTTACTTTATTCTGAATTCACCTTGATTCAATTGATTTGCATGGTAAAACCAAAGACCAGAAAAGAGCTCGGCATGAAGTGGTCGGATACGACGCATTTGATAGGAGCAGAAGGGCCCTTCTCGGAAATACCAAATACTTGATTTCAATTTCAAAAAGAGCCGGCGAATAAATTGAGAGGGGAAAAAGGGACCCCGATCTCCAAAGTCAAGCTCCCTAGCAACCTAAAAGATCTACTTTATATTTCACATTCTGAATTTATGCAGATGGAGAGAATAGCAAAAAAAAACGCTTTTAATGACGACCGCTGCAGGATGACCTTGGAGGATAAGCTTTTGCTGAGCGCAAGCTAGTTTAGCTTCCAACAACTTTTTAAATGGTTTTCCGTTAAAGTGCACTGCTCACCAAAACGTTTAAAATGGAGACTTACTCGGCGTGGGCACATCCTCCACTCCTGTGTATGAAGCAAACACCTGGCCCATGAACTGCTGCTGTTCTCTGAAGTTATTCTGCAGGTAGTCCGTCAGCATCACGTAACCCGCCTGCTCCACCGTCATCACCTCACAGAACACCTCCAACTGCAGAGAAAAAGATGGCGGGACAAATGGTGAACACCAAACAAATCTGTGTCCTTTTTGTTGTGACACCCAGAGCAAGGCTCTATTTTTAGTCGGTGCTTATGTGGCCGTCTCATGCCCCGTCACTCTCGTTCCCATCACGCAAATGCACACTAACGTGCAAACGGGGCGACAAATAACAATGGGCCCAATGATTTTATCCAACGGAAAAACAATCAATTTAGGGCACATGTGTCAAAGTGGCGGCCCGGGGGCCAAATCTGGCCCGTCGCATCATTTTGTGTGGCCCGTGAAAGTCAATCATGAGTGCCGACTTTCTGTTTTAGGATTAGATTAAAATGAAGATTATAGATGTATATTACATTTCCTGATTTTCCCCCTTGTAAATCAATAAATGTCATTTTTAATCACTTTTTCTGTGTTTTAGTTTGGCCCCTGGGCCGCCACTTTGACACATGTGAACTCGAGCGTTTTGTACTGTATTTTTTCCCGAGCGCTTCGTACGTCATTACCTGTGTTTCCGATATGGCCGCGGTGGATTTGAAAACGACCCACTCGACTGTCTCCGAACAGGGAGGAGACGTCAATGAGCCGTTGTAGATGAAGTATTTTGCTGTGTTATTTGGCAGCAAGGACTGCAGCGCCAATGCTTCCATTGAGCCACTCTTGCCTGCCCGCAAACAGAAAACGCTGAGATTATTGCTGCCAAATGAGTGACATCACACATTTACATACCTGTCAACCTCTGCCGATAACTGCCCTTATAAATGATTATTGATTCCCCTTACAAACCCCCAAAAAACCTTACAAACACCGTACGAGTCGTACGGTGTTTGTAAGGTTTTTTGGGGGGTTTGTAAGGGGAATCAATAATCATTTATAAGGGCAGTTATCGGCAGAGGTTGACAGGTATGCATTTAGACTCACCGAATCGACTGACGGTGTTGACGGCGTCGATTATAGGAGTGAGGTTATCATTGGCCTCGGAGCTAATCTGCAGAAATTGATTGATTGATTTATTTTTTTAAAGAAAATTCACTGATTCAATTAATTTCTTATTTATTGACCTCAAACATCACAGCTAATGCCGCAATCCTGCCGCCCTCCCTGACGGCCTCTTCTAAACTTGGGAAGGCGTCTGGATCGTAGGCGTAGATTTGCATCTGAAATGGATTGAGCAAGTCAGCCCCAAAGCGAGGGTAAATAAATAAACCAGTTGTTCAGAGTACTACTACCTCAAGCGGGTATTTCATGCCGTTGAGGCTGTGCTCGGACCCGTCGGAAGTAGCGTTGCACCGCCCCCAGTGGAAAGTGATGGTACTCACACGGAACCTGGAGCTCAGTCCACCTCCGCGTATGTAGAAGTCGCCATCAACGTTGATAGCCACTAAAACGGAAGCACAAACATGTCTTGAACATTTACAGAACAATTTGCGAGATTTTTTTCAAGATTTTTTTGGGGAAAAAACTCTCACCCCAGAAGGTTTTACTTCAAGTTTAGAATTCCAAAGTCGGGTTTCATTGTGTTTTGTAAGTAAGCACTAAGGAGGATGCTCCTTTGAATCAATTGCATTGAATTGGAAGATATTCAAACATTTGATGATTATGAAATGGCTCGAATTTGAGCATGTGGTTCATTGGTCAATTCTAATTTGATTTCAAATATCTTTGCAGTTTTGGAAAGGTCTCCAACAGCAAACCCAAAAGAAAAAAAAATCCTTTTGAAATGGTCAAATATCAGCTAGGCTTCTCTTGCAACTTTATTTAATGAGATCAAATCTTAGAGGTAGTAACCATAATAAAACTGTGCAAGTGTGCCAAATGAATTCAGAGGAGCTCCTCCAGGATATTAATTCCTAACAGGATATGAAATACATACAGTTAATGCCACTGTAGCGCTCATGTATAATTCCGCATCACATTATGCTTGATAACTAATTTCCTCTTCGTCCAAAAAAGACTAAAAGATGAATCCGGCTGAGTGTCTTTGTATTTGTTTATCAGGCAAGACATCAGTCGTAAGGACTTTCCCCTCGACGTGGCTTGCCGCGTTTGTATTTTTCACGAGTGCTTCTCAGTGGCGGGCCATCAGGGGCTTCAGGGCCTTCTCTGCTGGCCTAAGAAACATCTGAATCATATATTATATTTTGTCCATCAATACTTATTAGATAATTCCAAATTGTCTGTTAGCTTCCCTCCCCCTGGTTGCACTGCTTCCAGATGTGTGTTTTCATGTAGAAGCATTTAACCAATCACATTTCAGATATTATTTGTTGCCAGGGTCAGAAATGTGCCTCAAAGCCTTCATAATCAGTTCTGCTGCATTAAACAAGCGTCGATAAGACTGTTGCTTTAACCAATCAGATTTCGAGTTGGCAACACCACAATGCCTTCTCGCAGGCGTAGGGATACGTCATCGCTTTCACCAACTATGATTGGCTAGTGATCGAGTGGACTAGCCAGAGCTACCAAACTGTATCTGGAGCGAGCTGCACAGGCAAATATATTGCTGTGTTGATTTAAAGCCATTTTCAAGATGGACATTTCAAGAAAAAAAAAGCTGGACATCATTAAGAAAGGTCGGACAACTCCAAAGCAAGCAAGCCTGTCACAACCGCGAACGAACATTTTCAGCACTAAATCGAATAAAAACGTATGCCAGAAATACGACAGGACAGGTCCGACTTTAAGCATTAGCTTCGATGGCGATAGAAAAGAAGGAAGAAAGAAAGGAGGATGGATATTGTGTAGAGTTAAAAAGGATTTTTGGTGAGTAAAATATGGCTATATTCCTAAAAATTATTTCAATTGTATGAGGTTATTATTGATAATTTTTTTATGTGTCGCAGCTGTAGCTGCAGTAGAGGTTTTATAGCCATAAAATAGTTTTTGAGGGTCGGATTGAAGGTGTCGCTAGAAAATGCACGGACCGCCGCTGGTGCTTCTATACGTTCCAGCCTCCAGCTTCTTTATTGACTCTATTTTTTTTCTTGCAGGGTTTCATCTCTGCCTTTTGACATATAGCTTTTTCTCCTTTCTCCACACACTGGCTCGCTCTATGGCATTCTGCCTCTGGCTGCCTCTCCTCCAATGACTGTTCGTCGCCCTTAAATCCTCACGGCTAGTCTCCTTAGTTAACCCTGGTGTTGGGAGATTTATTTTTTTATCTAACTCTCAATGGCCAACCTGTTTTCCCGTTGTTGCGGACTGTAGTGGACTCAGCCATGTGTCTGTCCCAGCCTTCAAATTGCAGGTTCTGGTACTGAAGTCGGACCTGAGCGAAGGTTTCGTCGATGTCCACGGGACTCTGTCTGGCGCTGCTACATGTCGGATATTTTCTACCCCAGTTACGCTGGTTCAGGGTGCCTGGAAGCAGAAATACAGTGTGAAAAAAGAGGGGTGAATTACCGTATTTTTTCACATATACACCGTATTATTATGACTGAATCGAGGGTACGGCTTATATTTGCACAAATTAGACTTGCAAGGTGACAAAGACGAAACGCCATGACGCAATGTGGCCAATAGAGAAAAGATAAACATTTTATTTTGACGTCTATGAATGAAATTCAAGAACAAAATAAACCGTATGTTGCATAAAACTTACTCATTGTAAAATGCAACAATTTTAAGGCATTTTTAAGGCTGTGGCTTATACGTGGAGGCGGCTAATATGCAAAAAAAAACAATATGTTTCATTTCGTAAGGTGACCAAGCATGTGATGCAAATCTGAGCAACATATTTTGTCCCAGTAAAAAAAAAAAGGAAAAACCCTGCAAATTGAAAATTCCCATAGAACCACTGCCAGTCAGAGACTAATAAAAATATCAGTGTGGGCGGTAAAGTAACCTTTTGAGAATCTTGCATCAGAAACCTGACGGGGATTAAAGAGCTCGAGAGTAGAGTGGGGTGCACTGCCTTCATATGGATCTTTGGAATTTGCTGCTATTACTTATACCTCGTTTATCGCGGCAGTACAGTAATAATTGCTGTATTGCAGTGGCGGGCCGTCAGGGCCTTCAAGGCCTTCTCTGCTGGCCTAAGAAATATCTGAATCATATATTATATTTTGTTCATGAATACTTATGAAATAATTCCAAATGGTCTGTTAGCTTCCTTTCATTGCTTTTCCCCATGGTTGCACTGCGTCCAGATGTGTGTTTTCATATTCAAGCATTTAACCAATCACATTTCAGCCATTATTTGTTGCCAGGGTCAGAAATCTGCCTCAAAGCTTTCACAATCAGTTCTGCAGGCTTTGCTGCATAAAACAAGCGTCGATAAAACTGTTGCTTTATCCAATCAGATTTTGAGTTGGCAACACCAAGGCCTTCTCACAAGGCATAGGGATACGTCATTGCCTTGTCACAGGTGGAGGGATACGTCATCGCTTTCACCAACTATGATTTGACCATCTGTGAATTCGTTCTGCTCTCAAATACACGCATATCATTCATTTAAATAATGTAGGCCTGAAATGGTTTGGAGAGGGGAGGCTGTCTGTTTCTGTTTGCCTCAGCCCGTGTGAAAAATAGCCCGATACTGATCAAATATTCAAAGCGGAGCGACGCAACTGAAGCTGTTTAACCCGACGATGAAACTTTCAAATAGGAATCGTCAAATCGTGGGGAGTGTAACCCCATTTCATGTGCGCATTTTTACACTTTTTGAATTAGTCATCGCTGCATTTGAATAATTTAACATGTGATTTAGAGACCGAAGACATTTTCGACATAATTTTATTCTTTCCTTATTACAATCACCAGACGCAATATGACGATCTATACCACATGTATCAAAGTGTCTGACACCCCTGATCTATACGAATCCTTCTCCGTCTAGACATGAAAATATGTCAAAGTCTCGGGAGGCCGTGACTTGCTAATTTTCCTTTTTTCTTTTTAAATTCTGCTCTAATGAAAAGGATAAAACCTGCCAACTTGTCTCAGTAGGCCCAAAACCGAAAAAGCAAGAACACAAGGAAACCACGCATATACGCGCACACCTCTCCGTCATTTAGCGTCTGAAACAAGGCTGCGGGTGTAGCCTGAGTCCAATGCTTAACAACTAGAGCAGAAGAAAGGCCAGCCTGGAATATTTGGTGACTGGGAGTTGCCAACATGTGCGTGCAGATGAACGCAGAAAAGAGAGCAGCTCTTTTTTCTTTTTTCTTTTTTTAGAGATGCTGATAGAGATCCATTCATTCCATTCACCACCAACTGTCCTAGTTGCAACTCGCATTTAAAAACAAATTAAAAATGGAGCAGTCGCCGGCTCCAGCTGTGAACGCTGTTCTGAGGTCAGTACATCACTTCGCATCAGCACTCCTACAATCTGACCAATTTAGGGACTGTTTTCACTACGCTAAACAGATCTGACCCAAATTGACCCGCGCTGAGTTTCATACAAATAGTTTGACAGAATACTACAACAACATTTGGCTACCCAAGCCATTGTGGTGCCACAAAGTCAGTGTGCATTCCTGTGCCCACCTGGATTTGAACCAAGGACCCCGGTGTTGTGTGCACGAGTATACTTCATTACCCACAAAGCCCTCTTTTTACCCGCGCATGCGCATTGTGCGTTTCCTGGTCGATGCGTAGGAGAAACCCGTCCGAATAAATCGTTCAGTGCTCGCAAGAGATACGGCAAAAAAAGACAGTGCGCTACAATGATAAACAGCCTCTCATGTCATGTCATCTCGAAATTTTGATCGTATCTAGGGCGAATTATTCGATGGAAATTTTCATCGTACCTCGAGCATGTCGTAGGTAGAGCTGATCGTAGGTCGAGGTATGATTGAACTAATATGGTCATTTTTACTTCTACCATTGTACTTGAATTCTATTACAGGAGAGCCGTTTCCAGTTGAAATGGATTTAACGTTTCTCAACATCCAACATAGTTAAGCCTCAAATCAATACAATAGCATTTTTGTCACAAAATGCAGGGATGAGTAAAAGATGCCATTTTGTTAGATGAGATATTGCCGCACTAGAATGTTTCGCTTTGCTGCGAGAGGGTAATCAGAGTGCACATTGCATGCGAGCCCAACAGATGGGACCCCATAGGTATCCTCCAGGCAGAAGGAACCCAAGGCCACCCGGGACCAGGACCAGGGAAGTGGAAGTTTGTTCCAAAAAAAAATCTTTTTCAGCATAGAATTTGATTATAACCTTGAATCTATTGTAGAAAACCCACTATCATTTTCTCACCACCTTTTCCCCATATTTCCTTTAATTTGATCAAGAAGCTCTCTTTCTCTGAGCCATTTAAAAAGAAGTGCGCTTCTTTCACATGGTAATGTTTTTACTCACGGCTCAGCGAGTGAACAGAGCCGCTCAGAAAGACCCGATTGTGTCCACAACACACACACAC
This sequence comes from Stigmatopora argus, assembly GCF_051989625.1. NCBI lineage: Eukaryota > Metazoa > Chordata > Actinopteri > Syngnathiformes > Syngnathidae > Stigmatopora > Stigmatopora argus. The sequence continues at coordinate 8,834,405 of NC_135409.1, read as the reverse complement.
ACACACACACAAACACACACACATGAGTCTGCAGTAACCGACTGAGGGCAAGCCAGCAGACGTTCCCGCTTTCGTGGTCAAATGAGCGGATGCTCAAAATAGTCCGCCCGCTTAGTCCAAGCGTTACGGTAATTCAGTGGCGGTCCGTGCATTTTGGGGTAGCGCCTTCTGCTATCGGAATCAATCCAACCCTCCAAAACTATTTTATGGCCGTGTGTTTGTAACGCTTTTAAACCCTCAAATATACTCTCAACAGTCAAAAAACAGCACCATAAAGCTCATCATTTCAAAATGAAATAAAGTAGCTCCATTAAAAAACACACAAGTACAATATTATGTGAATCCCCCTGATTGCTTTTTTTGTGATGTTGTAACTGTAAATAAAGATGATGTCATAATTTCAAGACAAGGTGTGTCTAACCTATCTCACGACTTATATACTCCAAATTATGCAACATCACAGAGTACATTTGAGAAATCAGAAGCGAGGAGGGAGTGATAAACCCACAACACAATATGATTATAAATTGTAGAAGAGGATGTGAATGAAAATCTTGTTTTTCTTCCACAAAGAGAATGAGCGTGTGTCTTAGAACTGATTTGAAAGATTTGACAGAAGGAAGAAAATCATCTGTGAAATGAGGAAAAAAATGAGTCTGGATGAAATGATAGATGGAAATCGTGCTTGAGCAAGCATTTGGTCAATTATTTACAAGTAAACTCTTATTACAGCTACCAACTGTGCCACCATCTGAATCAGGAATAAACTCCTACATCAGAAACGTTCACCAGTCGTCTTTAAGGAACGGAAATGGAGGGAAATCAATTCGTTTATTGACTACTCTGAGCGATCAATCATAAATTCCCAATATTAAAATGATGGTAATTCTACCCCAAGCCCAACTACCTGAACTGCGACCACCAAATTCTAATCAGTTGATCTCTAAGCCCTTTCATGTTCGTGGGACAGGAAGGGATAAAAATAGTTCCGGCTTGAATCGGGATTACATTGTACCTTTTAAAGCACATGTGTCAAAGTGGCGGCCCGGGGGGCCAAATCTGGCCCGCCGCATCATTTTGTGTGGCCCGGGAAAGTCAATCATGAGTGTCGACTTTCTGTTTTAGGATCAAATTAAAATGAAGAGTATAGATGTATATTAAATATCCTGATTTTCCCCCTTTTAAATCAATAATTGTCATTTTTTAATCCATTTTTTCTGTGTTTTTAGTTCAAAAATCATTTTGTAAAATCTAAAAATATATTTAAAAAAAGCTAAAATAAACATTGTTTTAGATCTATAAAAAAAACTGAATATTCAGGGATTTTAACCCAGTTCAATTAATCCATTTATAAAAAAAAAAATCTAAATATTATATCTAAAATGGTCCGGCCCACGTGAAATCGAATTGACGTTAAAGCGGCCCGCGAACCAACCGAGTCTGACACCCCTGTTTTAAAGGGACACATCCTCTCCCGATGTACTTTAGTGAAAGAGTGACAAGGATTGATGCGACAGGTCGCACCAAGCGTGTATGATAATGCCTGACTTGGTTGGCGAATGGGCAAAGTTATGGCTACAAGACTGCGAGGGCTTAATACGTTGACTAGCCCTCTATTAGCCCAGCAATGACCCCCGCAGACAGATGACTCCTTTGCCAACAAAAGGCCATCATCTCCCCCACTGGGACGGTGACTGTTATTGGTCTGCCTCGGACCACTCTTGTTTCTGTCCGGCTTAGCGCAGCGGGGGTTCTCTGCTGAGTTAGCGGCCGGCAGTCATGTGAGCGAGCATATGGCCCCGGGTAGATCAAGGCTCTCCGATGGGACATGTTGACAGAGACGGTAATTCCGACGGATCAAGTGATCTCCAAACTGACATACGGAGGGTTTGTCTCGCAGCTTTTTCTTAACCACTGCGGTTTTGTGTGCGCCCGTGAGTGTGTGTTTCATCTGAAAATCACATCTCACAATCCCAATCATAAGTACATACCTGTCAACCTCTGCCGATAACTGCCCTTATAAATGATTATTGATTCCCCTTACAAACCCCCAAAAAACCTTACAAACACCGTACGACTCGGCGACCAAAAGACCGGCGACCAATCGACCGCACACGCGAAAAACAATGACTCAACTATTAAAATGGTTGTTGATTCCTTTGATAATCAATCGATCGTTGCAGCTCTGGTCATGTTGCATTTATTCACACATACCTGTGTACGACCAGTCGATATCTTCTTGGAATTTCTTCAAATTTCGGGCCAGAGGTTCCACTGTTGCCACTGCAAAGGAAAGGACAGAAAATGGTTGGTGGTTATAGTGGAAGCGTATGTATAATATTCATCAAGTATGTCGTGCCGTAGTTAAAGAAGAAAGAAAGAAAGATGAATTGAATAGAAGCAGCATCCAACTGGAATACCCGGGGCCACCTCATTAAGTCAGTCGGAAAGAATACGAGGCAGTCTGCGAATGAGGTGAGTCATGGGATGAAAATGACACAAAAACACATCCAGAAAAGCAAAACAAACTCATGATTACAGCTAGCTAAATAATGCAGCCGGCTTTTCATATGAATAAATCAAAAATGAGGGGACTAAAACAACAGTGCGTCTGTCTATGTGTTTTTTTTTTTGTTGCTCTTTTCACTTTCAGCAGCGTCATATTTAGGTCGACACAAACACGACATGAAATCAGCGTAATCCTATTGTTTACCGCAGCGGGATGGAAGATGATAAGTGGAAATAGGGGGGAACTCTTCTGAGCTTCTTATTAATAGTTAAAAAAAATAATACAGCAATTTCCCTCCTTAAATCACAAGGATTTCCAAGGTTCAAACCAGAAACAACAGGTGATAATTGGCCTAATTGTTTTGAGCGCCGCAAAGAATACATTCCAGTGGCATGGTAAGAAGGCAATTAGTGATGCTGCGAGCCCAAGGCTACTTCTTTTATTGGCCTCTCATTCACTAATCTTACTGCTATTTCTCCTCATTAATGTATGCATGACCCACCCGTTTGGTTAGCATCAAAGCTTTAGGACGTTATCTCAAATGGCCCACATAAGAAACGATTGGATTGGATTGGATTGGATAACTTTATTCATCCCGTATTCGGGACATTTTGTTGTCACAGTAGCAAGAGGGTGAGGATGCAGAAATAGGAAAGGCATTTTAGACATAAATAGATAGGTCAGAAGTAAGTTAATAAATAAATACATTAAGACAGATGGGTGATTTAATTTGAAATGGATCAGTGTTGTGTTTCTTTTTGATGTTACACTTATTGCCCTGGCGGCACTTGGATCATGTTCACCATGTTCCGCTTTTCCCTCTAAAAACCAAACTTGAGTTTAGGCATATTTTAAAATGACGAGATGATTCCATCCACGGCGATTTTCCTTAAAGGATCATCTGAAAAGTCTGGACAGATGGAGGGTCGGCAGCTCTTTTCAATCCATTGGAGATTGGGGCTTAGCTGGTATCCTGCAGTTGGGAAAACCTCAAAGCTAGGATAAGAAAATTCACATTTCCTACATTGTTCGCCATGTAGTAGAAAATCCAAAGGAACAAAGTCAGCCTGCTTTCTACTAACTCCAGCGCTGTATTTTTTTGTTTTGTTTCTGTTTTGTTTTTGTCCCACTAGATTCTGACAAGCTCAAGCTGTGTGAAGACGCCGCGAGCGGGATTGCTGATCATTTTCAGGATAAACTTGCCTGTCTCAGCAGAAACCTAACCAATAGAAGAGTAGCGGATTACTCGACTCCTGGGGGCTGATTTAGCCCAAATCCTTCCAATCAGGGAATCGTCTGTGGGCTTCCTTGATCACTGATTTAGACTTGTCCCATTAAAAGAAGCCCAAATACCAAGTCATCCTATTTAGTTTTCAAAAAGCCTTGTGGAACAACAGTACATTAATATCTGACTTATATTACTTAGTGCTTACCAGAGGGTCACAGAGCTACTTATGGGTTTCGTTTAGTCTGTTTCTGGGGAAAAAATGTTCACAGGTTTTGTTGTCGTGGGTTAGGGTTAGGGTTCGGGTTAAAATCATCAATAATTTTTTAATCCATTTTTTCTGTGTTTTTAGTTCAAAAATCATGTTGTAAAACCTAAAAATATATTTTAAAAATGATAAAATAAACATTGTTTTATATCTATAAAAAAAACTGAATATTCAGGGCTTTTAATCCAGTTCAATTAATCAATTTATATTTAAAAAAATCTAAATATTATATCTAAAATGGTCCGGCCCACATGAAACCGAGTTGACATGAATGCGGCCCGCGAACCAACCCGAGTCTGACACCCTTGGTCTAGTACGTAATACTATAATCTTGATTTCTATTAATTGGGGGAATTTTACATTTTTCTGTTGTTCAAAGGGTGCCAGGAACTCATTTAAATGCTGTAATGTTTTTTTTTATTAGCAGTGACAATTCTCTCCCTTAACAGCTCCATTTTGCGGCCTGCTGACATGGACATTTAGTCTTCATCTCTTCATCTGTCTCCAACTCGAGAAGGAACCAGTTAATGGGATCAGGCTTTATGTTAAGTGGAGGACGGTGGAGCTTTAAACAAACCGTACATTGTTCCAGCCAGCCTGGGCAGCATTAAAAGCTGCAATTTAAAACCCAAAAAGACAAGCTTATCACTTGTGCTGAGCGTGAGATATCGGGGCCCTGTGTGGGGTGCTAATGCATTTGGACAGCTGTACATATGTGGCTGTACATACACCCAAGAAGAGTGTAATGTAACACCCTGCTATGTGGAGACATATGGGCAGCAGTCTTATTAACCCTTTATTCAAAAATGTCTACAGTAATCCTTCAAATATCGCAGACATCGCTCTGCTTCGAGGACTTGGACTAAAACTACCATTAACATGTTTTTTTTTATTTATATCAAGTCGAGAGAAACTATTTTTACTGTGAGTACAGTATTCAAAGTACATACATTTTTATATATATATATAGATCAAGGGTGTCAGGCTCGGGTTGGTTCGCGAGCCGCTTTAACGTCAACTTGATTTCACGTGGGCCGGACCATTTTAGATATAATATTTAGATTTTTTTTTATATAAATGGATTAAAATAACTGGATTAAAAGCCCTGAATATTCAGTTTTTAGAGATCTAAAACAATGTTTATTTTAAATAGATTTTTAGATTTTACAAAATGGTTTTTGAACTAAAAACACAGAAAAAATGGATTAAAAAATGACAATTCTTGATTTAAAAGGGGAAAAATCAGGAAATTTAATATACGCCTATACTCTTCATTTTAATTTGACCCTAAAATAGAAAGTCGGCACTCATGCGCAAAAGCATGTATTGTGGAAGTAATAATGGGGGGGATCCTACTTTGTGGTTTTTCGTCAATCGCGGCCATGTCTGGGCTACATTAACCACAATATTCCAGAAATTACTGTGCAAATGCAATCTTCACATGTGCTTATTGTAATTTTGACTTTGAAGAGCGAAGAAAAATCAATTGCAGAGAGTCGAGGATTCACAAAAGAAGTTGACATGAATAAATACTCTGACAGCCTGACAACGCCTGATGAAAGTTTAGCGTAGCCCGCAATTTCATCTCTCTAAACGCCTTGAGTGCTGCTTTAAAGTTCTGCGCTTTCTTCTACTCCAGACAAACAGCGGCGCTGACACACATCTCCTCTGCCGCTGCGGAAATATTCCACAAATCCAGAGGTTTACGCTGCACTTGTTTTGACACCAATTTGGGTTTAATCCCCAGATTTGCGGCCAAATAGGACAACGAGCAGACGTGTGTTTTGTGGATCCTAAAAATAAGCTCCAAAAATAATGTCGTGGTTATTGTCATGTCAACTGATAATGAGAGTATGTGCTACGGTGGTTAGTAAAAATAATGATAATAATAATAATAATAATAATAATAATTTGTATTTCGAAAAATATTGACAGCATTCCAGTGGCGGGCTGTCAGGGCCTTCAAGGCCTTCTCTGCTGGCCTAAGAAACATCTGAATCATATATTATATTTTGTCCAACAATACTTATTAAATAATTCCAAATTGTCTGTTAGCTTCCTTTCCCCCTGATTGTACTGCTTCCAGATGTGTGTTTTCATATTGAAGCATTTAACCAATCACATTTCAGCCATTATTTGTTGCCAGGGTCAGAAATCTGCCTCAAGGCCTTCACAATCAGTTCTGCAGGCTCTGCTGCATTAAACAAGCGTCGATAAGACTGTTGCTTTAACCAATCAGATTTCAAGTTGGCAACACCACAATGCCTTGTCGCAGGCGTAGGGATACGTCATCGCTTTCACCAACTATGATTGGCTAGTGATTAGCCAGAGCTACTAAACTGTAGCTGGAGCAAGCTGCACAAGCAAATATATTGAAATCTTTTTGTAAAATCTAAAAATATACAAAAAAAGCTAAAATAAACATTGTTTTAGATCTATAAAAAACTGAATATTCAGGGCTTTTAATCTAGGTTTTTTTAATCCATTTATATAAAAAAAATCTAAATATTATATCTAAAATGGTCCGGCCCACGTGAAATCAAGTTGACGTTAAAGTGGCCCGCGAACCAACCCGAGTCTGACACCCTTGCCTTAAGGCTACCAAAGCCAAAGCGGGCGAATAAAACATGATTATTTGTACATTGGGATACACGCGCAAATATTCACCTGACTTGTATGTTGCACTAATCTGGCTGCCCTAGTCTGAGCAGTGAGATGCAGCAATCCCATCTGCTTGGCACAAACTGAGAAAATACTGCGTGCGTGCGTGCGATTAGTAATCCTGCATGCTCTGAGAGGAACGCTGCTGAATCCTAATGCAGTCGCCTTTGGTCATGGAAAAATATTTTCCCTCTAATTTTGCAAGGCACGCATCGACCATATTTCCTTCTTTCGTTCCTTACTTAATTCAGCCCGAGTGACTGGAGTTTCCATGACAACCAACAAGCCTCCGATGGCGCGTGGAAGGCTCTGACTTCCTGTCGGCTTCCCGATCCCGCTCTGGCCATCACCGTGGAGACGCAACAGTCTCTCGGAGCAAGGTCACGCCCCCAAATTGCACCAAAATAGTATGTTGTCTCCAATTCCACTAGCTTGGGCTGGATAAAAAATGGATGGGGTCAACAGCGTTTTGGTGACGTCACACTTTTTCACCCGTGGAACAAGCATCCCATTCAGGGGAAAATGGCTACCCCCCGCCGTTGGCCACCACCCGGTGGAGGGCACTTCAAAACTAGGCGACCAGCCAAGAGGAGGTGACTGGAAAGGGGCCAGGCTGTCAATCTGCGAGCCCCTACTCGTGAATTTCTATTGGCATGTTTGCAAGCATTAAGGTGGGTTGGACGTTAATCAACTTACATTTAGTCACAGATCCCCAATGACCCAATACAAAAGACTGGATTCCACTTACCGTATTTTCACGACTATATGGCGCATCGTATTTTTTGCCCCAGTGTCAGTAACGAGTCCTATTTCTGTATTTTAAACACACAAAGGACGCATCGTTTTTTTAGACGCATATATATTATATATGAATATCGAAACGCAAAAGCGCTGGCTACCGGAAGCAGCCCCAGACTCAATTTCCGGTTTCCGGTGCGCAGTGACTGCTGGGATATATAGTTCTTGCACGCTACACCCACACGCTAAAAACACGTTTTTAAAAAGGCAACAGAAGCAAAGCTGAGTTCGGTGATACTTTATTTAGCCATTTTACAACTTACTCATGCCATCATTAACCACAAATCCACCAAAGTCCTCATTTTCTGTGTTTTATACGTTCGTCCAGGCGGCCACAATCCATTCACAAATAGTAGCTAGCTGGTAGCTAGCGTAACTTTTCCAACAGTGCTTTCCATGCTTCGTCAAGCTGTATTGATGTCCATGTGTACAGGCCACAATCCATTGGGTGTACTGACAAAAGAACTACTACATATCCCAGCAGTCACTGCGCAGTACTTTGTCTACGGGAAAATAGTAGAGTCAGTGTACCCTATCAACTGATTCATTTGATTTTATCGTGATAACAATTTTAGTATTGGTCCATATATAAAGCGCACTGGATTATAAGGCGCCCTGTCTATTTATGAGAAAATGTCAGACTTTTATGTGCGCCTTATAGTCGTGAAAATACGGTAACTTCCGACAAATCAAACAATGAAGCTTTCTGTGTCAAATCTTTCCGCCATCAAAGGAGACCAGCAGCTGTCCTTCTGACCCAGCCTGGCTTTTTCAAATCAACTCCGAGTCAGACGAGAACACTGCTAAGTGGATTAGAAAAAAACTGATGAATACAATGTTTCAATCTGCTAGACAAAAGACGGACGGGGAAACAAAATACCAAGACATGAAGTCAATCCATTGTTTACAAAAACATCGGCGCTTGGTCTCCATGCCGACCCATCGGTAGTGTCTTTAAAATCAGAGGCAAATGATGAAAATGGCTAAAAACCAGACAGTTAAGAAGGCTTTAGGAAATCTTTCTAACAAGATTTATTTGCCCTTGCGGAAGGTTTTTATTAGAGCAGTAGAGGGCGGTAAAGTTAGCGCAGCCTTAATCTGCTTTTTAGCAAGGAAATGATCAACATATATCATAAAGTAGGCTTTTAATTCTAGACATCATTACACACAAACACGCAGTGGCAAACTGCAGCTGGCTGACAGCCCCGCGAGAAGTGATCAATATCACGCTGGCTGTATTGGCGCCGGTCCATCACGCCAATTGTCCCATAGTGGCGAGCCGCCAATAGCCAAATGCAATAAGTCCTTGTCACCGGGGGTGAAACTCCCAAACATTGAATTGACAATAAACCGAGCCATAACGAGTTGATTTGTCTTCCGGCAGACAATGGCCTGATGGCATTCCAAATGCTGTTTTGGATGAACAAATTAAAAGCAAAAACTCCCTGAAGGTAAGTGAGTAGGGTTACTAGGACAGATGAGGTCACAACGAGTGCAAACACCAGATCACACTTTTGAATGCGTGTTTTTTTGTTTGTCTTTCGGGTTTTTTCACACGCGTATGATTCCAACAAGAAAGTGTTTTGGAGTGCCCACTTGGCATTCTGCGTGGCAGATGGTTGGACAACACGGTAGTCATATAGCTGCCGGGAAACCATGACGCTCTACAACTAGTTCAATGTACTATTTTAGACATACAGCGTTTTTTTAGAGTGCTAACTGGAAAAAAACGCAGTAGATTAACAAGCCATCCAATCAAATTAAACATTGGTGGATAAAAATTGTCATCTTTTAACCCTAACCCTGATTTTTCTTCAAATTGAGGGACATTTTTCAACCGTGAATTTAAAAATGATGGAAAATGCTTCCTATTTGGATTGCTTAGGTGAAATGCGAAATGTGTGGAGCAGGGTTAGGGAACCTATGGCTCGGGAGCCACATGTGGCTCTTTTGATGGGTGCATCTGGCTCTTTGCTAACCTGTGTGCTAAAATCTGGAAATCGCTGGTGACAGAACTGAGATATTACATCTAGAACTGCTTTAATCTTCATTTTTTTTGCTTTAATCTTCATTTTTTTTTTGCAGTAGACTCTTCTGGAATGCATCCACTCATTGATTAGTAAAAGCGTAAGAACCTTTTAAAAAATATTCAGTGTTTTCCACTTTAAAAGTGGTGAAATTACTAAAAAAAATGAAAAGGAACTCGTTTACATGTATGTATTTTGACTTTTAAATTCGTAGTATGGCTCACAAGGAATAACATTAGAAAATATGAATTGTTTGTGGCTCTCTTTGTCAAAAAGGTTCCCGACCCCTGGTGTAGATAATATTGTGTTTAATCAATCAAATATGTTTGTATTGAATTGAATCAGAGCAGAATTTGTCATCGATATGAAATTGGGGATTTATTTGACTACGTCGACAGTGATAGCCTGGGAGGGTTGGCAGCATGGGCAGACCCTCCCTATCTAAATGGATTGGACTATCACCATCATTGACACTAAATTTTTGATTATCTCCCCTAAAATCTTTGATTCAACTCCCTATTTTATGTTTCCATGATACAAATTGAACTCTAACTAAAACTGAGGCGGCAGAAATGTCCTATAGGTTTTGAATTGGTATCTTTTATAAATATAGATTGTTTTTAACCAAAAAAATGTTTGAAATGGAGCCGTCAATCAGAGAAAATGAGTGCAAAACAAGTCCATGGCAGAACGCATCCAAGTGGAAGCCAAAGAGTGACAAAATGTTGAGATGCAAAGCTTTGGAATTCTATGGCAGCCACTCGTTCCGTCTCGTTCATTGCTTTGCATGCAAAACACGCTCATTTAAAAAAAAATATATATATAATACGTAAGAGCTGCAGACTGCACGGCATCACTACTACGGTCACTCACTCTTCAACATGTGTCCACGTGAAATGCCTCGAGCAAAAAACACACACACTGTCTCAAAAGTTTGAATCATATTTCGGAATAAGGCAGAAAATCCGCGAGAAATGCCGAATTTCTCACCCGTGACGCTGAAGATCAGCAGCCGGCAGAAAGCTCCGCGGACTGGATGCGTCTCCATCATCCCCCGCTGAAGAAATGACACACGACGTTGCTTCGCGTTTTTTTTTGGCGCAAGGGAGGGTGGGATTTTGGGTCGGATGGGGGGGGGGGGTGCTAAAGAGAATCAAGATAACAGGTCATCGTGCGGTTTGGTTCGGGTGTGTTTGGACGGAGCGCCGTCTGCTCGACTGTGAACCGACGCGACCGACGCGACGCGATGCACGCGGGGGTGAAGCGAGCGCCACCCACCGCCTTGATGAAAATGATTGGAGGGGGGGCGTCTCGATTGATCGGATTCGGGGGGATTTTCATGCGTCTGCGTGTGTATATACATCCAATCAGTCTCGGCCGCCATTGACAGAAATAATCGTCCAATCCATTCGACAGTCAAAGAGTTAAGTATCAAAGCCATTGGCGATTGATTGAGATTGATTTGTTTGATAAGCGACAGCACATATTTATGAAAATATTTATATTCATGTTAATGAATGTGTAAATGTGTAAGATTGTAGCCACTGGCTAATTTCCATCTTTAGGAGGATAGGCATCCAAGAGGGAGGAGAGGAAAGAGTAGTGTATGACAAGAGTGCCATATTTTAATTCCTTGCCCAGTGATTTGATGTCTGTTTTTAAGATCTAATATCAACTGGGTAGATTCATTGTTCATTGTTGTACGACTCGTACGGTGTTTGTAAGGTTTTTGGGGGGTTTGTAAGGGGAATCATAATCATTTATAAGGGCAGTTATCGGCAGAGGTTGACAGGTATGAAATGTAGTATTTATATTCGTGGAATTGGTTAATTGCACCCCAGTTAGAGAGTGAAAGTCGCAGTTTGAAAAGCAACTCCTAAAATGAAAGTCTTCTGGAGATTTTTTTCATGAGCGGGGGCGTTGGAGGAACTTAGGAATCAGCAGAATGGTGAACCCCCGTTGATCTCAGTAGGTTTGGATGCATCATTTGTCCTAAAAGAATGGCTTGGGTCCATTGATCTGGAGCAGCCCCACACCGCGGAACGAGACCTGGCCAATGACAAAACTCTCCCACAGCGGAAATAAAGTGTGTATTAATGTAAAAGGATTAAGCCAAGGTTGGAGAACGACATCAGCGCCGAGTGGCTGCGCTGGGAAAAAGAATGAGTCGGGAGCCGGGTTCACATGCAACAAGCTTCAATGGAAGCAGAAACAGCTTTTTTTTTAAAAGTGTTTTGTGTGAGAGAATGCGTGAGACAGGCCCAAGTCTCACAAGAATAAGCTGCTCTCGTTACTCTGTGAGCATATATTTGCATAAATTAAAGGAGATAATCCTCCTTCAATTCCACCAGGAGAAGCTTTTTGTCCAATTTGTGGGTCCGTCTTTTACGTCCCAAAGTTTGTTACAATATCCTCTTGGGTCATGTGTTTGGCCAAGATGGCGTTCCAAGTGTGTGTGAGTAAATATGCCTGTTTCTTTTTGTGAGAAATCGTCATGTTTGTGTATGTTTGTGTCAGTGGCTGAAATGTGATTGGTTAAATGCTTCAATATGAAAACACACATCTGGAAGTAGTGCAACCAGGGGGAAAAGCAATGAAAGGAAGCTAACAGACAATTTGGAATTATTTCATAAGTATCGATGGACAAAATATAAAATATGATTCAGATATTTCTTAGGCCAGCAGAGAAGGCCTTGAAGGCCCTGACGGCCCGCCACTGGTTTGTGTGTCATTTTATATAAATGTAATATAATAAAACGGCCCGAAAATGTTTTGTGTGGTAAACGATAATGCTTTTGGTGATCTATATATGAGATTATCATGGGTCTGAGTGGTATGTGAGATGTTTTGTCATTGTTTTTTTTTTTATTGACGAGAGTGCCAGTTTTCTAGGTAATGAGAAAAAATATTTGGGGTATGTGAGAGTTTGGGGGTTTTGTTCAAATTTCAGTTTCCAACTGAATTTTAAGAGATGTCATCGTTTTGGGGAGTGAAATAGAGTTTTGGCCCTATGAGACAATTGGTGGTATGTAAGTGAGATTTTTTAATATAAGCAAGTGTTCTTCTTTTTTTTTTTTACTGAATGTCATCTTTTTAAGGTTTAAATGAGGATTTTTTGTGTGCTAAGTGATTTTTTTTTGGGAGGATCTTTGGTTGGTGCTGGATTTTGGGACTGCTGTGATGATGTGTGTGTAGGGGTTGTGGGGGTGTCACGGTATTTGGCCCGAGGTTGAGTTGACAGCGATATCGACTTCCGGCGGCGGCAACCGGAGGTCACTGCTGTGGTCACAGCATGCCTGACACATAACTGGTCGATGTTTGTCCCCCAGTGTCAGTGGTCAGTCAGAGGCTTACATGATGAATGAACGCAATGACTGCTATGTGCTTAAGTCAAAATATCATGAGACACATGCCTATTTTGACATTCATCAACACGCATGAAATCGGGGTTGTGGTTACCGTATTTTCACGACTATAAGGCGCACATAAAAGTCTTACATTTTCTCCAAAATAGACAGGGCGCCTTATAATCCAGTGCGCTTTATATATGGACCAATACACAGGTCAGTAAATATAACCTTTTTGGATGGGTAATTGAAAATGTGGGTTGCTATTTCTTTTTGAAAACTTGCCCAGTGTCAAATGAGACGTGCAACCTCGCATGCCATCCAAAAAAAAAATGAGTTGTACCTCAGCTGGAGAATGGTGGGGGAAAGAAAACTAGCATTTTCGACGGTGGTCAGAGGTCAGTGCGAATGAGATGCAGTTCTATGAACACCAAAGCCCAGCCAAACAAGCACAATTATTCAGTTCATCGCAAGGCGATTTCATCCTAGAATAGATCATCACTCCTGGAAACCCGAGTTAGGATGAGGGGGGGGGGGAGTCTTTGTATTGATCCCTCCTTTACCAGCATGTTCTTCGACTCCATTTATCCGCCGCAGTGATGGCCACAGGCATAGTCTGCAAATCCTGTGAATTACGTTTAATTATTTTTATTGTTATTTTTTTTGTTTTGTTTGCGCTTTCCTACACAAAATGTTAAGAGCAAATTGTTGAAATAATTTTTCTGACATCACAATGACTCTATGCATTATGTAACAGCAGGATGTAGGCGGACTGGAGCTTGCTGTATGAAGTAGGTCATGAGATTAAGGGGAATAAAATCTGTTTTCTGGCCTCCTCTGTTGGTCTCGATTTAGCCCAGTGTCGAGCATTTCTTGCTTTTTTTTAAGACCCGTTTAACTGTGAAGAGAAAAAGAAGTGTCACCCTATTGGACCCAAAGTTGAAGTGGGAGCCACCAAAGATGTGTTGTTTGATGGCAGATAAAACCACAAGCTTAAGTTTCCTAAAAGGAGGGCAAGCTTTGCATCCTCTGCAGTGTTTTTGCCTGTTTTTCATTCCCTCTCAGTCCACCCGAGCACACCAACGGAGATGGATTGCTGCTGGGCACCATGGCAACCTCTGGGGCTTTTTCTTCGTCAGTGTGGCGGAGAGAGGAAAAGCAAGGAAAAGAAGAAAAAGGAGGAGGAGGAGAGAGAGTTAATCAACACGGCGCATTAATTATGCCTTTACTCCATATAAAGCTCTCTCGCACACTCTATTGTGCACCAGCCAGTTGACAAAAACGCTACGCATGGGAAAACACTTGAAAAGAGGGAGCTGCTTTGAGCTCCATTTTTAATGGATACAAAAAGTCGACACATGACTGTTGCATCTTTTTAGAAAAAAAAAAAGGAGACCAAGATAAATGAAGAAAAGCCAATTCTACAGAATTTGGGATAGGAGCTTTCCTTTGACAATGGCTAAACACCGAAGGCACGTCCTGTTGATTTGGGGGTATTTTGGAGTCAATTGTTGTAGATTTTAAGGAGCATTTCAGGATCAATAATTGGTCACTTCCAATTGATTTGGGGGCATATCGGGCTCACATCCTGTTGATATGGGAGCATTTTGGCAGTGGCGGGCCATTTGTTACTGTTATTAGCACCTATTGAGTTCAATAGCTCCCAAATTGTTTGATTGATTGACTCCAAATTTACAGAAAACATAGGAGATTATGCGGTGTTTATTGAACACCTTTTAGTTTTTCATTGAGAGACTCAATTTATTAATTAATTTATTACTGTTATTATCACCTAATTTCTTCAATAGCTCCCAAGCCATTTGACGAATTGACACCAAATTTACAGAAAAGATAGGTGATTATGTGCTTTTCATTGAAAACCTTTCAGTTTTTCAACAACACAGTCAATGTATTAATTATTAATTTATTACTGTTATTGGATTTTTCTATTATGAAGGGGCATTCCTGGCCGCTTTCACGTGACGTCATCAACACGCGACGAGAATTGTCCTTCACTGTCGCTCGTGCAACCTCGTCCGTTTTGTAATTATACAACGTTTCGTATTTTTATGGAAAATCGCGAGTGTTAAGTGGGATCGTCACCTCGACAATTTCATTCAGTGAGTATTTATTGGCTAGTAAATTCATAAGGAGTAACTTTCTGTTATTTCCGTGCATTTGAGCGTCTGGTGTTTTGCGCACCTAAAACACGTTGGCATTTATTTGCAGTATTTCTTCTGGTAAACATTCACATAAAAGTGCTTTGAATGTCTCGTAGTAGCAAATTAGAAAAACGTGTTTATCAACATAGATTCCTCTCCCTTCAGTGTCAAATTACGATGGCAGCTCCAAATGCATCTGAACGAAAGGCTTGCTGGGATGCCAGAGATTTACTTTGGAAATGTTTGGATGACAACAACGACAATGCTGCCTCGTGCCAGAACTTCCAAAAAGATTTTGAGGCAAAATGCCCCTTGCAGTGGGTAAACTATCCCCCTTTTTGTCATCACCCACATCAACTATTTAGTTATGTTTAGTGTAAAGTATCCTTCTAATTTCTCTTTTCTTGCAGGTCAAGTATTTCAGCAAAAGGAGAGACTACTTGAAATATAAAGAGAAGATGCAAACCGAGGGATTCACTCCTTCCGAAGGCCCCCGGCAGCCCTCCTAACAAGAAAAAATGACTTTCAAATCAATCGACATTCAGGTATACTCCTTGATCTGAAATGAATATGTACACTGTGGAAAAATACAATACAAACCGGTTTAATTAATTTTATTCTTGTACACATAGTTTGTTTTCGTAACTCTGACGCCCGTTATTGCAGGCATAGCAGCTCTTTATGTTACAAGTCTATGTATTTACAAAAAATAGGCTCCAAAGTCTCATCGGTGACTCCGTTGAGTTGCATTCAGCTTGACAATTGAATAAATTACTTAGAAATAAAAGAATAAAGGCATAGTTTTAGTGATTGTACTTGTCAATAACACATTTTTGCACAGTGCACGCTACTACTTTCTACTACCAGATTTGATTGAACATTGATTGTCATAAAATGCAAATATGTGCACTCACCCTTTGTACCTTAATGTTCCAAAAAATTACTCCCCTCTTCTCCAAGGCAACATGTCATTAATAGCAGCTTGTTATTGAAATGTAAAAAAAAAAAACTCAATTTTTTTTCTTAAAGAGGCACATCATGTATATTCCAAAGTTTTTCCTTCATTTCCATGGAGTGAAATAGGAGTAAATTTGACCTTTGTGGAGAGATGTATGCATATTTGATTCATTATTTTGCCATGTAAGACTTTTACAATTATTTTACTGTATATTGAAAGGCACTACTAAAAATATTTCCCCGAAATATGAACTGTCAAAGGCACTGTAGTTTTTAAAGCCACTCCTAAAACGTTTAAATATATCACAGAACAAGTGATATATTATATATGATATTTTTGTACAGCTTTCAATGTGAGTGAATGACCCCTCTTAAACTCATTGGCTGCCATTGATGACGATGGATGTCCAATCAATGTAGACCTCTTTCATTGCATAAAACACCCTCGCTAAATACACGTGAAATGGACGACATGTCCATTGTCGTCAATGGCAGCCTACAAGTTGTGCGGCTTCTCTTTCTGTAAAAGCAGCTCCTTCCCATAAATCCAGTCTAGAGTTATGATGTCCATTTCTTCACTGTTGATTGGTCACCTGGTACATCTTTAGCGCTTGCTATAAGCTGCCGGTAGAATTTACGGCCACCGCCCATCCGGGGAACTCCGTCAAATTAAAGAGAGGAACCCCCCACGTGGTGATGGCCAACATCACCACGGCCACGCCAATCAGGTTCACCCCGAAACCTGCTTTCACCTGCAGAATAAAGCACATGGGAACATATTTACTCATGGACTGCCATTGCATTGATGGTGATAGAAGTCAAATCCATTTGCATTAAGATGAATGGTAGTGACTGATCAGGTTTCATTAAAAAATAAATCATAATAAGAGTACAATGGTACCTCGTGATACAACACGCTCGTCCTACGACATGCTCGTGGTACGACGAAAATTCCGATCGAATAATTCGCGAATTGAATAAGATGCGACCAAGCCAGGTGGCCATGACATGAGAGGCTGTTTATCATTGTAGCGCACTGTCTTTTTTTGCCGCATCGCTTTCGTGTATAACAATATCTACGAGCACCGAACGATTTATTCAGACGAGTTTCCACCAGGAAACGCACAACGCGCATGCACGGGCAAAAAGAGGGCTTTCTGGGTAATGAAGTATATATAGTAATCTGAAAAAATATTTTTAACAGGTGCCTATTTAGCCTGCCGGTGTCCATTTTACTATTGTTGCTTTAAGGTTTTCTTGGGTTTCTGACCAAATTAAAAAGAAAAAAACTGTAAATTTTAATTCATGATTTATTTCCTTAGTTTTGCTGTTTCAGTGGAAATATGCCAAACTTATTGTGCATTCCATAAATACTCACCATCACCATTAATGGCAGCCAATGAGTTAAATATAATGGCAAACTGAGTGAAAAAAAAATGTCTCTCTCTTGCCAAAAGTTACGAAATAGAATTTCTCAACCTTACGGTTACATAAACTTGATGTTATTAAGCTGCAGGTGCAAGAGGACACGTGTTTGCAAGGAATGTGCGTAGTCGTACCATGTCGCCGATCTGCAGGTGTCCGTAGCTGAATACGATAGCGTTGGGGGGGTTCCCCACTGGAAGCATGACCCCGAATGACACGCACATTGTGGAGGGGATTAAAGTGTGGAGCGGGTTGATTTGCAAGGTCTCAGACTGAGAAGGGAGGGCGGACAAAGTCAGGAAGGAATCTCTCGGCTCCTTTCGGGATATGGCGCCGGGACGTACCAGCGCGGAGAGGATGGGTAGGAAGACGGTCAGCGTGGCCGGGTTGGAGGCAAACTCGGTGACCGCCGATACCAGCAGGCAGGCCAGCAGCGTGACGGCCCAAGGCGGGAGGCCGCTCATGGGCTCCAGCTGCCGCCCGATCCACACGGACAGGCCCGACACCTGGTAACCCGCTCAGTATAAAGGAGGGGAATTTTTCAAACCTGACCCGCTCCACGTTCTACCTTGCAACCGGCCGCCAAAGCGTAACCTCCACCGACCAGGATGACGATTTCCCACGGCATGAGCCGCTGGAAGTCCTTCCAGGTGATCATGGGAGCCAGTGGGTCAGACGCTGACAAAAAAGATGCATTTTAAAAATAGGTTGGCAGACGTGCCAAGTGGTTAGCGCAAAAAAATAGAAAGTGCCCCATAAAAGTATTCTCACACAAAAAAACATTTCCTTATTTGAATGTGATTGTGAGAAAAACAAAGTACCATATTTTCATGACTATAAGGCACACATAAGTCTTAAATTTTCTCCAAAATAGACAGGGCGCCTTATAATCCAGTGCGCCTTATATATGGACCAATACTAAAATTGTTATCACGATAAAATAAAATACATCAGTCGATAGGACAACTACGGCTAGCAGCCCCCGACTACTATTTTTCCCGTAGAAAAAGTACTGCACAGTGACTACTGGGATATATAGTTCTTTTGTCAATACACCCAATGGATTGTGGCCTGGCGATCGACGTCAACACAGCTTTACGAAGCATGGGAGACAGCGTTGGAATAGTTACACTAGCTACTAGCTAGCTACTATTTGCGAATGGAATGTGGCCACCTGGACGAACATATAAAACTCAGCGTTTTTGATGACTCATTTGGATAATTGTTCAATTCGGACACAGAAAATGAGGACTTTGATGGATTTGTGGGTGATGATGACGTGAGTAAGTTGTAAAATGGCTAAATAAAGTACAACCCAACTCACTTTTGCTTCCGTTGCGTTTTTAAAAACGTGTTTTTAGCGTGTGGGTGTAGCGTGTATTTTTGTAAGCTGATATATGTTTTGCCATGCCTGGCTGCGTCTTTAAAAACGGTACGTCCTTTGTATGTGTCAAATACAGAAATAGCACTCGTTACTGACACTGCGGCTAAAAATACGATGCGCCGTATAGTCGTGAAAATACAGTACCCTACCTGAATCTTTGTGGCTGGAAGAAGGCGAAAAAGGTCGTCTGGCAGGAATGAGGAAGAGCAAAAAACCCAAAAGTACGGACACCGTTGCATCGGTCCGATAACCTTTTCTAAAAATAGAGAGCGCACTGAGTTAGAGTTGTATTTTTTTAGCCCGTTTTTCATGCAATATCAGGACTACTTGCTTCTCAAAAAGCGACGTCCAACCAGGGACAAAACCGGGTTCTCTAGTGAACCACAGAAGAGTCATGAGGATGAAGAAAACGCCAGTGACAACCTCGGGGTAGCTAAAACATACACACAATGTCAATGGTAGCTGCAGTAGCCAATGTTAACATCTGAGACTACCTGATAGGCCCCAGTTTCTCATATTCCTCATGGATTCTCTTCTCAGACATCATCTCCCTCTTGGTCTTGCGTTTCTTGCTCAGCGAGCACGTTTCCCTGAAGCTACAATACAAACGACTCCATGAAGCATCCCGGGTTTACCGTATTTTCTCGCATATAAGCCGCATCTGCGTATAAGCCGTACTTTTTCCAATTGCCTTCAAATCGTTGTCTTATACGAGAGAAATTGTCAAATTCAAGTGGAAGTGTGTCTGTAGCGGTCTGGTTTGTAATTGTGTTTCTTCACATTTTATGCAAGATACGTTTTTTCTTCTTCTTGAATTTCATTCATAGACGTCAAAATTAATTTGTCTTGCATTATAGCATTTCGTCCTTGTCACCTTGCAGTTTCGTGCATGTCAAGTCTAATTTGTGCGCATATTAGCCATACCCTCGATTCAGTCTTTTTTTTTTTTGCGACAAATACGGCGTATATGCGAGAAAATACGGTACCCACTTGCAGCCCAAGAACAGGAAGTGCAGCCACAACCACGTGAGAACCAGCATGATGAGGGCGATAGGGAAACTGAAGATGAACCACGTCCCAAAGTTGATAACTTTGGCGCCTGGGTAGCGCCTGGAAAGAGGAAAGTTTGTTTGGTTTTTTTTTTACGGGGTTTCACGAAGATCGTGGAAATCCATCTTTGCTATTACGTGTTAAACTGCTCGGCGAATATCAAGTTGGTGGAGGTGCCGGTGATGGTGATGAGCCCGCCGATTGTTGCGGCGTAGGTGATGCTAAGGGTTAGACATTTACAGATCATGTGATCCCGTTTGGTGGGATACTGCGAGTCTCGCCGGGCCTTGACACGTTTCACGTTCGGGATTTCGATGGCCACCTAAGCAAAAAACAAATGCAAATGAAAAGTGTACTTCATAGACTTTGGCTCTGTAAAAACTTTGGTTTGTTTTTTTACTCACTTGAGGTAAATGCCCATTTGTATGCATGATGCAAGCTTGGTTGGTATTTGCATTCACCCCCGTGTCTTGGGCTTCTCTGGTTTGTGCCTGAAAAGTTCCAAAGTGGTCAAACACCATTTAAGATTGTAGTTTATTTGATTGGTTGTGATAGACATCCAATCATGTCGCTCGTAGTGCTTTTGTACCTTAATGGCACACAAAAATATATGTTCATTCATAGTTTCTCCTTTTTCTCTAAATTTACTGTTATTACTTGTTTAAATTATTGTAAAAAGAAAAAAACCTTTTGTTCTGAAGGTATTTTCTAATGTTTTTTTACATAAGAATTTTTTTAATTAAATTTAAAATAAGAAATTCGATTTTTTTTCCCAAACTGAACATTTTAGGGTATTTGCTATGTAACATAGCATATTTTACAGTTTGTTCCTGTAACAACAATAAATAAGATTTTATTAATACATGAACAAACCACAAAAAAAGATATACCGTATTTTCATGACTATAAGGCGCACTTAAAAGTCTTAAATTTTCTCCAAAATAGACAGGGCGCCTTATAATCTAGTGTGCTTTATATATGAAAAAAAATTAAAATGTGTCAATCATTGAGGGTGCGCCTTATAGTGCAGTGCGCCTTATAGTCGTGAAAATACAGCACATTGTTCTATAGCAAATTCCTTAAAATGTTCAGTTTGGGAAAAAAATCAAATTTCTTCCTAAAATCAAAAAATCTTTAGTTTCAAGGTATTTTGCTCCAATGTTTTTCTTTTCCATATATTTAGTTTTTACCTCACTCAGCGTTGAAAGTTCCTGTTTTTGACCATTATTGCTGAAAAAGAAGAAAAACACAAGTATTAGACACACAATTACAAAACAAAGCTGGGAAAAAGAACCACACCTGTCATTACGGTAGAGCAGCGCCAGTTGGTTCTTGTCCAGATTTTCTTCTTTATCTAACACCGGAAAGCAGGAAAATATATGACAAATGACATATGGGAAAGGGTACTCGGACGATTCGCCGAAAGACGTTTGGCCGACGGACAGTTCGCCGAACGGACGTTTCGCTGAAACGGGATTCGTGCGCTCGCCCCGCCCCCGTTGTCAAAAGTATTCTTTTTTTCCACTTTAAAAGTGGTGAAATTACTCAAATAAAAGACACCCATTTACATGTATTTTGACTTTTAAATTCGCAGTATGGCTCTCAAGGAATAACATTCGAAAATATGAATTGTTTATGGCTCTCTTCGTCAAAAAGGTTCCCGACCCCTGTTGTAGTACGTACTTGTATTTAGAAATATGTCCAGCGGGGGGCAGTACATGCCCTTTGTTATTCCTAAATGAATGTTATCTGTAATGGGCCGAGGTTGAAAATCGTGTACACACACGATCCGGGGGCGGGGCGAGCGCGCGAATCCCGTTCCGGCGAAACGTCCGTTCGGCGAACTGTCCGTTGGCGAAACGTCTTCCGGCGAATCGTTCGGTCACAATGGGAAAGGACGCTAGGGAATTTGAAAGGCTCCGTTCCGTACCGCTGTCGTCCTCCGCGGCGTCGGGCTCCAGGTTGTCGGCCATGCCGGTGCAGATGAGTTGCTGCAGCACGGCCTCAGCAATGGGCATCACCATAGCTGTGGTGGACGTGTTGCTGAGCCACATGGACAGAAATACGGTGCAACACATGAAGCCCAGCACCAACCTAAGGAAGAGAGCGTCAGAAAAAAATGACTCTTCCTCCTACGTCTCGTGACTATTGACGACCATTGTGACTCTTACATGCCGGGTTTGGCCCCGGCGATCATCACCATGCGCAGGGCGATGCGCTTGTGAAGGTTCCACTTTTCGATGGAGGCGGCCAGGCAGATGACTCCCATCAGCAGCAGCGTGGTGTCTTTGGAATACTCGGCCGCCACCTGAAGGGACCCCAAATAGTCGGACTTCACCCCTTTTCTTATTTTGTGCTCCCTGGATCCTGCGCATTCTGTTCTTTTTAATCTGGCTATTGCATAAGGCAACGTCTCGTCACCTCTCACCTAACGCCAGTCGGACTTTGTCCTGCCGGACTACAGGATTTTTCCCCGTGTGAAATAGGGCTGCAGCCATTGGGTTGTTTTACGTTTCATTTTATATTGTTATATTATTCTGGGTTTATATTTTCACTAGAAATATGCAGTGGAATCTTAACCTATACAGCTGAAAAACTTGGACTATATATATATATATTCTGTAACTAATAAACTCTTTTTTCAATGCAATGAAAGACATTTTGCTCATTTTGATCCAATTCAAAGGTAAATCATGCAAAAAATGTCAATTTCATTTTTTTTACAATATTAACAAAATAAGATATTAAAAATAATACAGTATTTCACTTCATTTTGATCCATTACATAGGTAAATCATGCAAAAAATGTAAATTTCATTTTTTTTACAATATTAACAAAATAAGGTATTAAAAATAATACAGTATTTCACTTCATTTTGATGCAGTATAAAGATTATTTGGAAAAAAATTGAATACATTTTTTTTAAAATCTAGAAATGATTCATTCATTTTCTGCAGCGCTTTATCCTCATTAGGGTCGCGGGGAGTGCTGGAGCTGATATTAACAATATTAACAAAATAAGATATTAGAAATAATACAGTATTTCACTTCATTTTGATTAATTGTAAAGATAATCTGGGAAAAAAAACAATTTTTTTTTTTTTTAATCTAGAAATGATTCATTCATTCATTTTCTGCAGCGCTTTATCCTCATTAGGGTCACGGGGAGTGCTGGAGCTGACTTTTTTTTCCTTCATTTGATTATGCATTTTTCACTGATTGGCCAATGAATCGTAGCAGTCCTAGTGTGAAATATATATCATTGTTTAAATGAGGGGGAAAGAAAAAGGACACATATTGTTGCCATTTCCGGCATTTAAATGAGCTGCCACCTTCCCATTTCAGATAGATTGGCGGTCTACTAGTGATACATTGGTCCAAAAGGTGGAAAAGCACTGTAAACTTCAAAATTCACAGCTAGACAACTTTCCTTCAAACAGACATCCAACATTGCGCAAAGGTTTTCTGCCTGCATATTTCTAGCCCACAATCACAAGAGGCTTACAGTGTTGTTAAGAGGCAGCTTTGCAATCACATGGCGCTCTTTTTATGTAATGCCACAATAAGAAAGGTCAAAGAAAGGTCAAGTAAAAGGCCGGCGGGGGGGGCTTTTGGCTAAAACTCACCTCACTTGACTTGAGTACCCCAAAAAGCGGGTAAAGGAAGGCGGGGACCAGGGCGGCCGCACCCAAGGGGACAGCCTCGGACACCCAGTAGACGGCTGTCACGATTAGCACGTATGCGCAACATGCCTCCTGCAAAAGAATCGGGATAAAATCTTCTTTTTTTAATGTTTTTTTTTATTGTTAATCAAACAACATATTCTAGGCTGTCAAATTGCTCAAAATTAGTGGACCTAGTATAAACTTACTTCCCTGAGGTGCTCCATCTTGTAGTTTATCGCATTTCAAACAAAACAATGAACTGTGCTTCATGAATACATATATTGATAAATTGTAAAATTGCATAGTTTTTTTATTCATTTATTTGTTCCAAGTGAAGCGGTCACAATTATTAGTTTTTTCAATTTACAATGTTATAGTCTACCGATAATTTCAAGGCATTGTTCAAATTGTTCAAATTGTTCTAATTTTCTAATGAAAAAAAGAGAAAACACTGTAGATATTACTTTTTGGGTTTATTTTATAATATTCAATGTTAAAAAAAAAACATCTCTAGGATTTTGATTTCTGTACTCCTGGATAAAAGCACATTATCTATTTACATTTGTAAATATCTGTTAATTGTACCCTGAGATTAGATGGCCACCGATTCAGGGTCCCCGTAGTTAACTGGGTTCGGCGGCTCCGGCGCCCCCTTGACCTTTGTGCGGATTAGTGGTCCAGAAAATGATTGAATGAAGAATCTGTTCATCGGTGATTAACTATCAGAATCCTCATTTGTGGCAGCCCTATTTGCAAGTCCTGTTTACTTGTGAGCAGCTGCGATCGTGCTGAATCGCCACTAAAAATTCACACAGATGCGCAGATAAAATAAGTCAACACGTAGGGGAAGATTGGCGGGTTCAGCGATCACGGATTATTGATTATCGACCACTGGGGAGACCTTGAAACGCGTTGCTGTCCGTGTCATTTTGCCTGTTAAAGCTAAAGTACAATGTATGCAAAAAGTGCTGATGCAAAAATCTGACTTTTACAGAGTTTACATTGGACGTGGAGTTACCGTATTTTCTCGTGTATACGCCGTATTTGTCGCTCAAAAAAGTGATGACTGAATCGAAGACACGGCTTATATGCGTACAAACTGCAAGAACTGCAAGGTGACAAAGACGAAATGCCATAACGCAAGACAATACGGTCATTTGTTTCAAAATAGAGAAAAGATAAACAGATAAAACACTAAACTAAATGTATTTTGACGTCTATGAATGAAATTCGAGAAAAGAAAACGTGTCTTGCATAAAACGTGAAAAAACACAATTTTAAGGGTACGGCTTATACGCGGAGGCGGCTTATATGCGGGAAAATACGGTAAAACCTAGAGCAGGGGTGTCAGACTCGGGTTGGTTCGCGGGCCGCGTTAACGTCAACTCGATTTTAGATATAATATCTAGATTTTTTTTATAAATTGATTAAAATCCCTGAATATTCAGTTTTTTATAGATCTAAAACAATGTTTATTTTAGCTTTTTTTATATATTTTTAGATTTTACAAAAAGATTTTTGAACTAAAAACACAGAAAAAAATGGATTAAAAAATTACAATTATTGATTTAAAAGGGGGAAAATCAGGATTAATTTAATATACATCTATACTCTTTTACTTTTAATTTGATCCTAAAACAGAAAGTCGGCACTCATGATTTACTTTCCCGGGCCACACAAAATGATGCGGCGGGCCAGATTTGGCCCCCGGGCCGCCACTTTGACACATGTGCTCTAGAGCCAATGTTAATTGATTGGCTCATCAACTTGTTCTCAGTGGTCAGTTTAGGAAATGATGATTAGTTGCATGTAAACAAAGAAATTGAAAGACAAATAAGGTCATGTGCTTGCATAGGCACGTTTCCTGAACCAATCAAAAACTTGTATGTGCTCTTGCCAATTTCCACATTCCAGATTGAATGAATGGCTTAAGTTTTCAGGGCTTTGCTAGTCAACAAGCAAACAGACATAGAAAAAAAAAAATGTCAATTAGCGCGCCAGCTTCACTGTAACTTGGGTCGTTTGTTCCAATCGCGCACACAATGTCACATTCCCCAAACAGTCGGAAGTCGCCGGTGTCGTAAGAAGCCGGCGGGGACGCCGACCCCTCGTGCGTTTGGTGGCGGTACAGGATTATATAACTTCATTAAAGGGATTATTTTCCCTTTGTGTTGATGTTTTGGCGTCTCGGCCTCATCCTGGGCCGGCTCGCGGCGTGGCGTGCCTTGCCAAACATGCGCCACCGCTGACATAACAGCAAGGAGAGTGGTGATTGGCCGGCGGGGTGCCGGCAAGCACGTGAACGCTACTTTAAACAAAACACCACTGTAGTTTTTCATGACTGAACCCAGATAAAATTACAAAGAAAATGAAATAAGATTGGATTAATGATCCCATTGACTTTGATTTGCTTTGTACTTTGTGCTTTTTGCTTTGTTGTTCTGCGGCTTTTGACTGTACTGTCTAACTCGGGTAGGGAACCTATGGCTCAGGAGCCATACGTGGCTCTATTGATGGGTGTATATGGCTCTCCGCTAACCTGTGGTAAAATATGGGAACCGCTGGTGAGAAACCTAAGTCCCGAACACACCAATGGGAGCGTCACGCCGGCAATGTGGCGCCGACACCGATCTCTAGCACCTTTTTAATCATAATTTTTCTTCATTAGACTCTTCTGCATGCATACTCTGATTGATACTCATTGATTAGCAACAGTGAAAAAATGTACGCAAAAGAATTCAGACTTTTTTTTACTTCCAAAGTGGTGAAATGATTCATAAATTGCACACATTTCATGTATTTTTACTTTTAAATTCTTAGTATGGCTCTCAAGGAATAATGTTTGAAAATATGAATTGTTTATGGCTCTCTTCGTCGAAAAGGTTCCCGACCCCTGGTCTAACTTATAACTATGCCTTTTCTTGCTGACTGTCACAATGAAATTTCCCGAATACGGGATGAATCAAGTTATCCAATCCAATTAGAACTCATTGTAACGCAAATCAATCTACTTTTTCGCACATTTAATCCGCTGTCATTTTTGTCAACCGATACCAAAAAAAAGTTAGAATGAAATCAAAAAGTCACACATTTGCTATTGGTGTGTTCCAAAATTTTCAGTCTGTCTTTACAGAGTAAAAAAATCAAAAATAAATCAATTGAAAACGCCATTATATCCAGCATTGGATCTGAATATCCTTCAAGTAAATGACTTTCCAAGGCAAGCAGCATTCTGGATTTGTCATAATCCCCTTGTTCTTAGAGCAATTTTTACATTTGTAAGATTTGCTTTTTTCCACAATTTCTTTTCCCATGAATGAAAGGTTTATTATACTGCCCCGGACTGATCTCCATGTCATCAACATGAGGCGACATCTCCACGCAGATCTAGATGAGCATTCAGCACAACAATAGGCTCTTTTGATTGATTGATTCACACACTCACACGTTCACATTAGAAAATCCCATCAGTAGGCAGCAGCAGCAGCTATCAAAAAAGGAGCTTTGGAAACAGAAACTGGATCTTATGTAAGTGTTTGTTTAGGGTTTTTTTCAGTAGTCATTGCATTTCTGCCTTGTAATTAAGTGAATAAAACATGAATTTGGCTGACATGGCAAATAACAATTGTAAAACAGGTAGATTTTCTAATTCCCATGACTATGTTGCCAGAAGAATATCGACCGATTAGTCATGAATCTAACAAATAGACACGGCACAAGCTTATATTTTTGCGTCAAATTGTTCGGACTTACGCTGGTGGGGTAGACGAGAGGAAGTGGCAAGAGGGATAGCGGGATGAAAATCACCACGATCAGATTCCTGGCCCTCCATAGCTTCCTAAAAAGATCCATTCTGGCTGCGGCCTCCAGCCTCATGGGTGACCTGAGGCTCTGGACTCAACAGAACCGGCCTTAGGCGCCACCAAAGGAGGGGGGAGGAGGAGGAGGCGCAGAACTGGAGCTGGAGCTGGAGCTGAGAGGAGATTTGTCGGAATTTGACCACTTAGGCCAACCCGTAGTATACGTGGGCCAATCCAGAAGAGCGCCAGGTAAAGCGCCACGGTCTAATTTATGGCCCTGCTTAGGTATGTTAATTAAGCAGCGCTGTGTACCACCTTCTCCTTGAGAGTAGGCCAATTACATTTGAGACCTTTGCATAAGGGTGTGTCCTTGTGTGAGGGGGAGGGCACAGCCTGTGGGGTCTTGGGAAATTGGGAAATACTAAAATAAGTGGTTAGTCATTGAGGAATATTTACAAAACGTGCTATTCATAGCTGTAAATTATTATTCATCTAGAGTTCTAGACAGAGTTACAAATAGTGTGTATATACTTGTTCTGCTAGCTATTTACTTGTCCTACAGCGCCCCCCAGAGGAGCACTAGAGCCACAATTCAATTGTCAAAAGCCATACATATTACTAACACTATATGCCGTATTTTCTCGCATATAAGCCGTGTTTGTAACTGAATTTTAAGGCTATTTAAGGGTGCGGCTTATACGTGAAGGTGTTCAATATAATCTCTGATACATGACTTGGAAGTGTTTGTGTCCGAAATGTACATGTCAAGATGGAATTTTTAGTCAAAAGAATTTTAATAAATGTATAACTAACAACTTTTCACCAAATTCAATGAATTTTAGGATTTGTTTTCCATTTTTATTTTCAACAAATGACATTGCCGACATTGTGTGCACGTGGCACAGCCATGACGAAAGAAAAATAAGCAAGCATGTCGTTTTAATAAGGATTAGCTGTGAGCAAATCTGCAACAGAATCCATTTGTTTTTGCTTCTGTCGGCCATTGTGGGTGAAGTTTGCGATCTCTGGCTGCCTCACTATGGCTTTGGCCCGCCTACTAGCCAATCATAGTTGGTGAAAGCAATGACGTATCCCAGCCAGCAAAATGCTAATGCGTATGAAAAAGCATTGTGGGGTTGCCAACTCCAAATCTGATTGGTTAAAAGCAACAGTCTAGTTTAATGCAGCAGAGCCTGCAGAACTGATTGTGAAGGCTTTGAGGCAGATTTCTGATTCTGGCAACAAATAATGGCTGAAATGTGATTGGTTAAATGCTTCAATATGAAAACACACATCTGGAAGCAGTGCAACCAGGAGGAAAAGCAATGAAAGGAAGCTAACAGACCATTTGGAATAATAAGTATTGATGGACAAAATGTAATACGATTCAGATATTTCTTAGGCCAGCAGAGAAGGCCTTGAAGGCCCTGACGGCCCGCCACTGGTATATATATGTATGTATATATATATATATATGTATGTATGTATATATATATATATATATATATATATATATATATATATATATATATATATATATATATATATATATATATATATATGTATATATATATAGCAACACACTTATTTATTTGTATATTTATTTATGTATTTATTTATTAACTTACTTATTACCTATCTATTTCTGTCTAAAATGCCTTTCCCATTTCTGCATCCTCACCCTCTTGCTACTGTGACACGGAAATTTCCCGAATACGGGATAAATAAAGTTATCCAATCCAGACGAATAATTTACAAAGGATGGTGGCAAGCCCCACTAGACGAGCGACCACCCATTCCATCATCACAAGACCGAGTGCGCGGGCACGCGGGCGCACGGGCGGGTTGGGCGCACGTGAGCGGACCGCCCGCCACACGAGCGAGAGCTCAATGCAGCTCAGGCAGGCGGCGGTTCTTATGCAAGAGCTCAGTTGGCCCAGCTGGAGATGGGAGAACAAGTTCGACTGAGCGAGAGAGTGCAAGAGAGAGTGGGTGGGACTAGAGAGTTGATTGTTTGTATCCCACAGAAGCACGCTGACCACCTTCCTCCCTTCACAGGACACATCATGAGCGGGAAATTCTCAAAAGGAGAAGAGGAGAGGATGCCGGGAATGAAGGAGTCAACGCGCCTGACCTTGACACTTTGAACTCGTGGCTCGGCGTCTCGTCACGATGCTTCCAAAAGTTGCTCCTCCAACTTCAGGTGTCTACTGGGCGCTTGTGAGCGCTTTACTGTGCAGTGCGCCAGTTCTGACCCAAAACTCTCAACCGGAGGACTTTGGGAACGTCACGGCCGCGTCCACGGAGGAGCAGATGGGCAGCACGGAAGGTCGGGTCACGACGGAGTCGGAGACGCAGACGCCGACCGGAAACTACTCAGGTTGGTTCATCGTCGGTAAACTTTTTGTGGCTGGGTCGTGTCGTTGCTTACTTGGAAAGTCCGCTCGCCTAAGAAAAGCTCTTTCCCGGTCCTATACACAGTGGGGTGGGACGAGATTAAAGTCTGGGCTGTTTGAATTACAGGTTGGGCATTCGTACGAGTCGTACGGTGTTTGTAAGGGGAATCATAATCATTTATAAGGGCAGTTATCGGCAGAGGTTGACAGGTATGCGTATGGGATTTAGTTTGTGCATGTGTTGTGCTTTGGTGCCTGATGGTGTTAAAGTGTGTATGCAGGAAGCAGACGAAGCGTTTAAAGACAGTTGTCCGAAAGTGGAGCGTGCCTTCCCACAACATCTGTTTGCCTCTTCCCTCTCTTTGGCAGCAGCCAACTCCAAAGTAGCCTACTTTCTTCTCCCCTTATCTCCTGTCTCCTCTTGTTTCATCTTCTCTCCCCACTTTCCTACTCTTTTGCTTTTTTTCCGCCACCCTGTCTCGCAGACCCCCAGCTCACGTGGAAACCCAAAGGCCGTCAGCGTAAGACAAAATGCCACGCTCACGTGCCTCACACACATTACAAATGGACGCAGTGAAACAACTCCAATCTTCTTAAAGGTTTAGGGAATAAACTCGGTCGCTTGTTTCTGAACGGCGCCTCTGTGTCCCACAGTGCCTGAAGTAAGCACTTAATGCTTTAATAACAAACAGAGGTGATCCGCTAGACCAGGGGTCGGGAACCTTTTTGACGAAGAGAGCCACAAACAATTCATATTTTCAAATGTTATTCCATGTGAGCCATACTACGAATTTAAAAGTCAAAAGACATGCATGTAAACGAGTGCCCTTTCAAATTTTTTGGGTAATTTCACCACTTTTAAAGTGGAAAAAACGGAATATTTTTTAAAAGATTCTTATGCTGTTGCTAATCAATGAGAGGGTGCATTCCAGAAGAGTCTACTGCAAAAAAAAATGAAGATTAAAGCAATAAAAAAATGAAGATTAAAGCAGTTCTAAATGTAATATCTCAGTTCTGTCAACAGCGATTTCCATATTTTAGCTCACAGGTTAGCAAAGAGCCAGATTCACTCATCAAAAGAGCCACATGTGGCTCCCGAGCCATAGGTTCCCTACCCCTGCGCTTATTTTTTTTATAAATGGATTAAAAGACCTGGATTAAAAGCCCTGAATATTCCGTTTTTATAGATCTAAAACAATGTTTATTTTAGCTTTTTTTAAATATTTTTAGATTTTACAAAATGATTTTTGAACTAAAAACACAAAAAAAATGGATTAAAAAATGACAATGATTGATTTAAAAGGGGGAAAATCAGGAAATTTAATATACATCTATACTCTTCATTTTAATTTGTTTATTTTTTTAATGACCATACAGGCCACATTGTCTTGCGTTACGGCATTTTGTCTTTGTCATCTTACAGTTTCGTGCATGTCAAGTCTAATTTGTGCGCATATAAGCCGAACCCTCGATTCAGTCATCATTTTTTTCGTGCAACAAATACGTTGTACATGCGAGAAAATACAGTAAATTATGCTTTCTGTTCAATCTGCCCGTTTCAGTGTGCCATCCAGGCTACGATATTATCCAGACAATAAATTGAGTACGGTCTTCATTCCATTCATGTTCTGCAAGCCGTGGTTGCCAGGTGGTGATGCACATGCTGGCAGATTACACTTCATCTTCTGAACTCAAAGGGACAGAAGTAATTGGCTTCCCAACTACGAACCGTTAATAGGGGGCGTGGCCAAGCGCTCGGTATCCCCGCGTGTTACCGTGCCATTAACAGGATTCCCCGTGCTGGGAATAGTTCAGGATAGACAAAGCTAATTGGCTTGAGGTTAAGCCATTGAAACATTTCACATGATGGTTTCATCGACAGCTAGCGCGCAATAGTCCACCTTTCAGATCATTGTTCTAGCACCTTTTCTTCCAACGTGGACCTAAAAACTATCGCGTACACTTACGCTTGGGCGGATTTGGAGGCTGAACAGCTGCTAAGTATGCGATAGAGACCTCACTTAAAGATTTACGCTCACACACTCACTCTGCCAAGGTTAATTGGAGGTGTTACCGTTTTAATGTGAAAGGGCATGGCTTCTTTGTATGTACCGTATTTTCACGACTATATGGCGCATCGTATTTTTAGCCGCAGTGTCAGTAACGAGTGCTATTTCTGTATTTTAAATACACAAAGGACGCACCGTTTTTTTAGACGGATATGTATTATATATGAATATCGAACCGCAATAGCGCTGGATACTGGAAGCAGCCCCAGACTCTTTTTTCGGTTTCCGGTGCGCAGTGACTGCTGGGATATATAGTTCTTGCACGCTACACCCACACGCTAAAAACACGTTTTTAAAAAGGCAACGGAAGCAAAACTGAGTTGCATACCTGTCAACCTCTGCCGATAACTGCCCTTATAAATGATTATTGATTCCCCTTAATACGGTAAAAGGACTTGAATGGCTTGTGTCAATGGTTACATTCAGAAGAGCGAACGACTCTGACATAGGAAGGGAATCAGATTTTTTTGAGAATTGAATGAGTTGTTAAATTTGGAGGAGAAAGGTACCAAGTCTTTGCAGTCAAAAAAAGAGAAAAAAAAATACCCCCAAATTCTCTCATATCCAATTAAATGGTGCAAACACTTGGGCCTTTTCTACGGCAAAATGGAATGCTATAAGGTTCTCACCGAGCACAATTGCGTGTGGAGCTCATTCACGCTCTGTTTCCTATCAAACACACGACACCCACAGGACAAGATCCGCTAAAAATCACATCACACGAACCAGAAGAAGCCGAGCAGGGCGCCAGTTTGCAGACAACTGAACTGCACATGTTTGCGCACACACACCATTAGGTAATCGGCGGCGATACGGGACATCAGAAATAGATAGTTGCTTTGAGCTCCTATCACGTTACTCTGAGAGTGAAAGCGTGACACAAAAGTGATGTCAAGCAAGTTGCCCATTAGGGAAGAAAGAACACCACTTAGCATCTGCATCAACTACTATGACAGAAGGCAGTAACTCAATGCTTTCTGAGTGCTAAAGTTGTTCATGAAAGCAAAAAAAAAAGTACTGTATTTTCTCGCATATAAGCAGTATTTGTAACTAAAAAAAACGATGACAGAATCAAGGGTTATATATGCGCACAAATTAGACATGCATGAAACTGCAAGGTGACAAAGACAAAACGCCATAACGCAAGACAATGCGTTACGCAATACGGTTATTTATTTCAAAATAGAGAAAAGACAAACTGAAAAAAATGCTAAACTAAATTTAGTTTGAAGTCTATGAATGAAATTCAAGAGAAAAAATAAACCGTGTCTTGCATAAAATATGAAAAAAATTCACTTACTTGTGCCTGCCATTGTTCACTCAGGATGCCGCCATCTTACCTTTTACCAGCGTGACCGGACGATTCGCCGAAAGACGTTTCGCCGACGGACGTTTGGCCAATGGACAGTTCGCTGAACGGACGTTTCGCCGAAATAAGCTAACCGAATAACACCATTAAGGTCAAAAAACAACAACTACACCTGCGTAAGAATTGGCACAAGTAAGCATAATAATTCCATATAAGGTAAAAACCGAGCGACAGTATTTTTAAACAATATGCGAGTAATTTCGGAAGTTGATTCAATGATCGCCATCTGCCGGAATCCAAGTCAAAGCAATTTAAGAGTCCTTCGCAGATCTTCATTGCGAACTAAGATCAACCGTCCTCGGCCTGGAACATGGTGACCTGCCTGGTCAATAGTCCTGAAAACAATTAAATGTCCTCGAAGCCAGCTGCCATTAGTGACCTCGAGCTTGCTCGGTCCCAAATTGGAATAAAGCTCCTATACATTATTAATGATTAATGCACATATAATAACATCCCAGAATAACCCCAACAGCACAACATATTTGTACTCCCTATTAAAACCATGAATATGGAGGTGAAAATTGTGAATCGGGGTGGCTTATACGAGAGAAATCGTGACATTCAATGTTTTTTAGGCAATTTGAAGGGTATGGCTTATACGCGGAGGCGGTCAATAATGTGAGAAAATACGGTAATATATCCAAAATAGATGTTTCCTAACACAGGCTTTTCCAACTTTTGTTAAACTTTCACACGGGAAAGAAAGGTTCTGTCCCTCAACGCAAATACGTTAACCACCACAACACAATTGAATGAGCTCTCTGGCATTTTTGCTTATTTGTGTGTGGTTGCCAGGTTCACAACATCCCGACAAGTTCAACACAAAAAGGTTTCCCGGGAAGAATGGCTTTTCAATCTTTTCCGCATTAATTCCTGCTTTTCATTCATCTTCTGCTGGTGGGATAGCGACTGAGTTTAGCCGCGACAGCGTAGCAACAGAGTCTTAAAACACACACGGGCACGTCAGATGTTTAATAATGGAACAGAACTAAGATATGAGGGGGAAAAAAAGCACAAGGGATGCACACACAAATGAAAAGAAAACTGGATTTTGGAAATGTAAATGTAAAAAAATATATATTTGTGTTTTTATGGAATTTTAAACTGTAATATGAATTCATTTTAAATGTCATTTTAGGTTGGGTTTAGCTTAAATAGATGGTGAAACCCTATTTTGTTTCATACTATCAATTTAGTAAAAACAAGAAATATTTCACGTCCCTTTTTTTGTTAATATTTAAGTATAAGTTGTGTTTTCAATGTTTTTTTAATGACGGTCCACTACTGGAAACCACTAGAATACAATTATAAATCAAAATTTTATTCGCATTTAAGACAAAAATTACCTATAATTATCTGTCTTTCTAAAAAATTAAAGTCCTACCGAGACTCATATAATTACATTTTATTGTACCTTAATGTTAACCTTTCTTTAACGCTTAATTTTAGGTCGTTTAAAACTAAAGACAATTAAAGGCACGACATTTTTTAAGCTTAGCTTCAAATTTCATAACAGATATTTGGCACTGTAAATTTAGCTAAAGACAACAACTGAAGATTGTCATTCTTTTGTTTGTTAAAAAAAACACTTAAGTTCAATGGATAGATTTCGAGATTTTCAAACCTATTTTTACAACTCTCGTTGCAGGCTATTTCTGAACCCACCATGTGTTTTTCTGCGTACATTTTTAGTCATTCTAACACTGACTCAGCTCTTCCTTGTTGCCATGCAGTGGAGTCCCAGCGCACGTGTCGGATGCGTGTGCCCCCGTTTCCCCCCGTTTGTGTTTATATGCACGAGAGGGAAAAATAGGGCGGGGACGCGCCATCATCCTCTGGTTGGATGATGCGGGATCCTCTCTCGGATTCTCCGTGGCGGCAGAAATCCTTCC
Source organism: Stigmatopora argus (assembly GCF_051989625.1). Taxonomy (NCBI): domain Eukaryota; kingdom Metazoa; phylum Chordata; class Actinopteri; order Syngnathiformes; family Syngnathidae; genus Stigmatopora; species Stigmatopora argus. The sequence continues at coordinate 8,799,400 of NC_135409.1, read as the reverse complement.
ATCTGTCACTTCTAATCAGCCGAGAGCGGACTTACATGTTTTTTTTGTTTTGTTTTTTTTCCCCGCACGCACATACAGACGCTCCCCTACTTACGAACATACGACTTACTAACAACGGTACATACGAACATGTCTGCAAATTGCGTTTATGTCGAAAAATGACGACGACTCGTACGGTGTTTGTAAGGTTTTTGGGGGGTTTGTAAGGGGAATCATAATCATTTATAAGGGCAGTTATCGGCAGAGGTTGACAGGTATGCAGTCCTCCTGGAACATGTTGTCCTGTTCAGTCAATCGTCCTGAAAACAATTAAATGCCCTCGAAAACAGCTGTGGGGGAGAACATGTCCTCAAGCTTGCTCGGTCCCAACTTAAAATATAGCCCAAATTAAAATATAGCTACATTCCCTATTAATGATTAATGCACATATAATAACATCCCAGAATAACCCCAACAGTGGCATAGACCAACAAATACAATAACTTGAGTATTTTTTGTGTCTTCAGGGCTAACGTGCACGCCCGTCCTGCCCCCGCGGCGTGGCTCCTTCTACGTGGAAAACGGAAACGGGGTGTCAGTGGGCAGCATCTTAGCCTTCTGGTGTCGCGGAGGCTATCAGCTAGTAGGCGGCGATAAAATCCACTGCAACGTCCGCAACGGAAAAGCTCAGTGGAGCAACTACCTGCCCGTATGTGAAGGTGAGGCTGCAATTTGAGTGGATCAAACAGATTTTGTTTGGTTTCGACCAACGCTTTCTTTGTTTTGCTAGCAATTCCTAGGCCAGAGGACCGCGGCTTAAGAGTGGCGGTGTTGGCGTCGGTGGTTAGTGGGGTCGTTATCGTCGCCATGTCGTTGGCTTTCCTGGTTTGCTGCTTGCAGGAAAGATCCAGCAAGAAAAGAGCCCAAAAGGATGTCCGGATCCGGTGAGCAAAAAGGACAGGAATTGGCCAAACGGGATGACTTTAGTAAAGAAACATGGTTTGTTGGTAGACGCAGGGGAAAGCGGACGGCCCGACGCGGTGAGCGATGGCTGGACAGAGAAGAAGGAGAGTGGGAGACGTTCCCTCCGCCCAAGATTTTCCATCTGTCGCAGAGAATGAATCCTCGGCTGGCGCCGGACAGCCCCCTCTACCTGACAGGAGGTCTTGGTGGATATGAAAATAGAGGATATCAGAGGTAGGAAAGGCTAAATCAACACGGGCTTTAATATACCAGGATTAATAAGAATAGACATCCTTTGCCATTTACTCCATTTGGATTGTTCTTTAGGTCTTGATGTCCACTTTCTATGAGGGATATTGTTGTTTTATCTTCTTATGTTGTTTGAATTGAATTCAATGCTTTTATTGTCATTATATAAGTATAATGAGATTTAAAGCTTTTACCACATAGTGCACAAATAACGACAGACAAATAAATAATCAATAAATAAGAAAGAAAGAAATAAGTAGTCCAAGTGATAATGACGAACTGAAGTGTGGCCAATTTGTGGCCTAGAGGTTAACTCACCTGTCTCCCATGTGGGAGGCTGGGGTTCAAATCCAGGTTGGGAAACATTTTCCCTTAGTTGTTTCTATATATTTGTAGTCAAGACCTTCCAATAATGACAAACAGAAGTGTGGCCAATTTGTGGCCTAGAGGTTAACTCACCTGTCTCCCATGTGGGAGGCTGGGGTTCAAATCCAGGTTGGGAAACATTTTCCCTTAGTTGTTTCTATATATTTGTAGTCAAGACCTTCCAATAATGACAAACTGAAGTGTGGCCAATTCGTGGCCTAGAGGTTCGTTCACCTGACTCCCATGTGGGAGGCTGGGGTTCGAATCCCGCTGTCGTTTGACTAATCACTACACTATGTAGTTCAGTAAATGGATGATCTTTTTTCATTAAACTAAAGACTTAGTCATTTTTTTTCAGCAAAACAATTTATTCCGGTCAGCCTTCGGCTGACCGGAAGACAGTTGGGGGGGGGGGTTCCTGGTGGCGTTCGACAGTCGGCCTTCGGCCGACTGCCGACGCCATACAGTCGTCGACACCGGGACGTGAACCCTCGACACCCACGTCACAGGCAGGTGACTAACCCACTGCACCACGAGGCGGCCCGCCTATACATGATTGGAAGTTATATTTATCCTTTTCATTACCAAATAAACAATTTGAGAATTGCAAAGAGTGGACTTGAACTCACTCCTGATTGGAACTTGTGTCCAGCTTAAATTTCAACACATTGTCTTTGCCACTAGACCACAGTGACTTCTGAAATGATGTGATTGGAAGTTATATTCATCCTTTTCATTACCTCAATAAACAATTTGAGAATTGCAAAGAGTGGAATTGAACTCACTCCTGATTGGAACTTGTGTCCAGCTTAAATTTCAACCCATTGTCTTTGCCACTAGACCACAGTGACTTCTGAAATGTTGTGATTGGAAGTTATATTCATCCTTTTCATTACCTCAATAAACAATTTGAGAATTACAAAGAGTGGAATTGAACTCACTCCTGATTGGAACTTGTGTCCAGCTTAAATTTCAACCCATTGTCTTTGCCACTAGACCACAGTGACTTCTGAAATGATGTGTTTGGAAGTTATATTCATCCTTTTCATTACCTCAATAAACAATTTGAGAATTGCAAAGAGTGGAATTGAACTCACTCCTGATTGGAACTTGTGTCCAGCTTAAATTTCAACCCATTGTCTTTGCCACTAGACCACAGTGACTTCTGAAATGTTGTGATTGGAAGTTATATTCATCCTTTTCATTACCTCAATAAACAATATGAGAATTGCAAAGAGTGGAATTGAACTCACTCCTGATTGGAACTTGTGTCCAGCTTAAATTTCAACCCATTGTCTTTGCCACTAGACCACAGTGACTTCTGAAATGATGTGATTGGAAGTTATATTCATCCTTTTCATTACCTCAATAAACAATTTGAGAATTGCAAAGAGTGGAATTGAACTCACTCCTGATTGGAACTTGTGTCCAGCTTAAATTTCAACCCATTGTCTTTGCCACTAGACCACAGTGACTTCTGAAATGTTGTGATTGGAAGTTATATTCATCCTTTTCATTACCTCAATAAACAATTTGAGAATTGCAAAGAGTGGACTTGAACTCACTCCTGATTGGAACTTGTGTCCAGCTTAAATTTCAACACATTGTCTTTGCCACTAGACCACAGTGACTTCTGAAATGATGTGATTGGAAGTTATATTCATCCTTTTCATTACCTCAATAAACAATTTGAGAATTGCAAAGAGTGGTGGCTGACTGCCGACACCATACAGTCGTTGACTGGCGACACCCACGTCGCAGGCAGGTGACTAACCCACTACACCACGAGGCGGCCCGCCTATACATGGTCATTGGATGATTTTATTTAAACAAAAGACTTAGTCTTTTTGAATGGCAAAATGGTTCATCGTCCACCGAGATTCGAACTCTGCCTGCCCACATGGCAGTCATTGTGAACAAACCTCTACACCACCAATTGGCCACACTTGACTTTGTCATTATTGGAAGGTCTTGACTTAAAATACATATATAGAAACAACTAAGGGAACATGTCTCCCGACCGGGATTTGAACCCACGCAGCCAGAGTTGTGAGGTTCCAAGGGTTATGACTTACCAGTCAGGCCACAGCCCTCTAAGAGAATTTGTGTATATTAGAGATGTCACTGCTTCTCAGGCTAAGTGGTTACATTGTAACATAAGAGTAAGTTAGAGCAACTGGTAGTATTGCCAGTCAGTCTCCCATACAAATATTTAAGGGAAATTGTTTCCCAACCGGGATCCGAACCACACCTGCCCACATGGCAGGCAGGTGAACAAACCTCTACACAATGAAGTGGCCACACCTTACCTTGTCATTTTTGGAAACCCTTGAGTACACACGGTTGCTTCTATTTAAGGGAAAATGACACATGAATAGGACAGATTTTGGTGAGTAAAATATGGCTATATTCCTAAATAATATTTCAATTGTATGAGGTTATCATTGATGATTTTTTATGTGTCGCAGCTGTAGCTGCAGTAGAGGTTTTATAGCCATAAAATAGTTTTTGAGGGTTGGATTGATTCCAACAGCTGAAGGCGTCGCTAGGAATTCACGGACCGCCACTGAGTAATGATGAATAAATAATCACTAAATGGTAATAGATAAATAAGTGGTCAACATAATAAATAAGTAGTAGTGATCAGTGTTTTGATTAGGTCCTAAAATATTTTCTTCACATCTTTAATTGCTCTTTTCAGAAATGTTCCCGGATCAATGACCAGACTTTCAAATACCTCCTTCTCTAAATATGTTTTTCTTTTTGTGCAGGAGTCAGGAGAGTCTCCTAAAAGCCACGCCTCCCGGAGTCTACCGCTCCGAATCGCAACTGTACCCGCACGTGGTCCTCCAGCGGGTCCTTCCCCCGACAGCCCCGTCGGCTCCTTCTGCCCCGCTCTACATCCACCTCCCTGCCGCCTCTTCCTCGTCTTCCTCTTCCACCCCGGCCCGCTCGCAAGCTCCCCTCGCGGGTCACTACCCTACTCCGACGTACCCGCCCGACCCCAGCGCGCCGGTGCCCCCGTTTCACCACCCCGCCCCGTCCCCCATCTACCCTAACCCCAACCTGAGGCCACAGCAGCCATGGCAGTGAGCACCTTCATAGAGAACGGAGGTCAAACGGACCAAAATCGGGGTTCAAAAAGCACCGCACAATGTGTGGCTACAACCGACCTGGACTCCATGACTTGTCCTTCTCGTGCATGCAAGCTGGACTTGTCCTCAACAGAAAGTCAAGTGGGATGTTGTTCACGGACGAGAACTGCAAACATGGCAGATTCCATTTGTAGACAGCTTGAATCTCATGAGTTTGGCGTCGAGCTTGGATTACAGACGCTCCCTTACTTAGGAACATTCGACTTACGAACAACGGTACATACGAACATGTCTGCAAATTGCGTTTGTCGAAAAATGTTTGCAAGTTCAATTTTGTATTGCGCGCCTTTTTCCGTGTAGTGCTTCTTTCCGCCGCTAATACCGACCGACGCCTGGCGCTGTGAGAGCTCAGCTCACCCAGCATCCACCTTCCTCTGCCCAATGCGTGAACATATCTCCAGTGCGCAAAGAACCTTTTTCATTTTTATCATTAAATATCTCGTGCATCCATTATTCAATATGGTTGGTGAAAAGTGAAAGGCTTCTATTGAGGGAGGTGCAAGGAAGAGGCAAGCCATTTCATTTGAAACGAGTGGCAATAATAACGAAGCTTGATGTGCGTGAGAAAGTGGTGAGCGTTGCACGGGAATACAACTTGAATCGTTCGACCGTCAATACCATTTATAAACATAAAGATGGAGCAGCAGGACCCAAATATTGAACGTTGCACAAAGTTTGCAAATCAATTGAATGATGCCATACAGTGCTACTGCATCATTTATGATGAAAAAAAGAAAACTGCAATCTTCATTAGATAGCTTCTTTTGGCCACTTTCTAGTAAATCTCTCTCTCTCTCTCTCTCTCTAATGTATGTATACAGTACTGTACATATTCTCTCCATTTTATTAAATGTTTTTTTCAGTACAAACCAATGCGTGTTACTTATACAAGCCTTAAACATGCACTTATATAAACCTTCAATATACTTATATAGGCCTTAAACATAAATTATAATACAAAATATAGCACTGAGCAACTTACGAACAAATTTAACTTATGAACAATCGCTCGGAACCTAACTCGTTCATAAGTAGGGGAGCGTCTGTATTCCATTTGCTTACGTGCAACTTCCTATCTTGTTTTATAATTGACGCTGATTTATTGTAATTTATATGCGGGCCAAACTCAAAATGTACACTAAACAGGTCAAAGTTTGGTTTAGCTAAAATTATAGCTGCTACTCAAGATATCAGATCTCATATCTTAGTTGGGCTTGTGGCATACTATCACATCTGATCTTATTTGAAAATTATCTGAAATTAGCTAAATCAAACTTTGACCAGTTTAGTGTATATTTTTCATTGAGTGTGGCCCACAAATAGTACATGTGACTACATTTTACGATCTTGGGAGGTTGTATAAATTTTAGAAAAGATGTACAGAGTGAAAAAAAAATCCTTTTAAACTCTTTCTAAATGCACTGGAAACTGCACTGAAAATCATATAGCATGAACAGATATTTACGTCATACTGATTTCCTTCTATCGTATGAAAATTGTTTTTTTTTAATACTAGCACTAAAGTAGCCCCACTATTAAACATGCACTTTGATGTCGGAAAAGAGATGGTGTTTTTGATTACATGGTTCATCTGTGTTATAAAATAGTTGTGCAATAAAGACATTTTTCCGCAAATTCACCAGTGTCATTAGTCATCATATTGATCAAAAACTATTCAAAACGTTGATGAGTTGTTGTTGAGTCCTGTATATAAGAACTGCCCAAGTCGTATTTTTCACCATCTTAATATATTTAACATATTTTTTAAATGTTGCATTGTTTTCTTGCATTTTTCTAATAAAAGCAATCTAAGGTATTTTTTCTGAAGACGGTCATATGAATCAGAGGCTGGTTTTGACCCCTAAAAAGTCCAGAATCCAGTGGCGGGCCATCAGGGCCTTCAAGGCATTCTCTGCTGGCCTAAATGCTGTTTTCGGTTGGATTTTACCCCATTTTCGGGCAATGTTTGCCCGTACGCCATTGACATTCATTGCTGTCTTTTCCCGGGAAAATCATCCCACTGGCCTGGTTTTAATGTCTGAAAAGCTCCAGTATTTGAATTTAATCATGAAATGCTGCTATGAAGTGGATTTTACCCCATTTTTGTCAATTGATTTATTGATTATTTTTTATGTGTCGCAGCTGTAGAGGTTTTATAGCCATAAAATTGTTTTTGAGGGTTGGATTGATACGTTGAAGGCGCTACGAGGAAATGCACGGACCGCCACTGCCAGAATCAAACCAAAAGCGACAATCCAAACTCGCTTGATTTGCATGATTTTTTTTAAATGTCAAATGATAACGGCGACCGCATGAGCTGACATCAATGATGGACTGACAAATGGAAATAAGTTCAAATAACAACATAGCTCTTTGCATTTGAGGCAAAGAAAAAACATCACACCTGTTCATTTGTTTTCAGGCATCTGGCAGCCATTCCGGGCGCTTTGATGAGAATAGAAGTCCGGTCACCTTCAGTCCTCCGGCCAGCCGATGAAGCTTCAACAAGACTCCGATAGCCTGCGGGAAATTGACACGACATGTCGAGGGAAGGCCTGGGAAATGATTTGGCTTTTCACCAATGTTTTGATCATAGTCATAGGAGGAACGTGTAATGGATTTGTCATTTGGTTAACTCTCCGAGAAAGCAAGGCCAACAATGTCACAAAGGTCAGTGCGCTTTGGCTTCATTTACATTGAGATGGTGTAACGTTAGAAGACGGGAAAAGTTTTAGGAACTCAGACCCAGATGAAGACCCTCAAAATCTGCTCTTGGGTCCAGTTTTACACGCTGAACAAGACTGTGGAAGGCTGATAGATTTATTATCATTACACTTTAATCAAAACAGGGAGACATCATTAACATACAGTGGCTACAACTTGCAAGGAAAATCACTCCCGACTCGCCTTCGTCCAAGATGATTCTAAAGAAAAGGCATCTTAATCTGTCAATTTAGTCGGCGCATAATCAAAACATTTAAGGTAATCTGATTCAAACAATTGCATAAGCTAACCGAATAACACCATTAAGGTCAAAAAACAACTGCCACATCAATCTCATATTAGATCGGAACCAAAAACACCTGCGTAAGAATTTGCACAAGTAAGCATACAAGGTGACCCGAGCGGATCGGAAACCAAAACAACTGCGTAAGAATTTGCACGAATAAGCATAATAATTTCTTTATAAGGTAAACAGAGCGATCATATTTTTTTAAAAATAAACCCAACGAAGGCTTTGTTTTGTAGGTGCTCGGCTTGAACGTTGCTGTGATGGATTTCCTCTACATTAGTTTTTTACCCTTCGCCTGCTATCTTGACCCGTATTCCGTGGCGACAAATTTTACAGGTGAGCACAAACGATTTTTACAGGTGTGCACAAACGATAACTTAGCACGCTAACCCTCCATGCCAATGGCTTCCAGGGCCTTCCCAGATTTCCTACAACATTCCCTTCACCATGGCCGAGAGCATCTTCTCTATGTTCAATCTGATCGGTTGCCCGCTACTGCTAGCCTGCATGTGTATCGAGCGCTACCTAGCGGTGGCGCGACCCGTTTTGTACCTGAAAGCCCGCAAGTGGGAGTACCGCGCCGGCGTGTCGGCTGCAGTCTGGGCGCTCACCTTTTGCTTCTGTTTGGTTTCTGGTAAGTGCTTACAGGTGTGGTCACGGTCACCAAGCCACACCCTGCTACTCCTAGCTCCGCATTTTAAAGCCACGGCGGCATTTCTTTTGCTTGTTTTCCAACAGGCATCATCAATAACCTGTTTATGATGCTGCTGCCTATTTGCGTGGTCATTGCCAACCTCTTCTTTGTCATGTTCGCAAGCCTCACTGGAGTGATCCTGTCGTTACGGCGATCCAACTCAGCCCTGACCGGCGCCCGCCAGGGTCGAAGCGGGTTGCCTCTGAAAAGACGGGCGGTGGTGAACGTGCTGACCGTGGTGGTGCCCGCCGTGGTCGCCTACATGCCTGTTTGCGTCATGCTCCCTTTGCTCTTCTTGAGCATCGCCAGGGAAGTCATGTCCGATCTCGTGACGTGTTTTGCGGTCCAGTTTTGTCAGTTGTTTCCCAAGCTCGGGGTATTTATTGGCCCGCTCTTTTACTTCGCTAAAGCCAAACGAATCTTGATGTGCGGCAGCGTGCAGAGAACTGAAGGGTGATTTCGAACCTAGAGCTACGAAGGCGGTTTAACTGGTCGATGTTTTGCCGTGGGTTATATTACTGACAATTCAAATGGTTTGGATGTCTATCACCGTCATTAGTAGCAAAGTTAATCCATCAAAGTCTGTGTGTGGACTATTAAAACTTCATGTTTAAGTGCGGTCAAATGCGGTGTATTATCATTCATTCAATTGCCGTACCTTATCCTCACAAGGGGGTGCTGGAGCCTATCCCAATGGACTATGGCCACCAGTCAGGGGGGATCCAATCGCAGACGGAGAACCAATACCACCTAGAGGAAATTTAGAGGGGGGGGGGGGGGTGATGTGATACCCGGATGGTGATGCGGATGCGCTAATAGTAAAAAATGCATAAATGGAATCAGACAGAAAAAAAACACAAATCAAAGCCCAGCAAATCTATCAGATTAAAATACATTAACCCCATGTGCGACTTACAGTCCAGAAAATGAAATCATTATTTTAAAAAAATACATTTTAACCCCATGTGTGTGAAATAAGAGCCTGATTATAAAACAAGCCATTACCTTGCCCGTGTTTTTGCGCCAAGTGCCGGAGGAGGTCGTCCTGGTGGAAGTACTCGTAACAGGAAGAATCCGTTTTGAGATGACTGCAACCTGAAAAACAAAACAGAAGCTGGTGGCGGTTAGAGTGAAAAAAAAAATCAATTTCTATAAATATATATTGTAAAAAGCCAGATAATACATTTTAGTATGATTGAAAAAAAACAGTTAATACCAATTTCATACACTGGTGTTAATCGTGAGGTAGATTTGAACAAAAGATCCTCACTAGAAGTGAATTCCTTTAAAAAAAAACTTTACTTCCAAAAGGAACTTCCTCTTCATACAGCAGAAACATCAACGATGATACGCGCATACAAACGGACAAAAGACACATTTGTCATCCGACGGCCAGTTTAAAAGCCGTCACACGGCCGTTACACATTGAAAAACACCAGGCAACACCATCACAATCACATTGTTGTTGTTTTTTTGTTTTCAAGATTCAAGGAGCCAGTGATACAAGTTTACACCAGTTGACCAATGAGCTGGCGCCAAGTCTTAGGAATTTCGATTGGACTTGCATATTCTCAGTAGCAATGTTGAGAGATAGCAATGTTGAAAGGCTCTTGCGGTATATTCGGGACATTCTGCAACATACCAACAGATAATTTTAAATAAGTGGAAAGTACATCAAAAAGCATGAAGCTAACACAGTTAATAAATTACAATTACTCCATGTACAGCAAAGAAAATAAGGCCAACTAGGTGGATGAATAAAAAAAAAATGAAATCAATTAGTGCGCAAATATATTCAAATCGTTTTTCAAAATGTTGCAATTTGAAAAAATGTTCAATCAAGATTTTGCTCTCCTTTGCTAACATGATTTGGCCCTAAATTGGCTGAGAAGAGGTACTCGGACGTTTCGCCGAAAGACGTTTCGCCGATGGACATTTCGCCGAATCGTCCGGTCACGCTGACAAGAAACGGTGTTAGCATTATTTGTTTTTAAATAAATTATGACCAAATATGAGAGTGGATTATCCAAATAATGTGAGAATAATTTGGGGAGGTTTTTTTACTATTATGCCTCATTGTGTTTTTAAATAAAGTTTAAAATAAATTAATAAAATGTTCATAAAACTACATTTCAAATGACTAATAAAATGTGAAAGAAACTGGGCTTGTGCGACCTAAACATTTGAATTTTATACTATTTAAAGTAGTGCCTAATCAAAAAGACAACTGTGAAATAAACGATTACTATTTTGGACCAACTACGCCCGTGTACGGTCAATAAAAAATGTTTTATGTCGATTATGGCCAATGATGAGATGAACTGATCAAAGGACTATCAGGTAAATCAAGGAATAGAAATATGAAACTTGTGAGGTAAATATATCACTTTCTAAAGTCAATTTGGGCCAAATATTTGAATGATATATTCAATCATGGAAAATAGGTCACCATGATCAACTACCCTATTTTTCTTAATAAATGCAGTCGCTGTGAAAAATTTGGAGAAGATGATGTCACACCAAGTGGCTTGACTTTGGCTGAGTCACATCCTAATTGAGCAAGGCATCAATCACGTCACGTCCATATTTGCATAATGCTAAGAGACGCCAATGGCTATGACAGACAATTTGTGTATGGAATTTTTAAAAAAAACGTGCCGCACTCCAGCAGTGGGAGGGATTTTCCTCTTTTGATGACCACGGTGCTGTCAAGGAAGACACGTTGACTTCAAGTGTGGTAACCTTAAGGAGAAGAAGTCTCAGAAGGGCCAGTGGAAGTCGTCAAAGTCGTCCCCCGGCTGGGCCACGTTGACGTCGGTCTCCAGTAAGCTCATGATGACGGCCATGGCCGCCTCGTCGCTGCTGAAGTTGCTCAGGCCCGGCACCAGGATGCTGTCCAAGTCCTGCAGGGGCGACTTGCCGGCTGCCGGGAGAAGAAGACAAACGGTGAATTTGTAAATGAGCCTATCGTTTGGGGACGCATACCTGTCAACCTCTGCCGATAACTGCCCTTATAAATGATTATGATTTCCCCTTACAAACCCCCCAAAAACCTTACAAACACCGTACGACTCGTACGGAGGTGGAGTCAATGGCTTCAAAAATATAGAGTGGCATTTACATTGATTGTGGGTTGTTTCGTCGTTTCATTTAAAAGGGTTTGTATTCATCTCACATTTTGAATGCAAATTGTAGGGTTTTTTTTTTTGACATTCTCATTTTTGGAATATTTTTCTAATCCTCATTGACATTTTGTTTTATTCATATTTATACAATGTCATCAACAGTTATATTTGGTGAAATTGTTGTAAGATAAGATAAGATGACAAAGACGCTTGGCAATTGTATAATTGTAATATTAACTGTATGATTGTATATTGTATATCATTGTAATTGTAATATTGTATCCGTTTTTGTAAGTATAGAAACATCGTAATCATAGAAACTTGCCACTGATTAATCAGACTTTGCCCAAAGTTTGGTCGTTGTCATAGAAACTATACTATACTCTGTTTTCCTATATAAAGACTGACCCACTGTTCATTGGAGAGAGCGTTGCAAAGGACACCAGGCTGGGCAGTTCTCCACTGTTAGAGCTCTCTCTCCATCCTGCAGTCTGGTAATAAACCTATTTCCTTTAAATTGAGCTCACTCTTTCTTAACCTGCTCCTGAAGCTGTTTCTACAGACCTATCAATTGTGATTATTTTATCGATAAATATTCTAATCCAAAGCACCTTCACTCTCAGAAGCACTCGGGACCACCGCCGTCGTCGTCAGTTCGGACAAACTTTCAGATTCTTCCTCTCGACCAGACTGCTGCAAAAAAAGCAACATTTCAACAAACGACAATCAATGTATTTAACGACATACAAATTTTAGTCATATGCATGTTCATAATAACAAAGTCCTCACGCTTGTGCTGGCTCGCGGGGACTCAAGTGTACTTTGCGAGGCATCGAACGGACTGGACGCGACACTCGATAGCGACGAGTTTGCCCTGTTGTGGTGGGGGAATAAAAATATAAATGTATAATGTAAATGTAATGTAAAGACGCTTTTGTATTTTCTTTTTGTTACCTGTTGGAATCCACGAGTTCATTAGCAATTTGGGTCCCGATGCTGCCCGCGTAGATCATTTTACCTACGCCGCTCGTGAGGCCGGGGATTATGGGTTGTTGTTTTGATTCCTCTGGGGAAAAAAAAAAAAAGACATGTCAGCCAAAATAAAGAAAAAAATAAATAAAATATTTAAGAATAGCGATCAAACCTTTGGAGCAGCCTGCTGCCTCGTCATCTTTTGTCTGATTGCCCCCCCTGCTGATACAAACAGAGTTCAATGATAAAATAGTATATCTACAGATAGATCATTTTGGAAATTGTAATACAGTATTTGGAGGGTGTGATGGCATACTTACGAGACCACCCGATTCAATGAGACGATAAATTCCACTTCTTTGGTCCACGGGTTGGTGAAACTAAACCACTGACTTTGGAGTGAAACGTAAGGGCCGTATTTTGCTTTGAATTTGTAGCATTTTGTTTCCAGTTTCTCTTTGCTGCGCAGCACTGCGGACACAAAAAGAAACTTTAACAGCAACGTCACCACCACAAAACAAACATAGACATGGTGAATAAGAGTTCTGTCAATATCAAGGTGAAAAAAAAATCTGGGCTTATTTGACACACTCACAATTAAGGATTAACTATTATAAAGAGGGTAGCTCAGGATATATAGGAAACAAGCAACTGTCAAATTGTATTATTTTTTTTAAACCGGTCACAAAAATTAAATTGTGCTTCTAAACTTTTTTTGTAATCATTGATTAAAGGGCAAACTAGTTAAAGTCTTTGGAAATTACATTAAATAAATCATGAAAATGTCCTTTTATGGTAATTGGTGACATTAAAAGTTAAGGGACAGAATAACAATTAAAGGTTGAATTATGATTTCATAAATAACTTGTGTTGATTGTGTTAATAACTTAATGTTGATAACAAAAAAAGACATACATAATTTCGAAAAAATTGCAATTTACAGTCCAGAAAATACAGAAATAAAATCATGATTAAAAAAAATAAATAAATAAACCCGTGTGTGAAATAAGAGCCTGGTTAAAAAGCAATCCATCACCTTGCCTGTGTTTTTCCGCCAAGTGCTGAAGGTCGTCCTGGTGGAAGTACTCGTAACAGGAAGTTCCTAAAATTTCTTGCGGGAGGTAACCGATAATGGTGGTGGCTCTGTCACACGCGCACACACAAAAGAGAGGACGAGAGGGAAAGATTTAGTTTGGCCGTTCATTGGGGGCGGACTCGGCCTCCATCGTGTCCACACGCACTCATCCGTCACGCGGGAGGGAGGGAGGGACCATGAAGCCAATTCACTGTACTTAGGTGCTGAAATTAGGGCCCAATAGTGGATATTTTCACGGGGACGCCATCGAGACGGTCCCTCTGAGAAACAACGGCAAAGACACAAAAGTAGGCTCGTGAATAGTCAATCTCTGCCATTGCTTGCTCAGTTCAAATTTGACCTGGGGCTCGCGATAGAGGGGGGGGCGGGATTTGAGAAGAGAACAAACTGGGGGTGGTGGGGGGGCGGAAACTCACTGTTGTTCTACAAAAGTGAACTTGCCGTCGATGGCACAGCGAGTCACGAACTCGGTGGGCTTGACGTTAACGGCTCTGGGGGGCCGGCGGGACGCGTGGTCCTGCGCCCGGCACATGGTGACCAGACAGGTGAGGCCCGGGGTGTCCTTGTCGCCGTCGCCCTCCGAGTCCGCCTCGCTCCGGGGCCAGCTGCGCATGTAGCCGGTGCAGTGGAGGGTGCAGTATCGGCTGGACTCTGAATTGGCAGCCAAAAAAAGGATTTGCTCAAAATTTAGGATGGAGTGCTTTCAAGTCAAATACTAGGCTGTGCATGGGGGGAAAAAATTCAGTGGGCTAAATTATAAATAGTAAATTCAGCGGTACTCTCTAGAGCATGTGTGTCAAAGTGGCAGCCCGAGGGTCAAATCTGGCCCGCCGCATCAATGTGTGGCCCGGGAAAGTCAATCATGAGTGCCGACTTTCTGTTTTAGGATCAAATTCAAATGAAGTGTATAGATGTATATTACATTTCCGTATTTTCCCCCTTTTAAATCAATCATTGTAATTTTTTAATTGATTTTTTTTCTGTTTTTAGTTAAAAATCATTTTGTAAAATCTAAAAATATATTTTAAAAAAAGCTCAAATAAACATTGTTTTAAATCTATAAAAAACTGAATATTCAGGGCTTTTAATCCAGTTCTTTTAATCCATTTATTTAAAAAAAAATCTAAACATTATATCTAAAATGGTCCGACCCACGTGAAATCAAGTTGACGTTAAAGCGCCCCGCGAACCAACCCGAATCTGACACCATTGCTCTATCTAGTCTAGAGGGAACCTGAGTGCGACACTTTTGGAATTAAACGGAGCATCGCGTTAAGACAAACTGCTCATAACTAAAGATTTTGGTTTTTTGAGGGTGGTTTAAATCTATTTGGTGGACGAGTGGATAGCGCATGGGCCCCACCGAACATTCTCGGGCCTCAGCTTAAATAAATTGGACGTCAATGTGTTCCAAGCACGCCACAGCGCCAATCATTAAAGAGCCCACCTTTCTTAACGGAAGCGACGGGCGGCGTACGCTTGTCCTTGTGCTTTCCGGCCACTCGACTGTGCTTCATGCGGCAGAAAAAGGAGCGTCTGGCGCCGGACGACAACTGAAAGGACTCCACGGAAGCTTCCGCTTGAACGGGGACTCCGGCTGGAATAAAAGCAAAGTTGCACCGAGCGGTTGCCGTGTCGAAATGAAGAGACGTTCGGGTAAAGCGGCTACTCACTGGTCACGTCGATGATTCGATTGTGGGGGTTCAACTCGGATGGCGACAGCTGTTCTTTTACTTTGCTGATGTCTTTGGGGTGGATGAAGTCAAAAAGACTTTGGCCCATCAGCTCCACCTGACAGCACAAACCAGAATAAAGTCAATTAGTAACTTATTTTTGAGGGGTGGTGCGATAGGGGGGAAGGGGAGGGTGGGGGGTGATAATGCAGAGCTGCCAAATGTCAAAAATCATATTTCGTAGTGGGGAAACACCACAATGTATTGTCGCAGGCGTAGGGATACGTCATCGCTTTCACCAACTATGATTGGCTAGTGATTAGCCAGAGCTACCAAACTGTATCTGGAGCTAGCTGCATAAGCAAATATATTGTTATGTTGATTTAAAGCCATTTTCAAGACGGACTATGCCAGAAATACGACAGGACAGGACAGGCTCGACTTACATCATTAGCTTCGATGGCGATAGAAAAGGAGGAAATAAAGGAGGATGGATATTGTGTACAGTTAAAAAGGATTTTTGGTGATTAAAATATGGCTATATTCCTAAATAATATTTCAATTGTACAAGGTTATTATTGATGATTTTTTATGTGTCGCAGCTGTAGCTGCAGTAGAGCTTTTATAGCCATAAAATAGTTTTTGAGGGTTGGATTTATTCCGATAGCAGAAGGCGCTACTAGAAAATGCACCGACCGCCACTGGTATTTAGTAGTTTGGTAAAGACTGGTGTAGTAGGAAAGTATGGAAAATTTGTATAGTATATTTGGCAGCTCTGATATGTATTTGCCTTGGATGAGTGGGCACATTAAGAGAAGGCTGGAAAATAAATAATGTCATGCTTGGCTGTAAAAACATCAAAACAAACAAACAAACAAAAAAGAGAATAAAAACCAAAAAAACATAGGTTTGCTTACACACCCTACTAAAACTGAGGGTCTTGGAGACAGATTCAGAGATGAACAAAATTTTCCCCCGGTCGCAACTCACAACCAACAGGAAACCGTCGACAACCTGGGATGAGCACGCAACGCAGGTGAAGAAAGACGTACATCTTCCCAAAAGAAAGAACCTGCGCTCAAGGTAGCCCATCACGTACCCTGAGCAAAAGATGCCTGAGGTCATCGTGAGGCAAGCCGGGAGGCTTGCGGGCGGCCTCGGCAAATGCGCCGCCCGACCCGGCTGCGGGGGAAGAGAAAGAACTCGGTCGGCATCGGACGGCGGGCGGACGAGCGCCGTACCGCGTCGTACCTTTCAGGGATTTTAGGTGCTGCACGGCTTTGCGCAAAACACTGAGTTTGTCCAATTTCCTGGCCACGGGCTGGCAGGCGGGGATCATGGCGGCCAACTCGTCGATGAGGTTGTTCATTTTATCTCGCCGTCGCTTCTCGATCTGACGGTGAGGCTGCCTAAAATTTCAAAGAAAAGTTGATTGTGTGCATCTGGAAACGCTTGAAAGATGTCATTGATTTTGGTATTATTTTGGCACATCACCAAGGTATTGAATGGGATGCTTTTATTGTCATTATACAAGTATGAGATTTAAAGATTCCCCACAAAGTGTACAAAAAACAACAAACAAATAAATATTCAATAAGTACCGTATTTTCACGACTATAAGGCGCACCGCATTATAAGCCGCACCCTCAATGAATGACACATTTAAAATTGTTTTCCATATATAAGCTGCCCTGTCTATTTTGGAGAAAATGTCTGACTTTTAAGTGCGCCTTATAGTCGTGAAAATACAGTAATAATATTCAGAGTATGAAATGCTATGCATTTTTCCCTTTTTTTTAGTTATGAGTGGAAAAATAGTTTCTTCCAAGTCTGTATTGTGTATTAACTATTGCCCAAGTATGTAAAAATAATAAACATTTCATTAAAGAAAGTCATTTTTTGTGATTTCCATTGATTTCATACAACATATTTTAAAACGGGAGTGCATATTCATGGCTTTCATAACATTAAAATTGACAGAGTTTGACTGTTTAAGAAGCTATCAAGCTGTAACATTTATGTGAATATGGACAAAAAGTACATATTCATAACCCTAAACCCAAAAAAGCACTTACCTATTATTTTCAATCTGCCCAAAAAAGTACTACAACATAAAAATAAACATTTAATCAGAAGAGTATTGTCCACTTTATTCACTTTTGCAACCACTTATTCATGTTGACTACTTTTCTATGTTGACTATTTATTAAGCTAACTACTTATTTGTGTATTTATAAACTATTGAGTGATTATTTATTTATTATTATTCATTATTTATATATTTGTTCTTTTATTTGTTGTTATTTGGGCACTTCCCTACTTATGTTGACTACTTATTGATTTATTACTTATTCATTGTTATTATTTATTGAACTTATATTTGTCTGTTTGTTTGTTTGTTGCTATTTGTGCACTTTGTGGTGAAGCCCCAAATTTTGTGATGCTCGTATAATGACCATAAATCCATTACATCTGCTAACAGTACACAGTTAAAGTCAGTTGAAAGTTGAGTTTTTTTGAAAAGGGGGATTTAGTATACCTGAAGCATTTCGTTTTGGCTGGCTGATCATCTTCTGATCTGTAAAGACAGAAAAAAAAAAACTTCAGATTTGAATACTATCTTTAACACTATCAATAGCCTTAAAATATGATCACGTGATTTTTTTTGTACCTGTTGAGATCCTCCTCCATTTCAAAGTCAAGACCATGCCTGTTAAAACACGCATTTTAGCATTCGGTAAGTGGTCATGCGTTATCCTATTGTGAGGACATTTGTGTGCATCATTTTGGGAATATTTTGAATGCAATACAACAGCAAACAGTCCATCGATAGCGAACGTGAGGGCGGAGGCGTGGCAAACCGTCAACCCGAAAAACGAAGGTAACAAAAGATTACAACAAAATTAGAATTCAGTTTTGTGTAAAGTTACATTAAACGTATGTTTGAGTGTCTGTATATATTAATCCAAGTTAATTTAAATTTGTTTGTTCCGTTTACGAGTGCGTTGTCGTGGAAAAACAACAACCTTTTGGATCCTCTTAATTTGCAAATGTCAATGATTTTGGGGTTGTTGTTTTTTTATATTGGAAAAAAAATCATTTTTATTTGTAGGGTTATCGTTTGCAATGACTCAACTATGAAAATGACCGTTTCAAGGTAGCCGTTATTGTATTAGCTAGCAATCTTACTGCGCAAGGGTGTCCAGAGTGTCGTCCACATCACCCTTGCGCTTCCTGGGCAGCTCGATGGAAGGCAGCAGGCGGCTGCTTTGGCTCAACCCTTTCTCCTCCACAATGCCACCTATCAAACAACACACACATACACACAGCAAATTTTAATCTGCATACATCCATAAGGCACGTAAAGGAACATGAGGTTTTAGCTATCATCGTAACCAATGTTCCATCTAAGCTGCGTCTGTGCGCAATTGCGCACTACTCTCATCTTCTCTGCGCATATCAAATCATATGGAGCGCACAAAATAAAATCCATTTTTTTTAGCTGTGAGGCCGACGGGCGAACCACTCATCCGCCGGGCCGCCCATTCATAGATATTAATCATTACATTTCATTACTACTAAATTATTTATGTGTAGTTGACATGCACCTGCTTATGGCAAGTGTGATACTGGTATGTGCCCAAAGCGAGCAATGATGATGTTGCTCAGGGAGGTTGTCTTTCTGCCCAGACAAACAAAAAATTAGAGGGAACATTGATCGTAACTAATATTACCGTATTTTCACGACTATAAGGCGCACTCAAAAGTCTTAAATTTTCTCCAAAATAGACAGGGCGCCTTATAATCCAGTGTGCTTTATATATGGAAAAAAATGTGTCATTCATTGAGGGTGCGCCTTATAATGCGGTGCGCCTTATAGTCGTGAAAATACGGTACATAACACTGTAGTTATAACTTGACCCACTTTATTTCACATATTTCCACAAAATAATTGCAAGCAAAATGTTGACCTAGAGTGTTCTATATTCACTCTCTCTGATTGAATCTTCTGATAATGTCAGTGTTTTGTGATCTAGCGCAGATTATTTTCATAGTTCAATATGATGCTATTGGCATGATTCTTATAAATCCCTACGGGGGAGTTTAGTGGGTCATCGGTGACGCAAAAAAAAGAACGTGGGAGCTCATCCGCTCGCTCTCTTCCGCCCACTACTTGGCTGAGCACCTTTGCATCTTTTCTCTGGCACACCGTCATTGTTTCACTCGAATGCGGCGCGGGACCAAAACATAGAAGCATGCATGAAATGACCTACATGCCATACTTTACCGTCTCTAACGAGGGATTATTACATCCCACATGGATAACTACAAGGTACTTGGTTGTTGGAGAAGAAATTAAAGTAATTTGTTACCTACAATATTGCTTAAAGACAACCTAATTTATCTAGGGAGAAATACTACTACATTTCGCTTCCTCGTATTAAATGAACAGATTTAAAATCCAATTTCTACCTGTTATTGTTACCCATTATTAACTTTGAGTGTGCTGTGTGCCCTTCAACTAGCAAATGCATACTAAGTACAGTATGTTCTAAGTTATTTCTGGATATGGCCAAACGGCAAAGCTTTCCTGTATATTTTAAAGATACCAACAGAAAATCATTTTATGGGTTCGGAACAGATACTGTACTTCATATTTTGTTACTTCCACTGTATTATAGTTGTATTTTAAACTAAACATTAAAATCACAATTCCCAAACTCAATTTTACTGCTATATGTATTTTTCTTAATTGTTTAATCTAATTCAACCACATAAACATTTATATCTTACACAAAAAAAAGATATTAAAAAAACACATTTCAAAGTTCCTTAAATATTTGCTGAGGTCTTGATTATGTCGCCCTCTGCGGGTAAAAGTGAAGTGCTGCTCCAGTGATCTACTGACCCACTTTTCCTCGTGGTTGCACGTGACAAACTTAAGCCCCTTGTGAGCGGTTTAAACAAAGTAAAATTTATGTATTTTAAAAAAAAATACTTGGAAGAAATTAACATATGGATCGTGTTAGATGTCGTCATGGTTACACTAGGATGCGGACTTAAGGTATGTCGGACAAGCGAGTCCCCCTCCCAACTCGATGGTGCGTTCAGTAACTACCGGGAAGTCAGAAAAAAAATTATCTGTTCCTGGAAAATTTAATAAGTCTTCATAGAGTCGATATGTTGGCACGACATTAGAGAAACGCCACATTTGCATTGGTAGCATTGCTCGTTATATTTGAAATTACAAAACGGCTTCTCAATGCCTTTTTAATTAACGTATCAGGTCGTACTTATTTATTGTATATACAATTAATGGATGATAAGTTCATCTGCGTAACGTTGGTATTCTTTGGTGTTTTTTTAAAGAATTTTCAAACATCCGAGTGCTATGGAACGCAACACTAAAACGAGATTGTAGTATGGCACAATGAATGGGCGACTTTACTGGATTTCAACCGGTGTTTTTATTTTTACTTAATTACCATGCGATCTTATGCAAACAATATCACAATAAAGGTGAAATATTGAATTTCGTCTTTTTACATCGATTTTTAAAAAGGTGAAATATTCAATTTCGTCTTTTTAAAATCGATTGTATTTCTGCCTGCCGTGGCGTTGAACACTTGGAAATGTTTGAAACTTCCAAAAGTTACCATCAAACCTTCCCCGATAGTAAATATACAAACATTTAAATAACTTAACTGTTTCAAAGACTCGGCGTTGATAAATGGCTCGCAGTTAATGCTAAAAGACTATAGTTGGACGGAGTAGAGGCTGCCACTTACCTGCTAGGCTATCCGCGGTCCCCCCGCAGCCTCCGTCCGACATGGCCGAGCGAGAGGTGCCGAGTTCCGGGCGAAGGCTTTACCGCGCACCGCGGCGCATGTGGAGATGCCGATCGAGAGAGGAGTGAGCCATGAAAAGCCAGAGACTTGTATAATTGACTTCATTTTTGCCTTCCCCTCCCACTCTTCTTGTGTGTGTGCGTGCGTGCGTGTATTTTCTTTTCTTTTTTTTTTTTACAAAGGAGGCGGAGTGGGTGTGGGTGAGGTCGAGAGGGCCAGAAACGTGAGGGATGGGACACCCGTATAAACCATGTCACCGCCACCCTCCCCTTTTTCCTCCTTCATTCATGTCCTGTGTAGTGACGTCACACTCTATCATCAGACCTTCCTATTCATCCATCTTATTTTTTTTTGTTTCATCAGTTGATGATTTCTTGTGTTGCCAATACATTCATATTAAGTGATCCAAATTTATGTTATGTTCAAATGTATGTTTGTTTCGATAACTAGAATTAATTTGAATGACCTGATATAACACGGATCTTCGTTTACGTGCTTCGGGCTTTCCAAGGAAAGCAGCACCGCTTTAAAAAAGAGGTCTCACTCTGTCCACTAGTCTTGAGCCAGTAAAAATATATATATAGAATTTTTAATACAGTATGTAGTGCTTTCACTTAGTTAAAAGTCGCTCCATGATTATGCTTATCACTGTAATAAAGCTTGATTTATTTTATTAATTTCATTTTTATCTATGAAAAGGTGATTGAAGTAAATATTCTCTTTTTTAAATTGTTCTATTTCATAATTTATTGTACATTTATCTTCAAATATATAAATTCTTTTTCGAATTGCATTTATTGAAAATAAATGAAAGAGGGAATAACATTTTTTTTTATATATATTTCAATTTTACAATCTATTTGAATCATGAAAAAAATATCATTATATTATCATAACGTCATTTAGGTGATTACTCGCGTCTAATATGACCCAAAAAAAAGATACTTTCATCATGGCAAAATACGTATACGCATATTGGGGATGACAAAGAAACGGAGGAAGAAAAAACAAGTCACAGTGAGATGTCTTCTTCAAGTCGACGATCTTGGTGCCTCACCTACATAGTGTAATTTGAGACCTTTGCACGAGACTTTACATAAGAGCGCCGGCTGCACGTGCCAACCAGACACATGTTGACCTATATATGATGTAACTTATGTAACTTTGACTCGTTAACCCATAAAAGGAAGGGCATCTGAAGAAACCACTGCGCCGTCACGTTCGCTCGTGGATTAAATGCCACTCGTCCACATTATCATTAAGTTTTAAGACGTTTCTGCGTTCATTTGAATGTAGGTCAAACTATTTGAATTTTGGGGGACCCCTTAGAAGGAAAAGCAAACAATAAAGCAATTACTCAGCATGAAAGAATGTCCCCCTTCCTCCAAAACTCATATTTTTGCTTCTATTTGAGACTACAGTCAAATATAACGTGCTATGACTCATTTTGACGCACTTGCCAGAGACAGTAGACGTATCAGGAGAGCCGAAAAAGAAGTTAATGATGTTTCGTGATTGAAAATGTCACATAGAAATCATTTAATAATTGTTTTAGTGTTCTATTACACCGATGGAGTAGTTGCATTTTAGGCCTTCCACGAATAAATGAGGTCAAACATCACATCCGCATACAGCTTGATGCATATTTACGTTTTTTGTTGTTGTTTTTGTTTAGTGTGCGTCTACACTGCTTCTTTAATAGGTCATGTCCTCTTGTGTTTTGAAAACATGGACCTTTTAATGGTGTTTGCGTCATTTGCACGTTTACCAATGAGACACATGGTCATTTTATGAATAACTCAAAAAATGCAGTGGCGGGCCATCAGGGCCTTCAAGGCCTTCTCTGCTGGCCTAAGAAATATCTGAATCATATATTATATTTTGTCCATCAATACCTAGAAAGTGGATTTTACCCGTTGAAGGCGCTGCGAGAAAATGCACGGACCGCCACTGCTCAAATGTATATATATTTTTTTCAAAACCAGCTCACTTCATTCAATGTAGTAGTCTATGTTGTTATTAGTTATAAAAGTGACACAGGTGGAGAAATTTGATACATTTTATGTTATTAACATAAAAAGTTAACAAGTGAATATATTAGTAATATTTTCCCTGTGATTTCCATGGGCTACAATAGACAGCATATAAATAAATCATGACCACAATTGTTGTCTTGATTTTTTTCTTTCGACTACTTTGGTCCATGATTTACTGTTTGATGTTTTCTTAACATTAAAACTCCTTTAGGTCCTTCTTTCACTCATCATAATGCCCCTTACATTTTTATGACTATTTTAAATTGTGACAGCAATACCAACAGGTGGCGTTTGTTACCAGGTAGGGACAATACATTTATACATAATTTGTTATACAAATTGTACACTGAATACTATACAAGTGTCATTTCTGTAGTTTTGTCCCATGAACAAATAGAACACGTCATTTCGAACAGCCGACTAAAAAAAGGGGGTAAACATAAAACCATTAGTAGTATTAAAAAAAATAAGGAGAGATTCGGACACACAAATAATAAATAACGCTGAAATATACACATTTATACATTGTTTATACTGTATAAGTATTTGTACTTTAAAAAAGAATTAGTAGTTGGCGTCATACTATTTTTCTGCAGTAATAGCACCATCGCATGGCATAAATGAAAACCAACTCAGTGTTTTCATTTTCTCTAAGTTGCCTGAATTTCTTCTTTTTCATGACCAAGAGTGTATTTGAACACTATTTTCGGTTTATGTAATTATTCATGTTATTCCATTTTTAAGGTAGTTTGCGTGGTCAGGATCTTTGGTAGCCGTTATGTAAGGGGCTGTGCAATTTAAAGCAGACGTAAATATTATATTGAAGGAAAAAAAATGCAAGTGCCTAATGTGTATGGAGTGCTAAAATGACACGAATGAAATTTGATACAAGGTTCCATCCACAAAGCTTCATTGTTCACTCTTTGCTTTGACGCGCATCATTTTTACGAGGATCCGTTCTTATCAACGCCATAAAAAAATACTAATCATGTGATCAACGTCTACACTGTTGCTAAAGCTGACCTAAAATCTTTTTCCCCCTTTTTTAAACGAACATTTCCCTTTTTCAATGAACGGTGATGAACTCTGACACCATGTCGTACATCAGCTACATGCAAAGGCACTTCTATGAAGGAAGTGATTGGACATTGTTTGATGTGAATTCTTACGGCTCGGTTCTGCTACATCTGCCCGCCCAAGAGTGCTTATTCCCGGGCTGCCATTGACGCT